>NW_028281168.1:0-357500 GCF_059751285.1 Brachycentrus maculatus | reverse complement strand
ACTATTTTTTATGGGGATGGAAAATTAAAAAAAAAAACATGGAAAGGAAAGTGAACGCTGGGAAAGAGGAAGTGGTGCATTGAAATTATATCCATCAAATAAAATCCAAACAGCGAAAGCTGAACTGACAGTGCACAATCAAGTCCTGACATCAACCCTTATATATGAAAGTGAAGCATTATATTGATGGAACGAGGATGAAAGTCGACTGAATGCAGTCGAGTCGCGATCTCTCAGACGAATGTGCCGCGAACATAGTCATATTTTCTTATTTTGTTTGTTACCTTATGTTTTTTTAAATATTTTTTGATTTGTTATATTTTTTCCTTTTCTATATTTTCTGGTTCTGGTTCCAACCCTTATGTATGGAAGCGAAGCATGGAGTTGGCAAAAGAAGGATGAAAGCAGACGAATGTGTGGCAAAACGATGTTTGATAGATGTTCGAATGATGAAATAAGGAAAGAATGTAAGGCTGAGATAAGCACTATCGATAAAATTAAGAAAGGTGTGTTGAGATAACTTGTACCAGAAGATGAAAACAATTGTCGTTTTCGAAACTCGTCGTAAATTAAAATAAAACTCAATTCAGTGGATTATTCAAGTGTTTAATTTAATTTAAAAAATCAAAACAAAATAAATAAAATCACTGATTTCGTAGTCGAGCGTCTACCTAACTACGCCATGTAGATTTGAATAAAAGTAATATCAGTTGAATAAAAGCTTTTAAATTTGTACAACAATAGAATAAAAGCTTATACGGATTTATACGTCATTAATTTATCAATAATAACATTAAATGAATCGCTGAAAAAATCATATTTCAGTGAATATAAAGTAAGGTCCAATAGTTTGCGCCCTTGAGGTATTATTTTACGAAAATGACGGTATATAAGTTCCAAATTTATTATTATTATTATGTGCATGGTACATCACCGGTTTTTATATATCTATCAACATTTTGAGTGTGTCTAAAAACTTGGCTTGTGCTTTTAGGCGTCTTTCTTCGGATCGGTGCGTGAACACGTTGCGCGTAAATTTCATCACGCTAAACTGTCGTGGTCGCATTTATTTAAAAAAAAAAAAACGAAAAACGGAATTCCGGACGGTAAAATCCCGTGTAGTGCACAAGCGGCTTTAGTCTGTGAACAAAGCTAATGACGTTTTGAATATTGAAAGTTTTAACTTTATGGATCATGTTGATATATTATTTTGAGAAATAAAAAGACTTTGTTTTTTGATCCACTCACATTTTTATTAACAACCAACTAGTTTCGGCAACAACCTGTTGCCCTCTTCGGGGTTAAATTATTTGACATTTTAGTCATAAATTAAACCCTGAAGAGGGCAACAGGTTGATGCCGAAACTAGTTGGTTGTTAATAAAAATGTGAGTGGATCAAAAAACAAAGTCTTTTTATTACTAACTAACTAACCATCACGCCGCTTCTCCGCAGGGGTAGGCAGAGAGAATCGAACGCCACACCACTCTGTCTTTGCAAACATTCTTTGCCTCTTCTACATCTCCTCATACACACCCGACGATTATTACGACTCCTGACCCGGCCGCTTTCAAGTATTTGACATACCTGATTGTGCCAAGTTTTCCTCGGTCGTCCTCTGCTTCTTTTTCCAACTACATTCGCCTCATAAATTTTGTTTAACCGTTCTTTCTTCACTCATACGCTCCACATGTCCAAACCATCTCAACACACCTTTCTTAATTTTATCGATAATGCTTATCTCAGCCTTACATTCTTTCCTTATTTCATCATTCGAACATCTATCAAACATCGTTTTGCCACACATTCGTCTGAGGGATCGCATTTCGACTGCATTCAGTCTGCTTTCATACTTCCTTTTGCCAACTCCATGCTTCGCTTCCATACATAAGGGTTGGAACCAGAACTCCATTGTGTACTGCCAGTTTACCTTCCGCGGATAGATTTTTAATTGCTAAAACTGATTTTAGTGCAGCATTCACTCTGTTCCCAGCATTCACTCTCCTTTCTTTGTCTTTGTCAATCTTTCCATCCCTAGAAAACATACTACCCAAAGTCATTTTATTTCTCACAATAATATGTAAATCTAATGACGGTCGTACGCCATGTAAATGCCCAGACTTCCGTATTCTTCATATTTGTAGAGATGTCAAAATTTTTATATAACTAATTTTTATATAACTTGTCCGCCTCCGTAGTGTAATGGTCAGCACGCTCGGCTACCGTTCTGGAGGTCCCGGGTTCGATTCCCAAGGGGGGTAAAATAAATATAAGTGATTTTTTCACTGTAATATTTATTCAATATTACCATGGACTGGTACCTGAAGCGGAGGGCTGATCACCCTTCCTTCATGTGTAAACGATCAAGTTAACACTGCGTTTATATGACACAGTGCCCTATGCACCATTGGGGTGCGGATAGGGGTTTTATTATTATTATGCAGTTTGTCGAGCCTTACCCAATGAAACCAATTTTTAGACAAACCTTCTTCCCTCAATGAATCCTTCGATGGCAGGCTGTGATTGCGTATTTGTCGAACAGCCCAATACACGTCTGGTCCAGAATAGGTCCCAGGTGCGTTATTTGATTCCGTTGCCCTAATTGGATACGAGCCCGCCTCGAAATGAGGAAATAATGCTACAACGCCAATTATTATCGAATATTCAATTATTTTCCCGGAAGCCCATCCACCTATCCTGCGCTTAAGGGCTTCTTAAGTTGTGTTTGAAATACGTACGCATTTCATTTTGTATTTCGCGAATGTTAAGGGAGAAACCAACATGCCAAAAATATATATGATTTTTTTATGAATTATTTAGCAAGAACTTTGTGGTAACATCTATCTAAATTTTAATTTTACCTAGTAAACACCACTTTTTCTTACAATCAATTGTGACACCTGTTACGATGTGTGCCACATCGTTGTGTCAGGCTGTGGCCCCGTGGTTAGTGTCGCGGACTATTGAGTCAGAGTGATATATATATATTTCCCATTTGCGAGTGTCGTTTCGAAGAGGAAGACCTTAACCACATATTCTTTGTTTGCCCTATAAATGACCAAATGCCAACATTTTTTAAAAATCTGGATCCGCTTATTCCCCTCCCTACAGATATCCATCTCATCCTGGAGAGCAGGAATCCTATTATCTACAGACTTTTAGCTGTTTTTTTTTTTTAATTAAATGGAATAAATTTATAGTTTAATAATAAGTCTATCATATTTTATAATTAAGAATTCAATTTAATTTATTGTTTCGGCATTAACTTTGTGGTAAGACATGTTATAATGATTAAAGAAAACACTTGTTTTTTACCACTTGAGTTTTATTATAGACTACATGTTTCAGAAGTTAAACTTCCATCATTCAGGTCTGTATAATATTATTACACCTTGTTCCATATAAAGGTCAAATTATGAATTATCTTGAAAATTTAGAAATCCAAAAAAACCTAAATTCTAATAATAATTTATTAAATAATATATTGTTTCAAAATTCTTCACCTTTGCTTTCCATTTTTCCTTTGTTTTCAAACTCCGCCCCTTGACTAACCCCTTCCCCTTACTTTCCCCTCTCCTTATTTATAGAACAATTTTATATTTTATTTTTTAGTTATTATACAGACCTGAATGATGGAAGTTTAACTACTGAAACATGTAGTCTATAATAAAACTCAAGTGGTAAAAAACAAGTGTTTTCTTTAATCATTGTAAGAATTCAATTAACTTGACATTGGCAAATGCAATGTATTCCATGTGCAACGCCATTCCATATTAAAAAAAATTACTATTATCAGGAGGCTAGTCTCCGCTTCCGATCAGGACGAGTGTACCTCGTCCTGTTGCTGTGACGACGGGTTGAACAACCCCATCCGTACAGTGAACCACTCGGGGAGCTCTCGATCCCGAGCCCTTTTGGACGAGCGAACAACTCAAAATTACTAAGAGGATAAAATCAATGTTTCGAGCACACTTAGCGAGTCGCTTGTCTGTAGGTTCTTTACGATAATTTCACGGAGGAAAAATATTATCGCCACTCCGGTACCCTAATTTCACAAGGGTACATATCTTCTTCTTCTTCTTCTTTTTATGGCTTTTCACCCTTCTAGAGTGTTCTAGTCAGTGTCGAGTTATTAAGGGCAGTAGAATGGTAGTAGAATACAGGAGTGTTTCTTTTTCTCAGTTTACATTGCATTCCAGATTAAGTTTTGGATACGAAATTGTAGATCAATATTTTTTAATGTTTGTATCATACAAACACACACACACACACACACACACACACACACACACACACACACACACACATCTTTCCAGACTGAAAATATCAGTTTTTTTAAATAATATTTTTTGTTGTTGTGATTTCTTGAAAGATTTTCAGTCCAAATTAATAAAAAAAACACTTTTTCAACATGATATACCAAAAAATTGCCTATTTTTTTAAAAAATAATTTTAATTTGGTGTTTTTCGATTTTTTCGCACTAAAATCAAAAATGGCAGCTGACTACCATTCACCGACTATGCTCAGCGGAACTTCGGGATGCCGGACTGACCTGGGAGGAAGCCAAGGGGATGGCGTGTGACAGAGTTACGTGTTGGCCATATGCTCCACCTAGGGAGCGAATGTGGAAAAGAAAGAGGCAGATTTTTTTACCGCTTTTATGCCATTATGAAAAAAATATGTTAAACGCAGATGAAACGCTGTTGTATTGAGGAAACGTTTTTCAACTCAATTTCTCAGAATACGTAATCCCCCATTTGAAGTTACTTATAAATAAAAAATGGATGTACGAAGATTTGTGTTTTATTGACGAAAAATATGATAATAAAAAGAAAATGTTTAATTTTTTATATTCCTTACCAGACATGAATTATTTATCTTTTAGAAAACTCCGATTTGTCTCTTCAATACAAAAAATGTCAAGAAAAATGACGATTCGATAATTTAAGGAAAATTATCGAAATGACATTGACCAATTTTGAAAATGGATAAATTATTATTTTCCTGTCGAGCAAAACAGATTGATATATCCAAAACTGGCAAACTCCACAATAGTTTTAGTGTCTCAATCTTTTTTCACAAATATGCAGCAGCCTATTTATTTTTATTTTTTGACATCTCATCGAAGATCATGAAGAATATGGAAGTATGGGCATTTACGGGGTTGACGACCGTCATAGGCTGGTTCATTGATCACTTTACACACGTGTAACATTCACCAATTCTACCCATGATTGACAACCACACTACTCAAATTCTAAGAAGATCTATGTATAACTCTGATCCAACTTCGAAACATTGTTCTTAAATCACTAGAATTTCACTAGAGACATCTATTGGTGAGATGAAAAGAAGCTTTTTAATGAATAGAAACTCTTTTATTAGTTTTAGACGTCCGAATCCTGGATTATAATCACATACACGAGAAACGCCAGAAGTTATAATTTTCATTTTTATTATATTGATTTGACCAGTTAATTTATTTACAACATTTTGAGTGTGTTCAAATGCTTGTTCACAAATCTGGATTATCTCTAATTATAGTAGATATTTTTATACTATTTTTTGACATCTCATCAAAGATGAAGAAGAATATGGAAAAAGTCGTCAGCCCCGTAAATGCCCAGACTTCCATATTCTTCTTCATCTTTGATAAGATGTCAAAAAATAATATGAAAATAACTCCTGTAATTGGAGATAATCCAGATTTTGTGAACAAGTATTTGGACACACTCAAAATGTTGTAAACAAATTATCTGGTCAAATTATAAGCTTAATAATAAAAATGAAAATGGTATTTTCTGGCGTTTCTCATGTGTGTGATTATAATCCAGGATTCGTACCTCACATACTAATATAAGAGTTTCTGCCTAGTAAAAAGCTTCTTTACATCTCACCAATAAATGTCTCTAGTGAAGTTCTAGTGATTCAAGAACAATGTTTCTAAATTGGTTCATATATATAAAACTTCCAAGAATTTGAGTAGTGTGGTTGTCGATAATGGGTAGAATTGGTGAATGTTACACGTGTGTAAAGTGTGTAAACTCCTATAATTTGAAATAATCCAGATTTGTGAACAAGCATTTGGACACACTCAAAATGTTGTAAAACGTATACAAATGCATACTGTTATACATTGTAAGAAAGTCCAAAAAAAAGCGATTCGACCACGGTGCAAATCGTCTGCCAATTCGACTGTTGCTACGAGTGATGTATGGCCCGTCTAATTGTCACCGTCTGCTCTCTGCATACCCGCGCGGCGCTCGGCTGACCCATATGGATACGGACGGACATTACTAGACGCCAGGGAATGTGTGCGTCTACTATACGCACTATGGGATGCGAACGGGCGACCTTTACAGCTGCAGTGTAGGACTCGACCACTCGGCAATTAAATTTTTTATTTTTATTTATTTATTTTTTGTTTATTTACGGTTCACAAACAATGAAAAACATATTACAATAAACGAAATACAGTGCAATACAGTTTTTCATCAATTACATGGGAACACAACAAGCTTACAGAAACGATAAAGGTGCAGGTTAAACACATGTACCAAGTTATTTTATTAACAAAAATAATAATAAAAAACCCTTATCCGCACCCAAATGGTGCATAGGGCACTGTGTCATATAAACGCAGTGTTATCTTGATCGTTTATACATGAAGGAAAGGTGATCAGCCTTCCGCTTCAGGTACCAGTCCATGGTAATTTTGAATAAATATTACAGAGAAAAAATCACTACTATTTATTTTACCCCCCTTGGGAATCGAACCCGAAACCTCCAGAACGGTAGCCGAGCGTGCTGACCATCACGGAGGCGGACAAAATTCTATTAACAAAAAACAAAAAAAAATATTGTGACAATTTTTTCGTCTAGTTATGACATTTTCAAACGAATTTCTATTATATAAGCATTATACATAAATGTATACATTCGTTTGAAAATGCCAT
Source organism: Brachycentrus maculatus (assembly GCF_059751285.1). NCBI lineage: Eukaryota > Metazoa > Arthropoda > Insecta > Trichoptera > Brachycentridae > Brachycentrus > Brachycentrus maculatus. Next base: position 350,544 of record NW_028281168.1, on the reverse strand, counting down.
TACTAGGCGAAACAATGGTCACAATATTAATTTTTATGTGTTTTTGTTAATAAAATACAACTTAGTACACTAAAAGAATCTGTGTTTGATTTAAAAATTAATACATATACTTGAGTTATATTTATTAATTATATTCACAAACGCACATTCTTGAGAAAGCTTGGAAACATGATTTTCAACTTATTTTATCTTATAATTTGACCAAATACGCACCCGATGGTACATACGGCACTGCATCATATAGACGCAGTTTTATTTTGACCGTAAACAAATGAAGGTAAGGTGATTAGCCCTACGCTTCGGTACCAGACCAGGGAAATATTAAATAAATATTGGAGTGAAAAATCTCACTTATTTGACGCCCCCCCCTGGGGATCGAACCCGAAACCTCCAGTACGGTTGCCGAGCGTGCTTACCATTACACTACGTAGGCAAACAAATACTCAGACTTCCATATTCTTCTTCATCTTTGTTAAGATGTCGAAAAATGATGGATAATGCCTATTTTATCCTTGCATCCTTTCCTCAAATCGTCATTCGAACATCCATCGTACATATTTTTTTTCCAAACATTCATCTAAGGGATCGCACGGTTGTTGTTTTTATCATATATTTCCAGTGCGATTCTGCCCTTCGCGATACTACGATAGTAAATTCCGCGTCTGCATTTAGTCTGTCTAATTTTATACGCGTAATCAAGACACATTGTTTCGGATTCGCGGTCAGGCAGGCGAGTGGTAGCGCATTCCGGCGGACGAGACGACGAGACCGGGTTCGACACTCGGGGACGCAATTCGACAACTCGTTTTGCTCGGAGTTTAGTAAATCCGCGCTTAGTAAATTCTACGCCAGACGGGTAGACGCCTCGGTTCTTCAGTTTCTATTTCAGAAGATGCATTCTTCTGACATTGTTTGAGATATTTTATAAATTTGCTGAGTTCTGGACCTATTCTTAAAACTTTAAAATTATAATAAATCAAATACAATTTTGGACGATGTATAGCACCTTCTTTATGAAGCTGGAATCCGTTGAGATGCGAATTTTTAAAATATCTTTTTAATTTTTTTATTAGCTTTTATAAACTATTATGTATTTACACTCAATTTACATTATATATATATATATATATATATATATATATATATATATATATATATATATATATATATATATATATATATATATATATATAAATATATATATATATATAAATATATATATATATATACATATATATATATATATATATATATATATATATATATATATATATATATATATATATATATATATATATATATATATATATATATATATATATATATATATATATACATATATATATATATATTTATCTATATATATATATATATATATATATATATATATATATATATATATATATATATATATATATATATATATATATATATATATATATATATATATATATAGACTTGCCACGATCAGATCAATCAGAACCTAAAATCTGGCGGTGTCAAAAGCCTGCGTAATCAGAGGGCACGTATGACTAGATGTATGGATGTGAAGCAGGCGAGGAGTGTATGTCAGGACAGAAGAGTGTGGCGTTCCATCCTCTCTGCCTACCCCTGCGGGGAAACGGCGTGATGGTAGTAGTAGTAGTAGTACATTTTAATTAGAAAATATATCTCTTTTTAAAAGACCGGTCTACTATTTCAAGACGGAGGCACGATTTGAATTCTCGAATCGATACATTTGCATGCATATTTAATACGAGACAATTGACAAACAGGAACGTAACAATGGCCAGTGATTTACTTGTCAATAATAAAATAGACAATTTCGTCATTGTATTGCAATATGTACCTAAGCGATATCGTCACTCTCTAGACCAACTGCCTTAGCGGCAATTTTATCACAAATTTCGGTAATGATCAGTTTTGATTACTCACAACGTATTGGTATAAACACAACATATGGTAAAAAAAAAAACAAAAAACGGAATGCCGGACGGTAAAATCCCGTGTAGTGCACAAGCGGCTTTAACCTGTGAACAAAGCTAATGACGTTTTGAATATTGAAAGTTTTAACTTTGTGGATCATATTATTTCGAGAAATAAAAAGACTGTTTTGATCCACTCACATTTTTATTAACCAACTAGTTTCGGCAACAACCTGTTGCTTAATTTATGACCGAACCCTGAAGAGGGCAATAGGTTGTTGCCGAAACTAGTTGGTTAATAAAAATGTGAGTGGATCAGAACACAAAGTCTTTTTATTTCTCGAAATAATATGATCCACAAAGTTAATGCTTTCAATATTCAAAAAAACATATCGGGACTTCTAGATATATCGATCAAAATTGTAACACTTTGCAAGTTCACTAGGGTTTATTAGGGTTCATTCCACCGTAAATATTTACGGTGGAATGAGGAAAGCTTTTATTATTTTATTTTATTTTATATTTTATTATATCTATTGTTATTCATATTGTAATATTATATCCAATGTTATTTTATTTTATATATTTATTGTTATGTCTTGGAAGTCCGAATCCTGGATTAGACTCACATTTACATGACAGGTCATAATCGCTTTAAATACCCAGACTTCCATATTCTTCTTCATGTATGCTAAGATTTCAAGCTGGATTTATCCACTTAGGAGTCATATTTAACATGATAAATTCGACTAGTGTGGTCGTCTATCATGATATGTGAATGTTACACGTGTGTAAAGTGATTCTATTTATGCAAATCCAGATACGACAGTTGGCCTGAGAAGCGACGATATTTCTGTACTAAATCTCATTTGGTATTGTGGGTCGATATGCATACGGCAGTATCTAATATTTAATTTAATACTGATTACACTGCCAATAAGGGCGGTATGAATTTTTATGATTTGAATGCTATCATTGAAGTCTTATGCAACATCTGTCATACATCGTTTAGGCGGACATTGGCCTGAGTGATCGCATTTCGACTGCATTATACTTTTTTCTTTTATTTTTTTTGCCATTTCCGTGCTTCACTTCTAATTGTGTATTAGAGTTAAACATAAGGTGTATATATATATATATATATATATATATATATATATATATATATATATATATATATATATGTATATATATATATATATATATATATATATATATATATATATATATATATATATATATATATATATATATGCAAAGCACATCGAGGAAATGTAAGTATGAGTTTCACTCTCTCCTGCTGCTCGCTGATAGTGTGTGAAGGAGACGTGTATCTACCAGAGCTTACTATTTGTTATTTTATTATTATATTATGTTTAAGACTTGCTGTTTCTCTATTAGTGAATTTATTAGTGATTTTTTTTTTAGATACTATATATATCGCTCACTCCTTTCAAGAACGTCATAAATCAAAAATCGTCAATTTTCAGTTGTGCATGTTTTCAGAATGCCCTGAAAATGTACTATATGCCAGCAAAAGAGGCATATTTTAACTTAATATTTACCCGGTACACGGCAGAAAGTGTTTAACTATTTTTCGTTTGAAGAAAATGTATTGTTTAACTATTTTTTTTAAATATACTAAAAAAAAAATAATGGAAAAAAACCTTCCGGTTTTACCTAAAAAGATCTGTTGCACAGTAAAAAGTTTAATAAGTGGCTTGATATTTATTTTTAATAAATTGTATTATATTTTTAAACTATAAAAACGTTCTCCTGAAAAATCAAGTTTTTTGATTTATGACGTTCTTGAAAGGAGTGAGCGATATGTATTATGCTAAAGGCATTAGCCGTTCAATAAATAAATAAATGAGAAGATGCATGAACGTAGAAGAAGCGAAGAATGTTTGCAAAGACAGAGTGGTGTGGCGTTCTATTCTCTCTGCCTACCCCTGCGGGCGAGTGGCGTGATGGTTTGTTAGCATATCTTCTTCTTCAAACCCTTATCCGCACTCCATGGTGCATAGGGCACTGCGTCATATAAACGCAGTGTTATCTTGATCGATAATGAAGGAAAGGTGAACAGGCCTCCGCTTCAGGTACCAGTCCAGGGTAATATTGAATAAATATATTGAATTATATTAAACTTATTGTGTTATATAGATGGAAATTGAATTATACTTATTTAACCCCTCTGGAAATCGAACCTGGGACCTCCAACGGTAGCCAAGCGTGCTGACTATTACACTACGGAGGCGGACAACATAAGGTGTAAATATTTGAGATTTGAGTTGAACATATGGTATATACACATTTATACGAAGCACTTTAAGGAAATTTATGTATGAGGAGATGCATGAACGTGAATGATGCGAAGAATGTTTGCAGACAGAGTGGCGTGGCGTTCTATTCTCTATGACTACCGCTGCGATCACTTCCTAAGAAGCTTTGAGATACACACATTGGAACCCTGGAAATTCAAAATCCCGAGAAATAAAGACAAGATTTTGAAGAAAAACATTTGAAAACATGCTAAGACTGAAGTGCACATAAATTATTACATAAAATTATAATACATACATAAACTAATTTTTAACTTAAAATTGGTAAATCCGAATATTTATTAATCCGAACAGGCCACAGCCCCAATAAATTCGGATTTTTGGGCTTCCACTGTAAAATATTTTTTTTACATAATTTATTAAAAATGCCTACATAACCTTTGTCGTGAGTCGAAGTATTTAAAGACTGACCCCTTTATAATTTAGTTGCACTTAAGTGATTAAATTATGCAGTAATAACAATTACGAATTAACACGCCACGCAATATATTTCGTTTTAAACGGGTTATCCACTGACCCTTTGATGCCCGACATTACATATTTTTACATACGATATGAATTTGAAATGCAGCTACATTTGTTTATTAATACACATATGCGCTTCAGCTACCAATTCATTATATATATAAATATATATATATATAAATATGTATATATATATATATATATATATATATATATATATATATATATATATATATACATATATATATATATATATATATATATATATATATATATATATATATATATATATATATATATATATATATAAATATATATATATATATATATATATATATATATATATATATATATATATATATATATATATATATATATATATATATTTATATATATATATATATATATATATATATATATATATATATATATATATATATATATATATAAATAAAAATATGTACATATATATATATATATATATATATTTATATAAATATATATATATATATAAATATATATATATATATATATATATATATATATATATATATAATATATATATATATATATATATATATATTTATATATATATATATATATATATATAAATATATATAAATATATATATAGACAGTTAGGGACATGTTTTGTTTAAAAACACTCTTTTACTAATTTCAAGGGTCAGTTTTATATGTGTCACATTGCTCACCAGTTATTTTAATCAGTGAAAAATTGCATTTTTTTGTACTTTTCAGTGAAGCCTTCGTTATATGATATTAAAATACCAAAAAAACGTGATTTGAGTGAAACTGAGCGGTCTCAAATAGTTTTATTGAACTGCCGAAGAAGGCCCGAGTAAAAATAGCTAAAAAAATTCAATGCTCCCAGTGTGCGCTCCAAATAATTTTTTAAATAATTTTTTAATCTGGTTCTTATGAAAACTGCCCAAAACTGTCAGAAAAAGGATATCTTGATCGTTTACGCATGAAGGAAAGGTGATCAGCCCTCCGATTCAGGTACCAGTCCAGGGTAATATTGAATAAATATAACAGTGAAAAAATCACTTATATTTATTTAACCCCCCTTGGGAATCGAACCCGGGACCTACAGAACGGTAGCAGAGCGTGCTGACCATTACACTATGGAGGCGGACGAAATATATATATATATATATATAAATATATATATATATATATATATATATATATATATATATATATATATCTAAATATATATATATATATATATATATATATATATATATATATATATATATATATATATATATATATATATATATATATATATATATATATATATATATATATATATATATATATATATATATATATATATATATATATATATATATATATATATATATATATATATATATATATATATATATATAAACATATATTTATATATAATTATTAAGTGTGCTTTTTATATATTTTATCATTAAATACATTTCTAACATTCTTACCTCTTTCTAAGCTTAGTTTTCATCTGAACTTATTAACTATTTTTTCGTTATTTATATAGTTTTATATAAACACATTTAAAACAATTTTCCATCCATTTTCTCCTTAATAGGAACCCAAGACAATAATTGCTAAGCCATCAAAAGTCACGTTTGCTTTGTATTTTATTTCATACATTTTATACTGATGTATTTTTAATTACTCTCTCATACAAAATGCTTGCACAAGGAAGTTAGCCGACAAAATTATGAGAACTATATTTGCACAGTTATTTTTCACATATCTTATTTCGTATGTACATATTAACACTCACCACCCCTAATGTTGGGGGTGGACTTCGTAGTTATTGAACCGATCACGATCGGGATCACGATCACTCAAATTAATTTATAGATTAAATTGTATCCACCATTTGTCGAATGAGGATGGGACATTGCTGTACGAAAAAGCACCTTGCGACGATTGGGGTCTTTGACTCCCCCATTTGCGAATGTCGTTGAGAAGAAGAAAACCGTAGCCATATATTCTTTATTTGCCCAATAAATGACCAAATGCCAATTTTTACAACCGCTTATTCCCCTCCCTATAAACATCCAACTAATCCTAGAGACCAGGAATCCAATTGTATACAATCTTTCAGTTATTTTTTTAATTGAACAGAATCAATTTATAGTTTAAAAATAAGCTTATCATAATTTGCATCTACATCTGTCCAATTTTTTTTTTTTCTTTTTTTTTTTCCTTTTTTTTTTCTTTCACATTCTTATTTGTTTACAACATTTTGTGTGTCCAAATACTTGTTCACAAAATCTGGATTATCTCCAATTACAGGAGTTATTTTCATATTATTTTTTGACATCCTATCAAAGATGAAGAAGAATATGGAAGTCTGGGCATTTACGGGGCTGACGACCGTCATAGGCTGGTTTAAGTGATCACTTTACACTCGTGTAACATTCACCAATTCTACCCATTATTGACAACCACACTACTCAAATTCTTGGAAGTTCTATATATATGAACGAATTTAGAAACTTTGTTCTTGAATCACTAGAACTTCACTAGAGACATCTATTGGTGAGATGTAAAGAAGCTTTTTACTAAGCTGAAACTCTTATATTAGTAGGTGAATGTTATACGTGTGTAAAGTGATCACTTAAACCAGCCTATGACGGTCGTCAGCCCCGTAAATGCCCAGACTTCAATATTCTTATTTGTTTATTATTTTTAATTTCATTGTTTAAAAAAAATGTGGTAAAATATATATGGCTGACTAAGTATTGCACCCACCACTTAGTCAAGCTGGAATAAAGAGTTATTATTTTTATTATTATTATTATAATTCATAATTAAACAAAATTAATTAATTAACTTGATATTGGCAAAAGCAATATATTCTATGAGCAACGCCATTATTTATAAAAAAAAAAATGTAAAAATATGACATTTTGAGCGTGTCCTAACCTAACCTAACCTCATTCGACAAATGGTGGATACAATTTAATTTACAGCATTTTGAGTGTGTTCAAATACTTGTTCACAAATCTGGATCATCTCCAATTAGGAGTTATTTTATCCATTTTTTTGACATCTCAACATAGATGAAGAAGAATATGAATGTCTGGGTATTTACGGGGCTAACGACCTAAAAAATGAAAAGTACATAAAAGAAAAGAATATATATATTTAAAAAAGATATTTTCTAGCGGTCCTCGAGTATGTAAATATAATCTAGTATTCGGACTCACGTAGAATCATATATCGTAGTCATACAGGAGAAAGTGACCAAGTGTATTTGTTTACAAAAACGTGATCATTGACTTTTTGATATCTTACTAGCTTAATATTGCCCTGAAAAACATCCCAAAGGATTTTAAACTTGGAAGTATAATATATTGACTAGTTAAAAATGACTAACTGCATTGATGTTTATTTTCTTGACAAGCAATAGTGACTTAAATGGCCTTCCTGAACATTTTACGTTTTGGTAGTTAGTCACTTTCTCCTGTACGACTACGATATGTAGGAGCATATCGGCTGTCCAAACAAAACACAGTAAAGGACATTTTTTTGTAGTACGTTTTTTTTGCATTTTTGGACTAAGTAGATTCTACTTAGTCCAAAAATTAAAAAAAAAACGTACTACAAAAAAATGTCCCTTACTGTGTTTTAAGTTTGGACAGCCGATATTTCATTAACCTCATGAAAACGTACATATGAGTTCACATCAGCCATCTAAGCTGGATTGACAAACCTTTTATGTAACAGAGACTCTTATTTATCCTAAATTATTATTATACTTGATATTTTAATAATTATTGGAATGTCGCGTGGACGCGTCCCGAAACACGTACACCCTGTTTGTTTTTTTTGTGCTTTTAACTCAGGATCATGACAGTTAATCAATCAGCTTTTAATGTTTTCGGCAGGTCCTGGAGGGGGGGTAATTTGGGCAGGAGGGGGTGTTATTGTACAGTATACATGTATACACGCTTGTATACATGTATACACGTTTGTATACATGTATCCGTACCCAAATTCTCCCTTGTTATCTCAGTTGCAGAAGAATTCCGCGTCACTGGCTGCGAGTTAATTACAAATTTACGTACTTTTAGACTAACCATCGCGATAGTTTCCGCAGGGGTAGCCAGAGAGGTTATTATGCAATTTATTATTATTCTTTTATAATATTTTTTTTTATATATTTTTAATAATAAAAGCATTGTTAACTTTGTGATATAACTTATGTATCTAAAGGACACTCCAGCTGACCATCTAAGCATTCGCATTACATAAAATCTGTGTTATAAAATTCTATATAATTACTTTACTTACTTATAACCCTTATCCGCACCCAATGGTGCATAGGGCACTGCATCGAATTGACGCAGTGTTATCTTGATCATTACTTTCATGAAGGCGAGGTGATCACTCTTGCGCTTCAGGAACCAGTCCAGGGTAATATTAAATAAATATTGCAGTGCAAAATCACTAATATTTATTTTCACCCCCCTGGGAATCGAACCCGGGACCTCCAGTACGGTAGCTAAACAGGCTGACCATTACACCACAGAGGCGGACAAAATATATAATTAATATATAACCATATAATTAAATCCCATATAATACAATCCTTTATAGTAAAATCCATGTGATGAAATGTTTTATATTTTGTAGATTAAAAGCATTGTTAACTTTGTGGTATGGTAATATAACACTCTCCATATCATTCATCGTTCACTTTGTATGATACAAAAATATTTTCTTCAGACCGTAATAATTTTATTTTAATGACCTGATGATGGAATGATTATTCCGAAACCACTAGTCACGAATTAGTCGTCTTTATGTTATTTTATTCGCATATAATCTATCCGGGCAAGTGTGAATGGGCCCTTTCTCTATCGGGCCATTAACGAACGCTTGCTGCGTTCACACCTCGCGATTCTTTATACCACGACATTATATAGTCGTGGTATGAAGAACTGTCGCTCGGACACAAAGGAATCAAATATTGAGTATTCCGCAATTAATAAAGAAACCACGAGAGATATTCGCATATTACGATGTTTAATCGAAAATATTTTTCAGGTGATAAAGGGAAAATTGCATAGAAATAGTCACTGTCAGTAACTGGTCCCATTTAAAAAAAAACTACATACTTTTTCATTTTATTCATTCGTTCAAACCCTCATCCTTACCCGATGGTGCATAGGGCACTGTATCAAATAAACGCAGTGTTGATCGCTAACACACGAAGGAAAGGTGATCAGCCCTCCGCTTCAGGTACCAATCCAGGGTAATATTGACCGCCACGGAGGCGGAAGGAGGTTATATATATTTTTTATCTTTCTTCCCAAGTTCGTTTCGTTATTCTGACGACATGTTATCACGACTGATTTTAATGAATTTGCGTAACCCCTTCATGTAACGCTGAGACTCGGTTTAATTCATTACCCAACTGCCCGAGAAAGCTGCCCCTATTTTTAACCATCCCCCAGCTCGTCACGCGGCATAATGGCCCCAAGACAATCCACACCCCCTCGGGCTGCCTTCTCTACAGCTTCCATTCATCCCCCGAGATTTACATCCATTGTGCGTGCCAGATATTACGCCTTTCTGTACGGTATCACCTGATCTCTCGCGCAGAGCAGGTGTTCCAGTCATGGACACTGCCCGATTATGGGCTGTCACTAATAATTACTATATGAAACTATATTATATTTATATCCCAATGGTGCATAGGGCATTGCATCATATAGAGCAGTGATATATTCATCGTTGAATACACGAAGGAAAGGTGATCAGACTTGTGCTTAATGTAGTGCCCTATGCACTATCGGGTGTGGATAAGGGTTTGAAGAATAAAACTACAAATTTTTAAACGATTTCTATACATTTCTACTTAAATTAAACTTACAATTCTCTAAAAGAGAGAATTTACTCTAGAGCTTGCAGGGAAACTTTTTTATTCTTTTTTTGATAGTGACACATTATACAATTTTTTTTTTAAAAAGTTATTTTTTTACTTTCGATCTTTGTCATAAAATTTTGTGGCTTGCACACTTAAACCTCAAAATTTGGAATAAAGATAAATAAACATTTTAACCTCCTTCCACCTCCGTGGTTGTCAATATTACCCTATTACCCTGGACCGGTACCTGAAGCGGAGGGCCGATCACCTTTCCTTCGTGTATTAGCAATAATATAACACTGCGTTCATATGATGCAGTGCCCTTTGCACCATATAGTACGGATGAGGGTTCGAACGAATGAATAAAATGAAAGAAATATGTATTTTTTTTAAATGGGACCACGATCAGGTATGCCAAATACTTGAAAGTGGTCAGGTTAGGAGTCGTAACAATCGGCGGGTATGTATGAGGAGATGCATGAACGTGGAAGAGGCGAAGAATGTTTGCAAGGACAGAGTGGTGTGGCGCTCTATTCTCTCTGCCTACCCCTGCGGGGAAGCGGCGTGATGGTTAGTTAGTTAGTTAGTTAAATGGGACCAGTTACTGACAGTGACGGTTTCTATGCGATTTTCCCTTTATAACCTGAAAAATATTTTCGATTAAACATCATAATATGTAAATATTTCTTGTGGTTTCTTTATTAATCAGTGCAGAATACTCGAGACTTGATTCCTTTGTGTCCGAGCGACAGTTCTTTATACCACGACTATATAATGTCGTGGTATAAAGAATCGCGAGGTGTGAACGCAGCGAGCGTTCGTCAATGGCCCGATAGACAAAGGGCCCATTCACACTTGCCCGGATAGATTATATTCGAATAAAATAATATAAAGACGACATTGTGCATCGGCCATTGTGAACATTCAAAAAAAGGCGTGTGATTTTACAGGGCCAAACTTAAAATTACTCATTCGCTTACAACATTTTGAGTGTGTCCAAATACTTGTTCACGAAATCTGGATTATCTACAATTACAGGAGTTATTTTTATGTTATTTTTTGACATCTCATCAAAGACGAAGATATTTTATTTATTGTTTCGGCATTAACTTTGTGGTAAGACATGTTACAATGATTAAAGACAACACTTGTTTTTTACCACTTGAGTTTTATTATAGACTACATGTTTCAGAATTTAAACTTCCATTATTCAGGTCTGTATAATAACCATGCAGACTACATGTTTCAGAAGTTAAACATCCATCATTCAGGTCTGTATAATAACCTGAATGATGGAAGTTTAACTTCTGAAACATGTAGTCTATAATAAAACTCAAGTGGTAAAAAACAAGTGTTTTCTTTAATCAAAGACGAAGATGTCAAAAAATAAAAGGTAAAAATAAAAAAGCCTTGTAAATGTCCAGACCTCCATATTCTTCTTCATCTTTGATGAGATGTCAAAAAATAATAAAACTCATTCGCTGTTTTAATGGAGATTTCATTCGGAAAAAGGATAGTTTTTGTTTTTGATTTTTTAAAATTATTTTAAATTCATTTGCATTTCACGATATATTGTAATTATAAAAGTTCAAAAATATATAAAAATTAATACAAAAAAAGATCACACATAGGCATGGCCAGTGTGTGGGTATACATTATATTTTAGGCTATAGTAAAGGGCACTGGCAAGAATACAATAGATGTTATCAGAAATAAAATTAGATTAAAACTGCTTAAGCTGCTGTCCGCCTCCGTAGTGGCTGATCACCTTTCCTTCATGTGTAAACGATCAAGATAACACTGCGTTAATATACAGTGCCCTATGCACCATTGGGGTGCGGATAAGGGTTTTATTATTATTATTATTAAAACTGCTTATATAAATTACAAATATTTGATTTTAACATAAAACAAAAAAAAATAAATATAAAAATAACTCTATTATAGTCTCATTCATTGATTTGGCAGTCACTTTGTTGAATTATCTAATTAACGCCATCGATGTAGTATACTTGAAAGTGGTTAGGTTAGGAGTCGTAACAATCAGCGGGTATGTATGAGGAGATGCATGAACGTGGAAGAGGCGAAGAATGTTTGCAAGGACAGAGTGGTGTGGCGCTATTCTCTCTGCCTACCCCTGCGGGGAAGCGGCGTGATGGTTAGTTAGTTAGTTAGTTAGATGTAGAATTTTACGAAAATGGTTACATAATTTATTCTAATTTATTATCAATATTATGTATCCATTTTTATGGATATTTCAGAGATCGTCACCGTCGAGGCGCTGTTTAGAGCTGTCGAAGACAAGATGAATTACTCTTAAGTGATTGTCGACATCAGGGAGAACTCATATCGCTCACTCCTTTCAAGAACGTCATAAATCAAAAATCGTCAATTTTCAGTTGTGCATATTTTTAGGATGCCCAGAAAATGTACTATATCCCAGTAAAAGAGGCATATTTTTAACTTAATATTTACCCGCTGCAGGGCAGAAAATGTTGTTTTTGCATTTTGAAGAAAAGGTATTGTTTAATTATTTTTTTAAATATACTAAATATTTTTTAAATGGAAAAAAACCTAAGTTTTACCTAAAAAGATCTGCTGCGCAGTAAAAAGTTCAATAAGTGGCTTGATATTTATTTTTTATACATTATATTATATTCTTAAACTTTGAAAACGTTCTCTTGAAAAATCAAGTATTTTGATTTATGACGTTCTTGAAAGGAGTGAGCGATATGTGACATGCACAGAAGAAGAAAAAAAAAATAATTAAAATAAATATATTTGATTCCAATGCATCCCTGTAACTGCGCCAAACAAATATAATAAAATAAATGCATTTCAGATGCAAAATTTCACACGTCCTTAAACTCTATTCTCTTAAACTATATTCCTCATCTGCACTTAATGGTGGACAAGGCACTGCATTTCGTCGACGCATCATGATCATTAATTGCGTTATGATAGGACATTAACAAATACCTGACTTTCAGGTATTTTTCAACAGGAATTAAATTTAATTTATATTTCGCATTGGAAAAGCATTGTTAACTTTGTGGTATGGTAATATAACACTCTTCTCATCATTCATTGTTCGATGAAAGATGAATGATAAGGGGAGTGTTTTATTGATTTTATTGCAATTATAGACCTACAAGGTTTATAGGTGTCCGAACTTGAAATAAAACAATTATCATTCATGACATCTCAACATAGATAAAGAAGAATGTGGAAGTCTGGGTATTTACATACATCGGCTAATTTAGTGATCACTTTACCCACGCGCAACATTCACCATTCTACCCATGATTGACAACCACACTACTCAAAGTCGTACATATGTATGTATATGATAAATGAAGTTCCATGATTGAGTTCACAACAGCCATCTATGATTGTATTTAGAAAGCTTTTACTTAGCAGAGATCTTTCATACATTTATTTGTATGCAAGATCGGAACCCGGATAATTTTACATACTGGAAAATACCTGAAAATCGGATATGCATTTTTTGTGCAGCTTATACTTTAATCATTTATTTTATTTACCAGTTTATAAGTGAAGAATAAAATAAATCATAAATGGAGAAACCCAGATTTGTGAACAAGTATTTGGACACAATCCAAATGTTTTAAACTAATAAATATATTTAAAAAACGTACCCCACAATGTACCCAAAATGTATCCCACTATAAACTTCTTCTTATTATAATCCTTATTCGCACACAATGGTGCATAGGGCACTGCATCGTATTGAAACAGTCAAATCTTCATCGTTAATTACATGAAGGCAAGGAGATCACTCCTACCCTTCAAATACCAGTCCAGGGTAATAAAATAAATATTAGAGTGTAAAATAACTAATATTTACCCCACCCTGGGAATCGAACCCGGGACCTCCAGAACTGTAGCCGAGCGTGTTGATCATTACGCCACGAAGGCGGAGAACGTTATCAACGATCGGTTTAATTTTAAAATCGCGTAGTTATAAAAAAAAACCCTTAGAAAAAGAAAAAAGAAAATTTCTGTCATACGTAACACACTTACACATGTGAATATCACACGTGATATTTTATAGTTGTATATATATGGTGTATTAAATACTAGTATATGGCAATGAGTGCCTCCGAGGTGCCATATTCCCCTCAAGTCAGAAATGATCAGCATCATACCGGTCCAAGTCAAAAAATAAAATAAATTGAGCCTCACTAAGAGCTTATGCAGGATGGATGCAGTCCCCGATGTGCGCCCCGTGGACAAGAATATTACAATTCCTTGACTTGCTGACTTCAACTGGTTTTATTCAGTCCAGGGTAATATGGAATAAATATTAGTGTGAAAATATTTTTTAAAAAAAACACAAATAATGAATTAGAGTATTTATTATAACTGCAGACATTATTAGAATTCCATATTAAATTGTCGGGAAATATATTCTAAATAAAACAAGGTTTACAAAATTTTGAGTGTGTCCAAATACTTGTTCACAAAATCTGGATTATCTCCAATTACTGGAGTAAATTTCATATTATTTTTTGACATCTCATCAAAGATGAAGAAGAATATGGAAGTCTGGGCATTTACGGGGCTGACGACCGTCATAGGCTGGTTTAAGTGATCACTTTACACACATGTAACATTCGCCAATTCTACCCATTATTGACAACCACACTACTCAAATTCTTGGAAGTTATGAACATATGAACCAATTTAGATTGTTCTTGAATCACTAGAACTTAACTAGAGACATCTATTGTATATCTGTTGTAAATAAATTATCTGGTCAAATTATAAGCTTAAATAATAAAAATGAAAATGGCATTTTTTGGCGTTTCTCATGTGTGTGATTATAATCCAGGATTCGGACCTCACATACTAATATAAGAGTTTCTGCTTAGTAAAAAGCTTCTTTACATCTCACTAATAGATGTCTCTAGTGAAGTTCTAGGGATTCAAGAACAATGTTTCTAAATTGGTAGAACTGGTGAATGCCGTCGTCAGTCCCGTAAGTGCCCAGACTTCCATATTTTTCTTCATCTTTGATGAGATGTCAAAAAATAATATGAAAATTAAGAAGCATTTTTCATCGTATATTTTTACATCCAAGAATTTGAGTAGTGTGGTTGTCGATAATGGGTAGAATTGGTGAATGTTACACGTGTGTAAAGTGATCACTTAAACCAGCCTATGACGGTCGTCAGCCCCGTAAATGCCCAGACTTCCATATTCTTCTTCATCTTTGATGAGATGTCAAAAAATAAAACAAGGTTTATTGGATTGAATTCTACATTTATTTATGTATATTTTAATACGTGACGCGTTTCGTCTTCTTGGGACATTATCAAACACTCTGTTTAATAGTGTTTGATAATATCCTAAGAAGACGAAACGCGTCACATATTACATATTTAACATATACATAAATAAATGTAGAATTCAACCAAATAAACCTTGTTTGATTTTGGATATATTACCCAACAGTTGAATAAGAGCATTCCGAGATTTACGAGAAGCACAAATAGCCGCACTGAGAGATCGCATTCCGACTGTACCAGTCTCCTCCCCAAGATGACTTGGCCCGCTATATTCCTAAGGCTTCATCTGAGAGGGAGAATGTATTATTGTAGTCTGGTTATAAAGGATTGTGCGTGGCGAGGAAGAAAATATAGAAATGGGGGTTGTAATTAAAAGTAAAAGGGTGCGAAAAATCACACCAATGCAGCTCCCATTCACCTAGGGGTGTAGTCGAGGATATCGGAGGCTGCGAACTCTCTTTTTCTTCTTCGTTTTGTTTTCTATCTTTTCCATTTGGCCGGGCTGAGCCACAGAAACGCGTGGTTGGGTACAGCATGTCATAAATACGTTGTTTTATATATAATATAATATTATATATTATTATTACATAAGTCAAATATATAGGATGCTGCGAACGCTCTTATTCTTCTGCTTTCAGTTTTCTTTATTTTCCATTTGGCCAGGATGAATGACACCCGACACATTCGGCCACGCAAAGCGTGACCGAATGTGTCGGGTTGTGGTCCCGTGGTTGGTGTCGCGACCTCTAGAGTCAGAGTTTCTCGATTCAAACCCACTCTACCACAATTCGATACCTATTTCTAATAATCAGCCGCTTAGGCTAACAGAAACAATATGAATTTGAATTTGAACAATATATATATATATATATATATATATATATATATATATATATATATATATATATATATATATATATATATATATATATATATATATATATATATATATATATATATATATATATATATATATATACATATATATATACATATATATATATACATATATATATATATATATATATATATATATATATAAATATAAATATATATATATATATATATAAATATATATATATATATATATATATATATATATATATATATATATATATATACATATATATATATATATATATATATATATATATATATATATATATATATATATATATATATATATATATATATTGTATTTGTAATTATAATGTATTGTGAAATGCAAAAAAAAATAAAGAAAGAAAAAAATGTACCTGGCCCAATGATTTTTCACGCTTATCAATCATCACCTTGGACTGGTGCATGAGATGCAGCATTGATCACCTGCCTTCCTGTATTTAACGATCAAGATAACATAGCATCCTTATCCCGATGGGTAATAAGGAAAATGATGTATCAGGTATTTTTTCCAAGATGATTTTATCATATTTTGTAGATGATGTAGTATACATGCTCGAATGGTGATATAAGGAAAGAATACAAGTCTGAGATAAGCACTATCCATCAAATTACGAAAGGTGTGTTGAGATGGTTTGGGCATGTGAATCGTATGAGTGAAGAAAATAACAGTTAAACCCATTCATGTGGTGCATGTCGTTGAAAATAAGACAAGGGAAGACCGAGGAAAACTGGCATTATCAAATATATAAATAATTCGAATAATATTAGTTAGAAAGGTCTGTTGAGATGGTTTGGAAATGTAGAACGAATGAGTGAGGAAAGAACGATAAAACAAATTTATGAGGCGAATGTAATTGGAAAAAGGAGCGGAGGAAGACCGAGAAAAACTTGGCACGATCAAGCATGCCAAATACTTGAATGTGGTCGGGTTAGGAGTCGAAACAATCGGCGGGTATGTATGAGGAGATGCATGAACGTGGAAGAGGCGAAGAATATTTGCAAGGACAGAGTGGTGTGGCGTTCTATTCTCTCTGCCTACCCCTGCGGGGAAGCGGCGTGATGATTAGTTAGTTAGTTTTAGACAAGGTTGCTATGTATAAGGAGATGAATGCATGTTGAAGAGGCGAAGATTTTTTTAAAAGACATCATGGTTTGGCGTTCTATCCTCTCTGCCTACCCATGTGAAGAAGCGGCGTGATGGCTACTTCAATCATTGCTTGGTTAGCAGATGAATGTTTAAAAAAAATATATTAAAAATATTTTCAGCTACTCCCCTGCCTACACCCTTGACGCACTTCTCCACTTGTGTGTCGCCACCGCACGGGGTATGCAGTGCGTGGTTCCACTTTTCCACCAATCAGGAAGTCGCCCCCCCCCCATCCGGAGATGTTATCTAATTATCTACTATCCTACCTAACACATATTCCTTTCATCTCCTAATGAGTACGCATCTCATTTGTTCGAGTGTCATTGTTAAATTTTTAAAGAAAAATATTGATTGATGTCTTTAAAATAAATAAAAAATACTGACTAACTTGTAGAAGACCTGGAGAAACTGGTGACAAAGGTGTATAAAATGGATAAAAATATTTAAAAAGATTTGAACACACTCAATACATTGTAAATTTGAATTTTCACTGGTCAGGAGTCGGAAAAGTCTGCGTATATGTATGAGAATATACTTAAAATCTATCCACTATCCACCCTTTCTTCTGGACCTTATTCTAGAATTACGGTCATAATTTCTAAAATAATATAAATAAATCAAAATGCATATTTAAAGTATGATGTTTTTTATTAATTTTTATTATTATTATTATCATTTTGATTGTAAATATAAAGGATTTGACACTGGCAGAAACATTCTCTCACTGGATGACTGCCAAATAATTAATTTAAAAAAAATACGTATGAAGATTTCTCGGATTAAAAAAAAATACTATTTTCAGTCATAGATGCCGCCGACGAAAAGACATACTAATAAAAACATAAAAAATCTTTTAAATTAAAGTATAAATACAACTGTTGAGAATTTTGAAGCGAGTGTTTTTGCCTAGAATTTTCACTCATGAATTACATGAAATTATAGTAACTTTAAACATAAAGAGTAAATCCACTCACGAGTAGGCATAGGCTATGAAACTTAAAAAGTTGAAGCCTGAGTAGGGTCATGATAAGCGGTGTTGCATAAGCCGTAGCTAGATTCACTTGGACGTTAGGTGATTAAAAAAAAAACTTCTAACCTGCAGAAAACCTGAAGGATACTGGTGACAAAGGTGTAAAAAATTGATAAAATTTTTTACATAGATTTAAACGCACTCAAAATATTTGTATATTTGAATTTTCATTGGTCAGGAGTCGGAAAAGTCTGCGTGTATATATGAGAAGATGCTTAAAAGCTTCTTTAATCTCACCAATAGATGTCTCTAGTGAAATTCTGATGATTCAATCACAATGTTTCAAAATTTGATAATATATATAGAACTTCCAAGAATTTGAGTAGTGTGGTTGTCAATCATGGGTAGAATTGATGAATGTTACACGTGTGTAAAGTGATCTCATAAACCAGCCTATGACGGTCGTCAGCCCCGTAAATACCCAGACTTCCATCATATTCTTCTTCATCTATGTTGAGATGTCAAAAAATAACATGCGAGACATTTTTATTTGATTTATTTATTTATTTAAACATATTACATACATAAGTCGCATATATTGTATAATATTCGCGATGAGAAATTTCATATTATTTTTTGACATCTCATCAAAGATGAAGAAGAATATGGAAGGCTGGTTTAAGTGACCACTCAAAATGAGTAATTTCCATTGCTCATTTTGGGACATAGGATTAAGGTTAAGTCTGAAAATTAATATTGTAAGTTAAAAAATAAACTTTTTCTTCTAATAATACATAAATATTTTATTTTTAATTAATGTTTTACTTAGTAAATACCAATATTTCTTAAAATCTACTGTGACACGTGTTTCGATGCGTTCCACATCATTTTTAAACACCGTATGACTTAACTTAAAATCTACTGTGACACGAAACACGTGTCACAGTAGATTTTAAGAAATAGTGGTATTTACTAAGTAAAACATTAATTAAAAATGGATAGATTTTACCACAAAGTGACTGCCGAATCAATTAATGAAATATTTTATTGTTTATTATTGAAATGCTTTAAGTTTGTAAAACGTCTGATTTGAATTAATAAGGCGTCCAATTTGGTTAGCAAAACGTCAAATTTTAAGTGATTTACTTGTATAGAGATCCAAATACAATATATCCAGCGTATATTTACAGATTTGAAGCCTCTGTACGCAACGTCTGGCCCAGCTAGGTGAGACAGCCCCTTCGCACTGCTCTGCATACCTTCCCTCCAACTACCATGTAGTTAGGGGTAGTTTATAGTTGGTGAGGCTATATTGTGAGAAGCGAGGCGATACGTACGCACGTATGTGTGCACAGTGCTGGATTTAGGTACTGGCAGCCTTAAGGCACAGTATTCGATAAAACGCAACATAATTTTCACTTAATCCAGGTAACATTAGACGTAATTGATTTTTTTATTTAAAATAAGTTTATCTTCTAAACAAATCTATGGTTTTGAAAAGAAAAGAGTTTATATATAAGTACTAAATGTTAAAATCTAATAATACCCGATTTGTCCGCCTCCGTAGTGTAATGGTCAGCACGCTCGCCTACCGTTCTGGAGGTCCTGGGTTCGATTCCCAGCGGGGGTAAAATAAATATAAGTGATTTTTTCACTGTAATATTTATTTAATATTACCCTGGACTGGTACCTGAAGCGGAGGGCTGATCACCTTTCCTTCATGTGTAAACGATCAAGATAACACTGCGTTTATATGAAGCAGTGCCCTATGCACCATTTGGTGCGGATAAGGGTTTTTTTTAATGTTAGTAGATTAAAGTACTTAAAGTAGATTGTACTTAGTCAAAAAATGCAAAAAAAACGTACTATAAAAAATGTCCCTTACTGTATTTTAAGTTTGGACAGCCAAAAAGACATTATAATATATTATGTCAGATCCTCGCTCTCTGATTGGCCGATATGGGTCAGAAGGCAAGTTCCATGAATATAGCGGAATTTGAAATACAACACTGTATTTAAGTATTTTTAGCAGGGTTTTCAAATATATAAATATTTTAAACAATAAAACCCACAATTGGTATTCCGATAGTGTATTTATTTTAAAATCTTATAAAATTGGATCTGGCGGATTTTGAAAGTAGGCGACACATATCGCTCACTCCTTTCAAGAACGTCATACATCAAAAAACTTGATTTTTCAGGAGAACGTTTTTAATGTTTAAAAATATAACACAATATATTAAAAATAAATATCAAGGCACTTATTGAACTTTTTACTGTGCAACAGATCTTTTTAGGTAAAACCTGGAGGTTTTATCTCCATTTGAAAAATATTTAGTATATTTAAAAAAATAATTAAACAATACCTTTTCTTCAAAATGCAAAAACAAAATTTTTTGCCCTGTAGCGGGTAAATATTAAGTTAAAAATATACTTCTTTTGCTGGGATATTGTACATTTTTTGGGCATTCCGAAAACATACACAATTGAAAATTGACGATTTTTGATTTATGACGTTCTTGAAAGGAGTACGCGATATGTTGGAAAATGGCCAAAAGGATGACTGGGTTATATTTTATATGCGTCAAGGAAATAATATGCTACTAATTTTTATTCTGAAAAACATAATTCTGCTAATTTTGCGGCCCAAGCTAGTGCTTATTTAGCTTGTATGCAAATCCAGCACTGTGTTTATAGGTGCAGTTTGAAGGGAATGATGAATAGCGAGTACGCAGGGTCGCTGCACTCCGATGCACTATGGAGTACAGTCAGGAGAGGTGATCTCCAAATAAATTATGCACCTTGATTATCCAAACCTCCACTATCCGAATTTTCTATCAACGAATCCATCAAAGTATGATAAGTATAATCATTATCTACAACATTTTGAGTGTGTCCAAATACTTGTTCGCTAAATCTGGATTATCTTCAATTACAATGGTCAAATTATAAGCTTAAATAATAAAAATAAAAATGATATTTTCTGGCGTTTCTCATGTGTGTGATTATAATCCAGGATTCGGACCTCACATACTAATAAAAGAGTTTCTGCTCAATAAAAAAGCTTTATTTCATCTCACCAACAGATGTCTCTAGTGAAGTTCTAATGATTCAAGAACAATGTTTCGAAATCGGTTCATATATATAGAACTTCCAAGATTTGAGTAGTGTGGTTGTGAATAATGGGTAGAACTGGTGAATGCCGTCGTCAGTCCCGTAAGTGCCCAGACTTCCATATTCTTCTTCATCTTTGATGAGATGTCAAAAAATAATATGAAAATTAAGAAGCATTTTTCATCGTATATTTTTACATGACTGTACAGTGCGTACATTGACGAGTGTGACGCATGTGTGTGTTTTACCACACTCTTTTTTAAAACCGATATTGCGGTGGATTTTATGTATCACATTAGGAAAACATCTCAATTAATATTACATATTCTCTTGGCATCGAAAATCGATATATATACACAGTGTTAAACCCTTAAGCTAGGGGAAGGTTTTTTTATATTTACACATTAGTAATCACGAGACATATTACATAGTTATTTTGTAAAAATATTACTAATTCTATTATTTTTTATTTGTCCACCTCCGTAGTGTAATGGTCAGCACGTTCGGCTACCGTTCTGGAAGTCCAGGGTTTGATTCCCAGGGGGGGTCTAATAAATATAAGAGATTTTGGTCACTCTAATATTTATTCAATATAACACTGGACTGGTACCTGAAGCGCAGGGCTGATCACCTTACTTTCATGTGTTTACTATCAAAATAACACTGCGTTTATATGATGCAGTGCCCAATGCACCATTGGGGTGTGGATAAGGGTTAGAAAAAGATTTTTTTATGACATTTTGACGTGTAATCATAGATTTTTTTTTTTCGTTTGGAAATTATACAGCATCAAAAATATATAAACATCTCCTTTTCTCTCTATCCCATCCTTGTCTCATGTCTCTTCCTTTATATAGACCTCTCTTATGCATAGTTGTGAAGAACTATAATTGGTACTCATGATTTAATTTTTTGTATTCTGTATGTATCATATATTGTAACTGTTGTTCTTCCTTCCATAATAAAAAATAAAAAAAAAATAAAAAAATCTATATATATATATATATATATATATAATATATATATATATATTTATATATATAAACATATATATATATATATATATATATATATATATATATATATATATATATATATATATATATATATATATATATATATATATATATATATATATATATATATATATATATATATATATATATATATATATATATATATATATATATATATATATATAAATATATATATATATATATATATATATATATATATATATATATATATATATATATATATATATATATATATATATATATATATATATATATATATATATATTTATATATATATATATATATATATATATATATATATATATATATATATATATATATATATATATATATATATATATATATATAAATATATATATATATATATATATATATATATATATATATATATATATATATATGTATATATATATATATATATATATATATATATGTATATATACATATATATATATATATATATATATATATATATATATATATATATATATATATATATATATATATATGCTGCCTTACATAACGATGATTTAATACATATGGATATTTAAAAAAGAAATAAAAATTATTTCTGAGAAATTCTGACATTTTTGAGCCATTATTATCTAATAAAAGGGTTATATTCACAATTATACCCGAAAGTAACAGCTATACATATAATTGGATCTAAACTGTGTGTAAATTAATAGCACGATGTATTTTAGCAACGTATTACTATCCACTTTCAAAACCACGTACGCTACATAATACGTAACTAAAATTAGCCAAAATTCCTCACCTATCAAAATTACAACGAGCATACGGAAGCAATCCAATCACAGTGCATATATCGTTGTCGTACAGGAGAAAGTGACCAACTAACAAAACGCAAAATGTTCAGGAGGGCCATTTAAGTCACTTTTGCTTGGCAACAAAATAAACATCAATGCAGTTAGTCATTTTTAACAAGTCAATATATTATACTTCCAAGATTAAAATCCTTTGGGATTTTTTCTTTGGGTAATATTAATATCACAGTAGTTTGGTGATGTCGGTTACGACGAACCCAAGCACTGGCCAAATAAAATATATGTTGAAAAAAGTATAGAATTGGTATTTAATATTATTTTTTGACATCTCATCAAAGATGAAGAAGAATATGGAAGTCTGGGGATTTACGGGGCCGACGACCGTCACAGGCTGGTTTAAGTTATCACTTTACACACGTGTAACATTCACCAATTCTACCCATTATTGACAACCACACTACTCAAATTCTTTTTTTGAATTACCTAACGTCCAAGTGACTCTGAAATCTAGCTACGGTTTATGCAACACCATTTATCATGTTCCTACTAAGGCTTAAACTTTATAAGTTTCATAGCCTATGCCTACTTGTGAGTGGATTTACTCTTTATGTTTAAAGTTACTATAATTTCATGTAATTCATGAGTGAAAATTCTAGGCAAAAACACTCGCTCACACTACTCAAATTCTTGGAAGTTCTGTATATATGAACCAATTTAGAAACCTTGTTCTTGAATCACTAGAACTTCACTAAAGACATCTATTGGTGAGATGTAAAGCAGCTTTTTACTAAGCAGAAACTCTTATATTATTGGTATTTAATTATATTCATATAACTTTGTTTTAATATTTAAAAAAATGCGTTAAAATGTCGCATGCTCGGTTGTGATTTCAGAGCCTAAAACGCTCTCCACTTTGCTCAAATAGCCACCAATTGATTTAAACGCCTAATCGTAAACCTGGCATACAATTTGTTGGAATTATTAACACAATAATGAAAAGAAACTTCATGTTTTGTACTGAAAACTCTCGTAGCATGCAAATTGTCTATTAAAAAAGAATAAGATGCCGTGTGTGACCATAATCACGACATGAATTGAAATATTCTACATGGGCCCGACCGGCACAAGCTGTTTAAAGCAATATAAGCACAAGTCACAAAATTATTTAATTGAGAAATGATGTAGAAAAATGATTTTCGTATTGCTTTCACTAAGATTATGTAAGTTTTATAATTAATTAATTATTTATTTTAAAACATGTCACGTCAAAAATCAAAATACTTGATTTTTCAGGAGGAAGTTTTTAAAGTTTAAAAATATAACACAATGTATGAAAAATAAATATCAAGCCATTTATTGAACTTTTTACTGTGCATCAGATCTTTTTAGGTAAAACCTGAAGGTTTTTTCTCCATTTGAAAAATATTTAATATATTTAAAAAAAATATTAAACGAGACCTTTTCTTCAAAATGCAAAAATAACATTTTCTGCCCTGTAGCGGGTAAATATTAAGTTAAAAAATGCATTCCGAAAACACGCACAACTGAAAATTTACGATTTTTGATTTATGACGTTCTTGAAAGGAGTGAGCGATATAAGAGAGTAACATATTTAATAGTCGGGCTGTGGTCCCGTGGTTAGTGTCGCGGACTCTCGAGCCAAAAAAAAATAGTATGGTTGTCAATTATATGTAAAATGGTTAATGTTACACGTTTAAAAAGTTAAGTATTCATTTATAGATTTGGCGTTTAATTTGTAGAACTCCATTTTAATTTATATATTAAATTTTAAAATCAAACACTGACTTTTTTAATCTACTAAGTTATATTTTATTGTTAAAAAACACATATTAAAAAAAATTTACAACTGTTTCGCCTGGTTATGGCATTTGCATACGAATCTGTCGGGTTGTGATCCCGTGGTTAGTGTCGCGGACTCGTGAGTCAGAGATTCTCGGTTCGAACCCACTCTACCACAATTTGATACCTATTTCTAATAATGAGCCGCTTAGGCTCACAGAAATAGTATGAAATTGAAGTATTGTTTTAAATAATAATTTTTGGCACGATCAGGTATGCCAAATACTTGAAAGTGGTCAGGTTAGGAGTCGTAACAATCGGCGGGTATGTATGAGGAGATGCATGAACGTGAAAGAGGCGAAGAATGTTTGCAAGGACAGAATGGTGTGGCGCTCTATTCTCTCTGCCTACCCCTGCGGGGAAGCGGCGTGATGGTTAGTTAGTTTTTTTTAGTTTCAAATATTTCTCTTTTCTTTTAAATACAAAATAATAAACTAATATTCCTGAAGTGGAATTTCCATTACGCATTTTAGAAAAAATAAAATAAAACAATGCAAATGAGTACGAAAACAAAAGCAAAGAGTGGAATAACGTGATGAAAAAAAGTGTTATGTATGTAATATGTTTTTAAAATAAATAATAAAAATCTTCTTTCTTGCTCCGTCCCAACTTATCGTCTTTGCAGACTGTTTAGGTCAGCTCTCCTCGTCCTCAGGCTGTAGGTCCTTCTGTCATGGACAGCGTCACCTAGGCCATGCCTTGGAATCATGTTATCTTTCTGCAGCATCCATGAATTCTTCGGTCTTCCTCTAGATGTCTTTCGAGGAAGATCCATGGCGATTGTCTGGTTCACAATATGATCAGGTTCTCTGCGTCCTATGTGCCCATACTATCTCCAATTGCCTTTCCCCTACCTTACTATTGATGCCTGTTACAGCCAGGCTTATATAATAATAAATATATATTTTACAAATTATTTTTCTAAATAACTTAAGTTATTTAGAAAATTGCAGTTTTACCAAGAGATGTCAGTAAATCTGAAGAATGAAAACGTTTTTATGAAAACTTATCTGAAAGCGTAAGCGATGCGTGTGAATGCGCCCTGAAGACGTAGCTATCAGGGTATTATGAAGCGTCCGGGTCCCTTTGAAGGCTCGAGGGCCTCAAAAGGAGGCGGATAAAAAACCCAAGAGATTGAAAGGGCGTAACGAGCTACCAGGCGCTCATAAGGGATGAGGAGACGCTTCTGGAGCCTTGCTTACTCGCTTAGTACATCGCGATAGCGACGTACAATACACCTCGTGAGAAAGTTAGATGTCTCTCCTCATTTCGGACATTAAAAAAAACAGTTTGACGTACTAACAACCTTTTGCATGTATAAATACCTATTATATACATACAGTGGCGTACATTTAATATAGGGACATATGCAGTGCATACGTTCTCAGTTATTTCTCCGCGACAAAACACGCAATTTTAGAGTTATGACAGATCAGTTGAAAAATAATAATTAAACGCTGTTTTTCCTACTGCCCACCTTGATTAAAAAGTCTGCACGTCACTGTATACATATATATATATATATATATATATATATATATATATATATATATATATATATATATATATATATATATATATAACGTGGTAATATTCTTCGTTGTAAATTAGTGGGTTTATAATAATAAAATAAGCAATGTGTTGCTTTGTAATTAAAGATACGACGGTAAAAATTTATTCTTAATTAATCTTTACAATATTTTTCTATCTGACATCTTTTGTTTATTCAGTGCGACGCATGCGACATCTGGTGGTGGATTTGTACTATATGTAGGTACTTAATAAAATGTATAGGTAGGTACCTAGGTATTTTATTACATATATATATATATATATATATATATATATATATATATATATATATATATATATATATATATATATATATATATATATATATATATATATATATATATATATATATATATATATATATATATATATATATATATATATATATATATATATTTATTTATATATATATATACATATATACATATATATCTTAGATGTATCTTCTCATTTCGGACATTTAAAAAAAACAGTTTGAAGAAGGTGGTTAAATTTCTTACCTTATGTTTTTCTCATTTGTATTTCATTTGTATTCTCAGTTATATTTTCTCATTTATTTCCTTTAAACATGCTTATGTTTTATGTTTTTTCATTTGTTTATTTTATAAATGCTTCTTTCCTTATGTTTTTATATGCCTATTTATTAAACCTGTTCATGGTTTTATATTTTGCCTCGTGTTTGTTTTGTGTAATTTTCTTATTTATGTTTCAGTCTTGTTAACTTACATGTCCCAAAATGATAAATATAAATTATTCATCGGGAATATTACATATATATGACATATATATGTAAGTAATATATTTTAAAATAAATAAATAAAAAGTACAGACAATCTTTTGCATGTATAAATAAATTTAAACATACATAATAGTAAAATTTAGACTTTGCTTCACATACATAAAACCACTATTTCTGAAGGCCCTACATAAATTAAAAAGCAACTAAATTTTCTTTAAACCCAGGTGAATTTTTTATTTTATTTATTTAATATTACCCTGGACTGGTTCCTGAAACGCAAGAGTGATCATCTTGCCTTCATGTAAGTAACGATCAATATCTTGATCAATATGATGCAGTGCCCTATGCACCATTGGGTGCAGATAAGGGTTAAAAGTATGTGGAGATGATTGAAAGTAGAAGAGGCGAAGAGGTTGATTATAAAGACCGAGTGGTGTGGCGTACTATTCTCTTTGCCTACCCCTGCAGAGAAATGGCGTCATGTTTTTTTTTGTTGTTACATATTGACTTTTGCTTTTTCTGTTTTTTTTCTTACTTAAGATTTTTCTTCACAGTTCAGTCCGCTTCGCCTAAATCGATCAACTTTCGAGTTGTAATAGTCTAGTTGCAGGGCGCGTTTATGACGAATTGTAAAATAAGAAGTTACGTAAAGTCACGCACGACACGGTCGGGGTGCGCGGGTGAACCAACCCTCGCGACCGTCCTAACCTAACCTAACGCAGGCTGTATTGAGGTCGGGGGAAGGAGGCTGCGTCCTGAAAACCACCCCTACAGGCTAAGGGATGAGTGCATGCAAGAGAGAGGCATAGATTCCCTCGGGAACCTTTCAAAAACGATATACATAACGATTTTCGAACTAGTGTTCAAAGAACTTAATGTACCAACAATTAAAGAAATTTTTAATAAAGCCTCTATCTTATTTTTTGACATCTCATCAAAGATGAAGAAGAATATGGAAGTCTGGGCATTTACGGGGCTGACGACCGTAATCGGCTAGTTTAAGTGATCACTTTACACACGTGTAACATTCACCAATTCTACCCATTATTGACAACCACACTACTCAAATTCTTGGAAGTTCTATATATATGAACCAATTTAGAAACCTTGTTCTTGAATCACTAGAACTTCACTAGATACATCTATTGGTGAGATGTAAAGAAGCTTTTTACTAAGCAGAAACTTTTATATTAGTATGTGAGATCCGAACCGTTTTTTTTAAATTAACTTCCGGAAAACTTCTATTAAAAAAAAATCTATTAAAAAAATATCAAACCTTTAACACTAAAATAAAATTTAAAAAAAAAAAAACATATAAGACTCACCCCTACCTAGACTCCTTACCAAGGAATATTTTTTAAAATTTTAATTTACATGTACTTATATAAAAAAAATGTAAAACGAACTCCCTCTCTAAATACAAGTATCTGCTTTATTGGAGAGGTAGAAACATAATATTTGAAATGTATTGTATAGTTACCAACTATTTTGTATTATTTAAATATATATTTTGTAAAAAAAAACAATAATAAATATTTTTAAAAAACTGTATGCTCAACGTATCCACCCATCTTTCTGAACCTAATTCTGAAATTGCGGTCATAATTTCTAAAATGATAAAGCTAAACGCATTTTTTTATTGCTATTATTATTTTTTTGTCCGCGTCTGTAGTGTAATGGTCAGCACGCTTGGCTACAGTACTGGAGGTCCCGAATTCGATTCCCAGGGGGGTGGATATATATAAATATATTATATTATATAAATATAATCTATAAATATATATAATCTATAAATCTATAAAATTATTTATCTAAATCAATAAAAATGTCAATTTGTCATAATTTTTATCCATTTTTTATTTATGTTTTACTTGGTTTATATCACAAATTATTTCAATATATTGCGACACGTGTTACGTTCCAAACACCGTACGGCAAATGCGGAATGCATCGAAACGCGTGTTATTTCAGATTCTAAAAAATAGTGGTATTTACTAAGTAAAACTTAAATTTAGTAAAGTTGGTATTTATGGACATCATTGAGAATTTTTTCGTGGTGAATATCTCATATCGCCCAATCCTTTCAACAACGTCATATATCAAAAATCGTCAATTTTCAGTTGTGCATGTTTTCAGAATTCCCAGAAAATGTACTATATCCCAGCAAAAATGGCATATTTTTAACTTAATATTTACCCGCTACAGGGCAAAAAGTGTTGTTTTTGCATTTTGATGAAAAGGTATCGTTTGATAATTTTTTTAACTATACTAAATCTTTTTCAAATGGAGATTAAACATTCAGGTTTTACCTAAAAAGATCTGATGTTTAGCTGAAAGTTTTACAAGTGGCTTGATATTTATTTTTAATACATTTTATTCTATTTTTAAACTTGAAAAACGTTCTCCTGAAAAATCAAGTTTTTTTGATATATCGCAGTCGTACAGGAGAAAATGACCAACTAACAAAACGTAAAATGTTCAGGAGGGCCATTTAAGTCACTTTTGCTTGGCAAGAAAGTAAACATCAATGCAGTTAGTCATTTTTAACAAGTCAATATATTATACTCCCAAGTTTAAAATCCTTTGGGATTTTTTCAACGCCATATTAAGCTAGTAAGATATCAAATAGTCAATAATCACGTTTTTGTACAAAATGCAATTGGTCACTTTCTCCTGTATGACTGCGATATGTCGTTGTTGAAAGGAGTGAGCGATATGTTATGAAATCTCAAACCTTATGCATATATGGGAGCGTTTGACGCACGTAGCTGACGCTTTAAAGGAAATTTTCCTTTCTAACGATGTAGGTGTGGTCTTGATCAGGGCTGGCCAACAAGGGAATCTTCTTACCATCTTGAACTATTTAGATAAGATTTTTTACAACATTTTGAGTGTGTCCAAATACTTATTATGTTATATTTTACTTATTTAAATAATGTAAAAAATACACGATCAGGTGTGCCAAATACTTGAAAGTGGTCAGGTTAGGAGTCGTAACAATCGGCGGGTATGTATGAGGAGATGCATGAACGTGGAAGAGGCGAAGAATGTTTGCAAGGACAGAGTGGTGTGGCGCTCTATTCTCTCTGCCTACCCCTGCAGGGAAGCGGCGTGATGGTTAGTTAGTTAGTTAGTTTTAAAAAATAACTTCTAATCTCCTCTCTAGTTAAGTTCTAGTGATTCAAGAACAGTGTTTCAAAATTGGTTCATATATAAATTCATTCATCAAAAATGAAGAAGATATGGGAGTCATGTATGTGATTGTAATCCAGGATTTGGACCTCACATACTTATATAAGAGTTTCTGCTCTATAAGAAGCTTCTTAACATCTCACCAATAGATGTCTCTAGTGAAGTTCTAATGATTCAAGAACAAGGTTTCTAAATTGGTTCATATATAGAGAACTTCCAAGAATTTGAGTAGTGTGGTTGTCAATAATGGGTAGAATTGGTGAATGTTACACGTATGTAAAGTGATCACTTAAACAAACCTATGACGGTCGTCAGCCCTGTAAATTCTCAGACTTCCATATTCTTCTTCATCTTTGATGAGATGTCAAAAAATATTATGAATAATAAGTCCTATAATCGGAGATAATCCAGATTTGTGAACAAGTATTTGGACACACTTATAACATTGAAAATAAATAAAATAAAAAGCTTACAAAAAATTTAAATGATGTTTCTAGCGTTTCTCATGTAAAAAAAAACTAACTAACTAACTTACCATCACGCCGCTTCCCCGCAGGGGCGCTTGCCCTCTGCAGAGGCAGAGAGAGTAGAACGCCACACCACTCTGTCTTTGCAAACATTCTTCGCCTCTTCCACGTTCATGCATCTTCTTATACATACCTGCCGATTGTTACAACTCCTAACTTGACCACTTTCAAGTATTTGGCACACCTGATCCTGCCATGTGTTTCTTATGTATTTGATTATAAGTAAGGATTCGGACCTCACATACAAATGAAAGAGTTTCTGCTTACTAAAAGGTTCCCTCATTCAACCATAGATGTCTCTAGCGAAGTCAAGCACTGTGTTTCGAATGTTATCAATATATTTATATGTTTCAAGAATTTGAGTAGCGTGGTTGTCAATCATGAGTAGAATTTATGAATCTTACACGTGCGTAAAGTAATCACTTTAACCAGAGTATGACGGTCGTCAGCCCTGTAAATGCCCAGACTTTCATATTCTTCTTCATCTATGTTCAAACTTTTGCGATCGGCGATATGGATTTTTAAATAATTTAAAAAATCAAATTTGACCCACTTGCGAAAAAGATTCGCCATCCCTGATCTAGATTAATCTACCCGCGAGGTGATATGCGCGTGGGCGTTCTACCCTCTCCAACTACCCTCTTTAGGGGACTGTGACGTAGGGGGGGGGGGGCTGTAACCAGTGACTAGAGCAATATTCATTACGCTAAATGAGATGTAGTCATTATTTCTCGAGAGTTTTGATGTTCCGCGCTGGTAACAGCTGTTGTGCCTGTTTTGGAAATGTGTATATATACCTGTGGAGTCCTTAAAAGCTTTTTGTAAATTTGATCATGTGATATCGACCGGTATATTGAAAGCTTTTAAATGTAAATTCACAGTAAAATCGGGATACAATTTTAATTGTTTAACATTTTCAATAAATATCGCAACTTAGTTTTAAAAAAAATTGCTTAGCAAGAGCAGATCTGTCAGGAAGCCTAGATGCTTCTGTATCAGATCTGGGCATGCGGTGGGACAGCTTTCAATATATGTGATACCTATCAAAAATGAATAAATTATGCGTAATACATAAATGTATATGCTCGTTTGCTCAAAATCTTAAATCTCCCAAAGTTGTTCACCGGTTGTTTTGAAATGTCGACACAGCGTTGCATTCGAATACGCGCGTTTTTTTATCATATACCTGGGACAAATAAAAGCATCTTTTAATGCTTTTTTACTTGAATGGCAGCGCCATCTGTTGAACGTAACAGCAACAAATGAAGCACTAAAAATTGATCAAGGCAGACAGCATTCTTATTGAGAGTTGCTAAATTACGAGCATTGTGAAACACATACAAAAAAAACATATTGGAAATGTGTACTTTCTATTTTCTTTTTTTCCGTTTGACAAGACTGAGCCAGAGCAAATAGTGGTCAGTTCAATACTATGACTAGACGAAACAATTGTCACAATATTAATTTTTGTGTTTTTTTTAATAAAACACAACTTAGTAGACTAAATAATCTGTGTTTGATTTAAAAATTAATACATAAATTTATGTTTAATCTGCAGTTGACCTAATGATGGAATGGTTATTCCAAAACCGGTAGTCATAAAGTGGAGTGTTTAGTGGTATAAAACAAAGTGAACGGTAAGGAGAGTGTCATATCGTTCACTCCTTTCAAGAACGTCATAAATCAAAAATCTTCAATTTTCAGTTGTCAGAAAATGTACTATATCCTAGAAAAAGCGGCATATTTTTAACTTAATATTTACCCGCTACAGGGCAGAAAGTGTTGTTTTTGCATTTTGAAGAAAAGGTATTGTTTAATAATTTTTTAAATATACTAAATATTTTTCAAATGGAGAAAAAACCTTTAGGTTTTACCTAAAAACATCTGTTGCACAGTAAAAAGTTCAGTAAGTGGCTTGATATTTATTTTTAATACATTGTATTATATTTTTAAACTTTAAAAACGTTCTCATGAAAAATCAAGTTTTTTGATTTATGACGTTCTTGAAAGGAGTGAGCGATATGTATAGAGTTTAAAAATTAACGTACCATTTTATACAATTTGACCTTTTATCATAAAATTAATACGGGAAAAATGTATTACGTATATTTTAAATAATTAAAAGTAATGCGTTTCAACCGTACTTATATCATACATTCCTCCTTTTCCGCTTAAAATTACCTTACCATTAACCCTTTGTCTGATGAGTTTTTAAAATGATTTTTTTGAAGGGCAGGTTTTAATTTTTTTATTTCAGAAATGAAATTTAAAAATAAAATTTTTATTTTTTGACATCTCATCAAAGATGAAGAAGAATATGGAAGTCTGGGCATTATCGGGGTTGACATAATAAAAATTAAAATGATATTTTCTGGCGTTTCTCATGTGTGTGATTTTAATCCAGGATTCGGACCTCAAATACTAATAAAAGAGTTTCTGCTTAGTAAAAGGCATCTTTTCATCTCACCAATAGATGTCTCTAGTGAAGTTCTAGTGATTTAAGAATAATGTTTTAAAATCGGTTCATATATATATAGAATTTTCAAAAATTTAAGTAGTGTAGTGTGGTTGTCAATAATGGGTAGAATTGGTGAATGTTACACGTGTGTAAAGTGATCACTTAAATCAGCCTATGGCGGTCGTCAGCCCCGTAAATGCCCAGACTTCCATATTCTTCTCCATCTTTGATGAGATGTAAAAAAATAATATGAAAATAACTCCTGTAATTGGAGATAATCCAGATTTTGTGAACAAGTATTTGGACACACTCAAAATGTTGTTAAAATAAAAACACTATTGCAAGGCATTAAATGGAAGTATTTTCCACTTTTTACGATTTTTTAAAAGTTTTTATTAATGGTTCTAGCTAAGAGAATTTTTAACTACTTTTTAAACTGATTATTTATCTAGTATTTCAAGCTCATAGTTATGGGTTCGGAGTTCCGTTAAAATCTCATAAATTATTTCGGCAATCACTTTGTGGTAATACCTATTTTTAATTTAGGTTTTACTACTATTTCTTAAAATCTATTGTGATACGTGTTTCGATGCATTCCGCATCATTTCCAAACACCGTATAATACAATAGTTTTAAAGAAATAGTGGTAGTACCGAGTAAAACTACTACCGCCGTTATAAATTATAAAATCCATTAAAATCTATTATTACTTTGAAATCAGTTTAAACTTTTTCTTCACCGGGGTATGAGCAAATCCGCAAGGGCCCATTTTTTGTGCCCATACAAAATACAGGCAAATCCGCAAAGGCCCTTTTATGTGCCCATACCAAATACATGCAAATCCGCAAAGGCCCTTTTTTGTGCCCATACCAAATACAACCAAATCCGCAAAGGCTCATTTTTTTGCCCATACCAAATACAAGCAAATCCGCAAAGGCCCTTTTTTGTGCCCATACAAAATACAAGCAAATCTGCAAAGTCCCATTTTTTGTGCCCATATCAAATACAGGCAAATCCGCAAAGGCCCATTTTTGTGCCCATACAAAATACAGGAAAACCCGCAAAGGCCAATTTTTGTGCCCATACAAAATACAAGCAAATCCGCAATGGTCCATTTTTTTACCAGTATGTGATACGCTCAAAGGGTTAATGCAAATTTTAAAAGTATATCATTAGAAATTTTATTATTTCTAGGCACAAATCGGCTTTGAATAGCACTTGCGAAATCACAGCGTGGCTTTCGCGAGCGCGGTGACAACTGGAGTGCGTGTGGAGCGGGCCTTAGGGCGCGTGCGAGCGGGACGGGGACACGCGGGAGGCGCGCGCGAGAGAGAGAAGGCACACCGCGTGGGCATAAAGGCGCGTCGAGACTATAGCATATTGTGCGGGTGCTTTATGAGGAGTGGGGTGCCCATGGATTATTTTATAAAAGGAAAAAAAAAGCAAACATGTTTTTTTTTTAAATATATGAAACTAACTAATTAACCATACTTCATATGTGAGAGAATAGAACCTTACAATCAGAACATTAGGTTGGAACCAGAACTCAGAAAAAGTAGTATTTCTATTATTCTAGACTGAACTATAAGAACGCGTGACTGGATACAACTAGTTAGTTGATTTTAGCTATTTATATATAATATTATACAAACTTTCCAAAACATTGGTGACGACGTTGTTCGTCTTGCTGACAGTAGAGAAGACTTGCAGGAGCTGGTGACAAGGGTGTATAGTGTGTGCAAGGGAAGTGATCTGCTGAAGCACGTGCAGCAAATCCAAAGACATTTTTTTTTTAAAGTTGAAAGTAGGTCTGGGTATGAATTAAACAAAAATATAAATTAATGGGGAAATTGTGGAACAGGTAGATGATTTCCTAAAAGTATATTTTCTAGGGATGGACATATTGATAAAGATATATAGAAAGGAGAGTGAATGGCGCACTACAATCGGTTAACCCTTTGAATGCGTTAATCAAAAATTAAAAGTTGACTTGAAAAATGCAAATTTTTCATAAAAAAACAAAGAATTTTATAACATTCCTTTATTTTCCTTTTATTTGATTACTTTAGTCCATGGCTTTTACAAGCCATAGGCCATAATTGATTTACGCGTCCAAAGGTGAAAAAAATTCCAGCGACTTTAGTCGATTTACGCGTCCAAAGGGTTCTTCTTCTTCTTTTAATGGCTTTTCACCCATCTTAGGTGTTACAGCCAGTGTCGAGTTATTGTCCAAAGGGTTAAAGCAAATTATAATCTAAAGTTGAGACATTTGTAATTTTGAAATATTATCCATGGGGTGACTACTTCAGTATCTGAAAAAAATCGTTAGGATAATTTCATAATAGGGGATGCATTGGTCACCCTAAAAACGCACGCACTTCCCGGACCGCTCCAGAGTGTAACGACCCCCTTTCCCGCCAAGGGAGCGACCCAACCACCCGTGACTGCGTGACGTACACTTTCTGGAACACTCTCAGCCTTCCACAGTATTTCTGGAGCGCTGGATAAATGGGGAATAGACCAGCCAACCGCCCCCCCCCCCCCCTCCCTCATCGCCTTATCGGACCAGATTAAAAGTACTCAAATATCACGATGTTTATGGAAAAATCCATGGTCCAAGGACCCACCCTTAATTCGTGGCTTTTATGGAGCGTTTAAAGAGAGATTTTCCATCAAGTGGGTTGAGAATATTCAAGATTTTCAATGCTTTCAGGCATGAAATGTGTGCTTGTTTTCAGCTGAAATTTTCAGCCTTTTTTCACGAGTCGTAATAATAATTATAATGATTTTTAGATGATTTATATAGCGCCATTTTCGTAAAATTCTTCTTCTAATCTTTATCCAAACCTAATGGTGCATTTTCTTCTTCTTCTTCATGAGCCTTCTATCCTCCACTGTTCAAGAGGTTCCTAGTTCGATTCCCGGAGAAGGAGGGGCTAATTAATGAAACTGGCTGTTCGCCTAGACTGGCAATGTGGTTTTCAATATGGCGTTTAACGCCTTTCGATTTTGAGCATAATAGTAAGGTTAATACAATTATTTACATAATTCTCGGGCGTGAAAGGGATAATAATTAATACACGGACGTTTTCTTTAACCCGCTCAGCTCCGTCATACATAATATTCCACGCACGGACAGAGGCGAACTTGGTTAAATGACTTAAAAATAATTATTTTGTCAGCCTCCGTAGTGCATGCAATCAGCATGCTCGGCTACCGTATTGGAGGTCCCAGGTTCGATTCCCAGGGGGGGTCAAATAAATATAAGTGATTTTTTCACTCAAATATTTTTTCAATATAACCCTGGACTGTTACTGCATAAACATGTGTAAAGTGATCACTTAAACCAGTCTATGACGGTAGTTAGCCCCGTAAATGCCCAAACTTCCATATTTTTCTTCAACTTAATAAACAAGTTTGAGTTCTTGTTCATTAATAGTTATTATAACATAAATCTGGAATTGTTTAATTGGCTTTATTTTTATTAATGTAACTATTATTGCTAATGTAATGTAATGTTTATTATTGTAAATGTAATTTTTTTTTATTATTTCCTTTTTTTAAATGTAAAGCTGTACAATTCCCGAACAAATAAATAAATAAATAAATCTTTGTTCGTCAGCACGCTTGGCTACCGTTCTGGAGGTCCCGGGTTCGATTCCCAAGGGGGGTAAAATAAATATAAGTGATTTTTTCACTGTAATATTTATTCAATATCACCATGGACTGGTACCTGAAGCGGAGGGCTGATCACCTTTCCTTCATGTGTAAAAACGATCAAGATAACACTGCGTTTATATGACACAGTGCCCTATGCACCATTCGGATGCGGATAAGGGTTTTATTATTATTATTGTTGAGATGTCAAAAAATAATATGAACATGTGTTTTTATTTGAATGTGTGTTGGGAACAGGAGGGATAATCTAGTGTGAGCCAATCGGGAACTTATCAGCATTTGCTCATTGCTGGGAGAAAACCACGATGCACTCCTCAGGAGAAGCCGGACTGCTGACTGTCCTCAACAGGCCTTCCGTTCCACTAGAAGAGGGTTGGGCATTTTGTGTCCTAGCTTGGTTTATGGTACCAATGTCCTTCACTATTTTAATCATCAACGATATATGGTGCTATGTTTTCTCTGGCTACCCCTGCAGTAAGCAGGCTGATGGCTAGTTAGTTAGTTACTCATTTTTGGAAATGAACCCAGCAATGGATCTTTATCTGACGGGAGGAATATCCAATTTAACATACTCAACCTATAAAGGATTTTATTAGACTCGCGAAGTGTTTATAACAGCCGATGTAATCAATATTTTCATTCATCATTTTTTTTGGAAAAATCGCCTTCGAAAAAACGTTATTTTCGTATGTTGGCAATGAATAACGTCACAGAAACGATGGAGTTATTTCTATTTTGGTGTCATTGCTAAATAAATGGTGGCTGTATTTGTTGATGATGGGGAGGGGTCCCCTCATATTTGTATAACACAAATGGTAGTGTAGTGGTAAATAAACAATCCATACTACTACTATTACAGGTCTTTAAACCATATGACGTCATAAAACGTTAGATGACGGAAATTTGATGACGTATGCGAACGCGCGTTTTTCGATTTATTCAAATATCTAAAGTTTAAACTTATATTAAACTTATAATATCTCCCTTAGTTCTCTACAGATTTCAATAAGATTGTTATCGATAGTCTTGTGATTTTTCATATTAATTTATTAGCGAATAATCCAACATCGTGACAAAAGCCTACTCCGGTCCTGCCTGGTGTGAACAATCAGCGGGTGGGCACTAACCGACTGGCCTCACAGCGCCGCTGTATTATGTAATGACGACATTGTTTCGGCCCTGTTTGACATTTGACGTTAATCCGCCATTTGCATTGTCCGCCATCTTGTTGACAGTCTGAATTTGGAGGGAAACGCGAATTTGTAACGGCGACGTGATTAAGCTCCTTTATATCGTATAAAGGCAGTATTAATTTAAAATTATAACCTGGGCGAACTATCAAAAGATAATTTTTAGTTTGTTGGGTAATATATCCAAAATAAAACTAGGTTTGTTGGATTGAATTCTACATTCATTTATGTATATGTTAACGCGTGACGCGTTTCGTCTTTTTAGGACAACGACGAGTGTTTCGCTGACTCCTTTCAAGAAGGCCATAAATCAAAAAACTTGATTTTTCAGGAGAACGATTTTAAAGTTTAAAAATATAATACAATGAATTAAAAATTAATATTAAGCCACTTATTAAACTTTTTACTGTGCAACAGATCTTTTTAGGTATAACCTGAACGTTTTATCTCCATTTGAAAAATATTTAGTATATTTCAAAAAATAATTGAACAATGCCTTTTCTTCAAAATGCAAAAACAACACTTTCTGCCCTGTAGCGGGTAAATATTAAGTTAAAAATGTACCTCTTTTGCTGGGATATAGTACATTTTCTGAGCATTTTGAAAACATGCACAATTGAAAATTTACGATTTTTGATTTATAACTTTCTTGAAAGGAGTGAGCGGTTTGACAATGTCCTAAGAAGACGAAACACTCGACGAATGTTTGATAATGTCCTTAGAAGACGAAACGCGTCACGTATTAACAGATATATAAATAAATGTAGAATTCAATCCAACAAACCTTGTTTATTTTGTATAAATTACCCAACAATTCAATATGGAATTCTACCAACTGTCTGCAGTCACAATAAATAATTTTTAGATATTTGATATTTCAACATAAATGAATGAGCTATGTGACGAATCTTGATTGATGTAAGATATTGAATCCATTATGTCTATTGTATTATTGTATATTTTGTTTTGTTTTTTCATTCATTTATTGGGAACTATACACATCCACTTTAATTTTTAAGTCATATAAACTAAATATGCTATACATCCTTGCACATAATACGCAAGGAAAACTTTCTCAGGCAACTAACGAATCGCTCACTCCTTTAAGAACGTCATAAATAAAAAATTGACAATTTTCAGTTGTGCGTGTTTTCGGAATGCCCAGAAAATGTACTTCATCCCAGCAAAAGAGGCACATTTTATACTTAATATTTACTCACTACAGGGCAGAAAATGTTGTTCTTGCATTTTGAAGAAAAGGTATTATTTAATTATATTTTTTAATACACTTATTATTTTTCAAATGGAGAAAAAAACCTTCAGTGTTTACCTAAAAAGATCTGTTGCATAGTAAAAAGTTTAATAAGTGGCTTGATATTTATTTTTAATACGTTGTGTTTTATTTTTAAACTTTTAAAACGCTCTCCTGAAAAATCAAGTTTTTGATTTATGACGTTCTTGAAAGGAGTGGGCGATTTTTTTTTAAAGATATACATATTGATCACTTTATTCACGTGTAATATTCACCATTCTACCCATGATTGACAACCACACCAATCAAATTATAATGTATGTATATATAGACAGGCGCCGTGGCGTAGTTGGGTAGGCGCTCGACTGCGAATCTGGCAATTGCAAAATAAATTCATGAAAGATTTATTTTCAATTGGTCTGGGTGTTTGTGATGTATTTTTCTATATATATATATATATATATATATATATATATATATATATATATATATATATATATATATATATATATATATATATATATATATATATATATATATATATATATATATATATATATATATATATATATATATAATATGAATAAATAAATCCCTTATCCGCACCCCAACGGTGCATAGTGCACTGCGTCATGTAAACGCAGAGTTATCTTGATCGTTTACACATGAAGGAAAGGTGATCAGCCCTCCGCTTCAGGTACCTGTCCAGGGTAATATTAAATAAATATTATAGTGAAAAAAAAAAATAAAAAATAAAAAATATATATATATATATATATATATTATATTGTATTGAAAATTCCAAAAAAACCGTCTTACTTTTTGTTTTTAAGAAATACCACATATGTCACGCGTACGGTACTTCAAACGCATTTTTTTAATGAACTATTATTTACTTATTTGTTTTTAATGACGTCGGATAAAGATGGCCGCCGTTCATCAGCTGCTCGTCATAATTTATGTCAAATTGTCACAAAAGCGATCTGCGACACCGCCTCTTCCCAGTCGTGCTATTAAACAAAGAAGTCCCGACCAATGAGATCGTTTAAAAATCGGAGAAATTAAGGATTGAATTTGTATAAAACAAAGGAAGGGTGGTTAAGTTTCAAAATAGGGGAGGGGGGTTCATTAGGGTGGGGCTATTGGCCTATTGTCCGCGGGATATGGGCCCAATCTGATCTATTGAAAATTGGCCATCTGTCGATAGAGCTTGTCGAGGCGCTCTGTACCACCCGAGAGAAAAATATTTATACCATTTATAATTAAAGCAATAAATTTGATTGATTTTATAATTAAAATATAGCTTACACAACACTTTGAGTTTGTCCAAATACTTGTTCACAAATCTGGACTATCTCCAATTATAGGAGTTTTTTTAATATTATTGAATAATATGAAAAATAACTCCTA
Source organism: Brachycentrus maculatus (assembly GCF_059751285.1). Lineage (NCBI taxonomy): Eukaryota > Metazoa > Arthropoda > Insecta > Trichoptera > Brachycentridae > Brachycentrus > Brachycentrus maculatus. The sequence goes on along the minus strand of NW_028281168.1, from coordinate 308,762 downwards.
CAATTGGAGATAATCCAGATTTGCGAACAAGTATTCGGACACACTCAAAAGTTAATAAATAAATTAACTGGTCAAATTATTCGCTAAAATAATAAATTGTAATGGATATTTTCTGGCGATTCTCATGTACGGGATTATAATCCAGGATCCGGATCTCATATACATATAAAAGAGTTACTACTCAATAAAAAAACTTCTTTATCTCATCAATAGATGTCTCTAGTGAAAATTCTAGTGATTCAAGTACAAAGTTGCAAAATTAGATGATATATATAGAAACTCCAGGAATTTGAGTAGTGTGGTTGTCAATCATGTGTAGAATTGGTGAATGTCACACGTATGTAAAGTGATCAGCCTATTACGGTTGTAAGCTCCGTAAATGCCCAGACTTCCATATTTTTCTTCATCTTTGTTGAGATGTCAAAAGAAATCAATGATATAAAAATAACTGATATAATTAAATTTTGATTGGTAACTACCACTATTTATTAAAGTGGTTGAAATTAAATATAGATACATCGCTCACTCCTTTCAAGAACGTCATATATCAAAAATCGTCAATTTTCAGTTGTGCATGTTTTCGGAATGCCCAGTAAATGTACTATATCCCAGCAAAAAAAACATATTTTTAACTTAATATTTACCCGCTACAGGGTAGAAAATGTTGTTTTTGCTTTTTTAAAGAAAAGGTATTATTTAATTATTTTTTTAAATATACTAAATATTTTTCAAATGGAGATAAAACCTCCAGGTTTTACCTTAAAAAATCTGTTGCACAGTAAAAAGTTCAATAAGTGGCTTGATATTTATTTTTAATACATTTCATTTTATTTTTAAACTTTAAAAACGTTCTCCAGAAAAATCTAGTTTTTTGATTTTTTACGTTCTTGAAAGGAGTGAGCGACATATAACATATTAAACCTGCCGAGTCAATATATTAAATTAATGAAGTACGATTAAAAAAGGCAAAATACAATAAGAAGTTACTAACTAACTTACTATCACGTCGCTTCACTGCAAGGGCAGGCAGAGAGAATGGAACACCACACCACTTTATCTTTGCAAACGTTCTTCGCCTCTTTTATATTCATGCACCTTCTCATGCAGCATTTTGAGTGTGTCTAAATCCTTATTCACAAATCTAGATTATCTTTAATTATAGTAGTTTTTTTACCACTTCATTAATATACATACCCGCCATATATATATATATATATATATATATATATATATATATATATATATATATATATATATATATATATATATATATATATATATATATATATATATATATATATATATATATATATATATATATATATATATATAATTGATATCTTACTAGCTTAATATTGCCCTGAAAAAATCCCAAAGCGATTTTAAACTTGGAAGTATAATATATTGACTTGGTAAAAATGACTAACTGCATTGATGTTTATTTTGTTGCCAAGCAAAAGTGACTTAAATGGCCCTCCTGAACATTTTACGTTTTGTTAGTTGGTCACCTTCTGTACGACTGCGCTATGTTGGGCCTTAATTGATAGTACTCACAAATTTCAGTCATTGTAATCGTTATCGTTATATTATTTTACCTTTATAATAGTACTACGTGTAGTACGGCGTGAACAGGTCAAATATGAGAACGTTTGGGAAAACTAATTGATTTCATTGCTATCTACAATCATATTTCTGAACTCTTTGTAAACACACTCGTATCATAAAGGAATCAATTCGCTGGCAAATGGGCCCACGATGATGATAGCTGTGCAAGTGGCGAGATAGTACATTTTAAACCTAAACTAACTAACCAATACATCGTTCCGTAGGGGTAGGCAGAGAAAAATAGAACGCCACACTAATCAGTCACTGCAAACAATCATCGCCTATTCCACATTCATGCATCTCCTCATGCATACCCGCCGATTATTCCAACTCCCGACCACACCCAAATATTTTAAGTACCTACTTTATCATGACAAGTTTCCCTTAGTCTTCCTCTGCTTCTATTTCCATCTACATTCGCCTCATATATTTTTTTTACAGTTCTTTCCTCACTCATTCGTTCCACATGTCCAAATCATCTCAAAACACCTGTCTCAATTTGATGGATAATGCTTATCTCAGCCTTGCATTATTTCCTTATATCACCATACAAACATGTATATTACATGTGTGACGAGATGCATCAATGTAGGAAAGGCGAATATTCCTTTCGGAGAAGCGGTGTTATGGTTAGTTACTTATTTTTCATTCATAGTTAGAATTATGAATGTAACGTAATGTATAAAATGATCACATAATATATTTTTAAAATCAACATAAAATTTTATACAATAGGTACTAAATAATAAAAATCTAGAAGCATCGTCTTAGAATAAAATCTAAGTAAAATGTTTGATCTGCCAAATAATTCATTTTAAATTGGCAAATTTCAAATTAATTATTTACATATCACTCACTCCTTTCAACAACGTCATATATCAAAAATCGACAATTTTCAGTTGTGCGTGTTTTCGGAATGCCCAGAAAATGTACTATATCCCAGCAAAAGCGGCATATTTTCAACATAATATTTACCCGCTACAGGGCAGAAAGTGTTGTTTTTGCATTTTGAAGAAAAGGTATTGTTTAATTATTTTTTTAAATACACTAAATATTTTTCAAATAGAGAAAAAAACATTTTTACCTCAAAAACAGGTTTTACCTCAAAAGATCTATTGCACAGTAAAAAGTTCAATTAGTGGCTTGATATTTATTTTTAATATATTTTATTACATTTTGAAACATTAAAAACGATCTCCTGAAAAATCTTTTTTTTTATATATGACGTCGTTGAAAGGAGTGGGCGATATATATGTATTATCGGTAGGGTGAATATTCCAGTATCTGAATAAATAAATATATTTTAAAGGTTTATTATAATTTTAGTGTCATTATTCATGTCTTTTTGCAGGACTAATGACTCGTTGAGTTTTTTAATAAACATCTCGAGGTTTATTTTTATTCGGGCCGGTTTCATTCCACGCCAGACAGTGTGGCGGCATTAAGTACTGGATCCTATAAGCGTATAAGCGACATCGGCAAATCCGAGTCGGCATTAAAAATTAAACTACCTACCCCGTTCTACAAATGGATGTGTAGCGACTATCTGTGCTATGTTGGTACCTATTAAGTAGGTCCGGATTAGGCCTAGGAGAGCCCTAGATTTTTCATTTATCAGTTATCATTATTTATCTGAAGGAAATTTAAATTAATTGGAGATTATACAAAATAAAGCGATGAGAATAGTACTTAAGAAAAATAGATAGAATAAAGAAAAAATTATAGAAGAACTCAAATAATTACCTATAAAAAAGAGACTAATATCATATATAAATGCCTATATTTATATATAATTTTTTTAACGATAAATTACCCAAATATTTTAAGTAAAAAATAGTTTTAAACAAAAAATTTCATGAACATAGTACTAGAAATAAGGAATATTGTTTAATGTATAAGGGTTTGAAAATATATGATGAAATGCCTGAATGTATGAAAAATGAAAAGGGTCTGAAAGAATTTAAAAATAAATGTTTTGTTTACTGTAAGAAGATGTATATATATATATATATATATATATATATATATATATATATATATATATATATATATATATATATATATATATATATATATATATATATATATATATATATATATATATATATATATATATATATATATATATATATATATACATACATATATATATATATATATATATATATATATATATATATATATATATATATATATATATATATATATATATATATATATATATATATATATATATATATTTATATATATATATATATACATATATATATATATATATATATATATATATATATATATATATATATATATATATATATATATATATATATATATATATATATATATATATCTTGAAATTACAAATAAAAATACTAACGATTAAAAAAGGTGATCAACCATTCGCGTCAGACACCAGTAAAATAAATAAATACACATGTCTTTTTAATACAATAGCATTGGAAAATCACTTAATTTATTTACCCTTCTAGGAATCGAACCCGGGACCTCCAGCTCGGCACTCAAACAAGCTGACGCCTGCGCTACAGAGGGGGACAAAAACTTTAACTTCAGAATGCAATCAATGGCCAGTCTTGGCAATATTTAGGCTTGAGACGAATGCGGCCCTGCCATTGGGGACATTTGAAAAAAGAAATATTTTTAGTGGCTACTTTAGTACCTACCGTGAGATCGATACAAAACTAGAAATCACGTTACCATCGTGCTTTTCATCGTGGAGTCAGAATTTGCTAATCACATTTTTTTCTTAATTGTATATTCTTTTGCATTTCACAATATATTTTATTAAAATAAACAGTACAAGAAAATATTTAAAAAAAAAATTGACATCTCATCAAAGATGAAGAAGAATATGTAAATAGAACTCCCAAGAATTTGAGTAGTGTGGTAGTCAATAATTGGTAGAATTGGTGAATGTTACACGTGTGTAAAGTGATCACTTAAACCAGCCTATGACGGTCGTCAGCCCCGTAAATACCCAGACTTCCATATTCTTCTTCATCTTTGATGAGATGTCAAAAAATAATAAGAAAAAAACTTAGTTTTGTTTATGATAGCGACATCGATAAGTTTTGTATCCGACATTGCAGTGTCAATCCAGAATCTAGTTGGGATGTTATCAATAAATAATAGTCGGAAACGGTTGTTCCGACTCGAACCGACCAGCGACTGCAACTCCTCCTGACGGGACGTCAAACGGGAACACAGGAGTTTCGGGACTCTGAGAAAACTTTGTGTGCAGCTTGTGGGATAACCAAAATTCCCCACCCTTTGGGATAATAGTAATGAAAATTACAATTTGTTTATATTTTTTGACAGAAGAAAGAATGAATGACATGAAAAGAATACGGAACTCAGGGTATTTACAGCGATTACTTGTCATAGGCTGGTTAAATGTCACTTAATCAGTTTACACGCGTGTACCATTCATTCACCATTTATTAAAAATGAGATAGAAAGCATTTAAAACGCTAAGTGACAGCAAAGTCAAGAAACACGCTGTTCGCCATGATCAATCTTTACTTTCACATCAAATGTAAATAAATTAACTGGTCAAAGTATAAGCTAAAATGATAAAAATGAAAATGATATTTTCTGGCGTTTCTCATGTGTGTGATTATAATCCAGGATTCGGAAAAGCTTCTTTTCATCTCACTTATAGATGTCCCTAGTGAAGTGCTAGGTGATTCAAGAACAATGTTTCAAAAAATTGGTTCATATACATAGAACTACCAAGAATTTGAGGAGTGTGGTTGTCAATAATGGGTAAAATTGGTGAATGTTACACGTGTGTAAAGTAATCACTTAAACCAGCCTATGACGGTCGTCAGCCCCGTAAATGCCCAGATTTCCATATTCTTCTTCATCTTTTATGAGATGTTAAAAAATAATATTTAAATTTTGTTTTATCGCTTTTTTAATTTTCAAAATTCTTTAAATTATGCAATGAGTTTACATTTTTATTAGAATGTAGTTTTACAATGCCATTTTCAAAATTAAAAGAATGATTGTTATTTAATATATGTTCAGCAAATTCAGAAAAAATATTATTATGTAGGCATCTCATGTGTTCTTTTATTCTTATATTAAGGTTACGCGTTGTTTTTTTTGTTTCATTTGTATTACTCATTCTCTGTAAAAATTTCAATCGTGAAATAATTATTTAATAAAAAATCCAACATACAAAAAAATATGTTCACCCTGTAAAGACAAATCCAGTATGCACTTAGCATCAGTATTTAGCATATTGTATGTATGTGTATATATATGCTTCCCGTGGTGTAACTTTCGGTACCCAATTAAATAATTCAGCCCTATTCTCGGAATGTATTGCAAGAATAATCAATCCAAAAGGTGACTTACGACTATTTATGCCATACATCACAGTTGTTACATCGATAAAATTAAGTACCGTAGAACGGCGCTACTTGAACTTTGATGTGTTACTTGAGCCCAGTACAAAAAAATATATTTAGATCTGTATTTGGTCTACAATAATGAACGTATCAACATGATTCATTGTTTCCCTGACATGTGACACTTATTGTCACGATACGTTCATTATTGTAGATCAAATACAATTTTTTTTGTACTGGGCTCAAGTAAGTTACATGAGCCAGTACAAAAATGAGATTTAAATCTGTATTTGGTCTACAATAATGAACGTATGGTGACAATAAGTGTCACATGTCAGGAAAACAATGAATCATGTCGATACGTTAATTATTGTAGTCCAAATACAGATCTAAATAATAAAAAAAATGTACTGGGCTCAAGTAACACATCAAAATTCAAGTAACCCCGTTCTACGGTAATTTATACATTTTCTTCTTCTTCTGTTCGTATCATGTCAGGTCTCCCTGATGTCGACTATCACTTGAGAGTAATTGTCCTTGTCTCGGGCAGCTCTAAACAGTCCTGATCCCCGTACAACATTGTACATTCCGGAGCCAGGAGATCTGTCTTCTGCCTACCCCTCGGCGATCATTATATCGCTCACTCCTTTCAAGAACGTCATAAATCAAAAATCGTCAATTTTCAGTTGTGCATGTTTTCGGAATGCCCAGAAAATGTACTATATCCCAGCAAAAAAGGCATATTTTTACTTTAATATTTACCCGCTACAGGGCATAAAATGTTATTTTTTTTAAATATAGTAAATATTTTTCAAATGGAGAAAAAACCTTCAGATTTTACCTAAAAAGATCTGTTGTACAGTAAAAAGTACATGATATTTATTTTTAATACATTTTATTATATTTTTAAACATTAAAAACGATCTCCTGAAAAATCATGTTTTTTTTATATATGACGTTGTTGAACGAAGTGAGCGATATCTACACATAGACATAACATTTAGGATCCAACTTCCTAACGTGTTTCACAATCAGTGATCTAGTTTATTTTCACAACTTCCCTTGCACATTTTTTTCGTATTTTTAATATTTGACCTATTCGCTATTTTTATAGCGGACGAATGAATAATTTATGATGTTTTTTGTGAAAATCTGCATTGTCAGTTTTCATCAGAAAATTTTAAAAGCATTTTATAAAATAACTATTCGTATACTGCCGTTGCAAAAACCATGAGCAAATGTCAAATATGGAAACCGATAGTCGTACAGGAGAAAGTGACCAGGTGCATTTTTTTACGTAATCATTGACTATTTGATATCTTATATTTAAAACCCTTATCCGCACCCCAATGGTGCATAGGGCACTGCTTCATATAAACGCAGTGTTATCTTGATCGTTTACACATGAAGGAAAGGTGATCAGCCCTCCGCTTCAGGTACCAGTCCACGGTAATATTGAATAAATATTACAGTGAAAAAATTACTTATATTTATTTGACCCCCCCCCCCTGGGAATCGAACCCGAGACCTCCAGAACGGTAGCCGAGCTTGCTGACCATTACACTACGGAGGCGGACAAGTTTGATATCTTACTAGCTTAATATTGCCCTGAAAAAATCCCAAATCGATTTTAATGACTTGGAAGTATAATATTTTGAGTTGTTAAAAATGACTAACTGCATTGATGTTTATTTTGTTGCCAAGCAGAAGTGATTTAAATGGCCCTCCTGAACATTTTATGTTTTGTTAGTTGGTCACTTTCTCCTGTACGACTTCGATATTTTAAAAGTACCGTCTGAATAATTTAATACTCTGCTAATATTTTTTTATTTATATGATGATGAACTTTAACGACCCTTAACGAACTGAATAAATAATAATAAAAGGTATTAAAATAATGGTTTAAAAAATAATGATTTAAAAAAAATGATAGTTTCGTATGTCTCCTTGCATATAAAATAATTCAGAAAAGAAACCCAACTCCCCATCCAAGTATACACCCTTCTTTCTGAACCTTATTCTAGAATTACGGTCATAATTTCTAAAATGATAAATCAAAATGCATATTTAAAGTATGAATTTTTTATTAATCGTTATTATTATTATTATCATTTTGTTTGTAAATATAAAGGATTTGACACTGGCAGAAACATCCTCTCACTGGATGACTGCCAAATAATTAATTTAAAAAAAATACGTATGAAGATTTCTCGGATTGAAAAAAATTACTAATTTCAGACATAGATGCCGCCGACGAAAAGACATACTAATAAAAACATTAAAAAATCTTTTAAATTAAAGTATAAATACAACTGTTGAGAATTTTGAAGCGAGTGTTTTTGTCTAGAATTTTCATTCATGAATTACAAGAAATTATAGTAATATTAAACATAAAGAGTAAATCCACTCACGAGTAGGCATAGGCTATGAAACTTAAAAAGTTGAAGCCTGAGTAGGGTCATGATAAGCGGTGTTGCATAAGCTGTAGCTAGATTTCAGAGTCAGTTGGACGTTAGGTAATTAAAAAAAAATGGAATTTTGGAATTTTGATAATTTGAGTGTGTGGACTTGCATTCTTCACATGTATGAGGAGATGGACAAATGTGGAAGAAGCGACGGTTGTTTGCAAAGACTGAATGGTGTGGCTATTTTCTCTGCATACCCCTGCGGGGAAGTGGCGTGATGGTTAGTTAGTTAGTTAGTCGTTATTCATGGAAAGAATGATGAATGTTACACGGTGCATAAATGCCTAGTACTCGTTGAACAACTGCTTAATTTTCATTAAATCCAGGTAATATTTTACGTAATAGTATATTTTTTAAACCCGTTTTTGAATTGAAAAAATTAGTTTTTCTTCGAAATAAATATATGTTTTTGAAAAGAAAAGAGTTATTGAAAGGTAATGAGTTATAAAAATATATTTTTAATACATATTCTAAAAAAAACACAATAAATAATCCAATATTTAGTAAAAGTATTCTAGATTTTTAAAATAATTATTTAATGTCCGGTGAATGCATCAATTTTTCAAAAGAAGTTAAAATTCACATAAATAAGTGATTTGGTTATTATTAATCATTTCATTAATTTATTTCTTAATAAACGAACAAGTAAACGCTGTTTAAATTCTAAACTGTACCCTATGCACCATTGTATGCGGCTAGGGGTATTTTTTTGTATCATCTACCAACAACAACAAAAAAGTATCTATATACTTACCTATATTTAAAACCAACAAAAGACGCACAACCTCCTTCTATGGACTCGCCAAAAATAGTAAAATAAATTATGTACGTGTATGTATTTTATTTATTGTAGGATTTTTCAATTATTGCTGGGTAGGACCCAAAAACAAAGTAGGTTCCTATATTTTTTATGTTAATCCGTTGGTAGCATGTACGATAAGTGCTGCCAGTCGGTCAAATAAATAATGTTTTATATTTGTTGCTCAAGTTTTCTACAATTAAACACTAACTTCACTTCACACACGAGAATAGAATCCGCGTGAAATTCGCTTCATTGATTTGTGATATTTTAGTAACATTTATTAACAGGTAACTAGCAAATTTACTTATTAATAATTAGAAAAATAATTGTTTTATCATTTTACAACTGTATTATTCTTTCTGAACTCTGATAAACTTATTCGCCGGGTTGATGAATGTGACAGTTGTAAAAATCATGCCACCAGTTTTGTTTTTAATGTTTTGTACATAGGCTTATGTTATCGCCCCACGTTATTACTGTATATATTTGTATGCAAATTATCTCGTTGCAGTAATTAATATCATTAAGATGTAATCAGCTGGTATTTTTTGTTTTGTTTTTGATGTTCAATACATTTCATAACCTCACTTTTTTGACAAACGTAGATATTCGTCATACACAATTTTAAAAGATTCCTTGTATTTTGTTGGTAGATTTAGTTTAATACTCTTATCGGTGCAGTACACACATGAATAATCAGTTTTTTATTATTAAAATATCTTTTAAAAAATCGTTATTTAGTTCTTAAAAATCATTTTCATATTTTTCATCCTTTGTTTTATTATCGTCATGAAATTGGGTCGAACCTGTCATTAACTATATAAACATAACCTCATTAATATGCAAATTCTACCGTGAACGCCCTTCTATATTATAATCGACTTTTTAAACAAATAAATAATTTTTAAAAAGAGATATTTTTCTTTTGGTCAAATTATAAACAACATAAAAAATTTAAAACCATGTTTTCAGATGGGTCTCAATTATGTGAATTTAATACAGGATTCAGACCTCGCATAAAAATAAAAAGAGTCCTTGCGCTTAATAAAACTTGATTTAATCCAACATAGATGGCTGTTGTGAACTCGTATGTACTGAAATCGATCAATATATCTAGGCGTTCCAAAAATTTGAGTAGTGTGGTCGTCAGTCATGGGTAGAATTGGTAAATGTTGCATGTGTGTAAAGTGATCACTTGACCAAATCTATGACGGTCGTAAGTCCTGTAAATACCCAAACTTCTGTATTCTTCTTCATCCTTTTTGAGATGTCAAAAATGTAATAAAAAAAAACAAGTTTTCTTTTATTCTTATTTTTAAAAGGAATATCTCGCAAAGCCTCTACTTTTTGAGGATAGGGAAGGCAAATCTGAAAAACACATCATAAACACCCAGACCAACTGTAAATAAATCTTTCTTGAATTTACTTTGCAATTGGCAGGAATCGAACCCGTGACGCCAGTTTTGCAGACGAGCATCTACCTAACTATGCCACGGTGCCTGTCATACTAATCTTTTTGAAACAGTATTATTTTTACATGATAGTGCAGTTTTTTTTATAGATGTTCGAATGGTGGTAAAATCTTCCCCATTAACTTGCTTGATTTCCTCTGTGTTTCAGTAACAATGTCTGGCCGAGAGGGAGGCAAGAAGAAGCCACTGAAGGCCCCCAAGAAGGGAGACAAGGACATGGATGATGACGATGTGGCGCACAAGCAAAAACTCAAGGAACAGGAGAAAGCTCTTCAGGTACTCGCATACTTGCATACTTCAGCCTTCTTGTGTCCAGTATTGAACAAAGGCCTCCCTCTTGGGCTTCCGCAGTTCTCTGTTGGACGCGACTCTCTTCCAGTGCAGGCCCGCCACTTTCGTAATGCCATCGGACCATCTTGTCTGCGGCCTACCCACACTTCTAGGCCTCCAATCAATCATCTTTTTTGTCCAGATATGCCTAAGGATAGATATCCTCAGGCATACGTGCCACATGGTCTGCCCTCCTACTCTAAAACTTAATTAATATCTAACACATTCACAGCGTTCAATATGTCACAAAATCATGAGATGCTGACAAGATAGCAATTTTAAAAATGCTAAAACTACATTATCACATTGTTGTTGGGTGGTTTTGTTCATCAACCCCGACCCTAATTATACTCGGACAGCCTGCTGCCCGACCCTCAGTATACTAATCACAAGTAACCGCAAACCTAATGACGATCTGTACAATATTTTTTGGCGTCTTGCGCTCTACCTAAAGTAAGCAAATAGAACGCTTGTAAGCGTCTCCCGCTCTCTACCAACAAACAATGGGTTAATTTGATGGATAGTGCTTATTTCAGCCATTTTTTCTTCATTTCTCCCTTCAAACATGTCGCTCAGTCGTTTCAACAACGTCATATATCAAATATCGTCAATTTTAAGTTGTGCATGTTTTCGGAATGCCCAGAAATGTACCATATCCCAGCAAAAGCGGCATATTTTTAACTTAATATTTACCAGCTACAGGGTAGAAAGTGTTGTTTTTGCATTTTGAAGAAAAGGTATTGTTTAATTCTTTTTTAAATATACTAAATATTTTTCAAACGGAGAAAAAACATTTAGGTTTTCCCTAAAAAGATCTGTTGCACAGTAAAAAGTTCAATAAGTGATCTTGATATTTATTTTTAATACATTTTATTACATTTTGAAACTTTAAAAAAGATCTCCTGAAACATTTTTTTTGATATATGACGTTGTTGAAAGGAGTGAGCGATGTATCATACACTGCTTTGGTGCATATTTGCAGGTCTGAGAGGTCGCATTTTTACTGTATTCAGTCTACGTTCATCATTCTTTTGCCAGATCACAATGCCTCACTTCCATAAATAAGGGATAATTATTTAATAGCTTTTTTTTGTTATCTTTCCAGGATGCTAAGGCGAAGGCTGCACAAAAGGGTCCCCTTGTCACGGGAGGAATAAAAAAGTCTGGAAAAAAGTGACATCAAACATTAAACAACAAACAATTCTCTCTTATCTATAATATATTTCATCGCGATAAATACTTTTTTGACACGGCAATCGTGTGTACATAAAATATAATATAACTTACAAATACAGGTTTAATTTTCTTATGTACAAAATATAATATTCCAATCGAATGCATTTTTAAAAATGACTGGCATTATATTATTTTGTATTTGACAATTTTGTCTGATTGTCATATTTACTGCCAACCACAAGACTGCGTCGTAGGATTTTTGAACCATTTTAATGATATATAAGACACGGAGCAAGTATATAGGTGTGTCATTTGTAATGTTGATATTCTTTCAATAAATTTGTAAACCAAACCTTTGTTTTTATTCCTTTACTCTTATCATTTTCAATGTTTTTCTTCCTTTTCAATAATTGAAATTATAGTATATTAAAAGCATTGTTAACTTTGTGGTATGGTAATATAACACTCTCCTTATCATTCATCGTTCACTTTGTGTAATACCACTTTAAAAACACTACTTCGTGACTACCAGTTTCGGAATAATAATTCCATCATCACGTCAAATGTAGAATAAAATTAAATTGTTACAGTCTGACATTTCTAATTTTTTTTTTGTATTAATGCCAGAACGTACTACTTTTAAGTGGTATTACATAAAGTGAATGATGAATGATAAGGAGAGTGTTATATATTTTTTAATATATAATGGTGTTGCATATAAAATATATTGCTTTTGCCAATGTCAAGTTATTAGAGTGTTATATTACCATACCACAAAGTTAACAATGCTTTTAATATACAAAATATATTTTTATTTTGTCTTCAGTCGCTCTTGTACCAAAAGTAAGCAAATAGAGCGCTTATAAACATCTCCCGCTCTCTACAACAGTGAGGAAAAGACCCTTTTAAGCGTTTCCCGCAAACAATGTGTTAATAAATAAAACCATTTTTTTTTTACATTTTTTTTATTATTTTCATGTACGTATCTAAGTAGATAAAAATCTTTTTTACACTATGTATTAATTACCATCCGTTAAGTAGATTCCTACACTTAGGCAATGTGACCAACATATAAACAAAAAAAAAACTATATCAGACATTTGCTTCATTCAACCTTAAATAATAATTATACAGTTCAAATTTCAGACAAAAATACTTAGAGGCTATTCAGAAACCCATTCCGTTAATGTAAATAGTATAATTTGACACCCCCTTAAAATGATAACTGTTTCCCATTATAGCTTGTTGACGGATAGTTCAAAAATTGAGAATAATTTTTAAGGTGGAGACTGACTTACATCGCTCGCGGCGAGCATCCTATGGAAACTATGGATGGAGCGCTCGGCTCGCTGTACTGACTGCCTGAATGCTCGCATCGTAACATGTTACGTTACAACCAAATGCTCCGGTTAGTCTTCACCCTTAGGGAGTGAGTTTTCACAAACTAAACTATTTAAACCTTTTTACTCCATCAGATGAATGTGTGGAAAATCGTGTGGTAGAATTAAAAACCTTCACATACGGTGTTTGAAAATGATGCGGAATGCATCGAAACACGTGACACACTAGATTTGAATAAATAGTGGTATTTACTTAGTAAAACTTAAATTAAAAATAAAAATATGTCCATGGAAACCAAACTGGCGGTTCACAACGGAGTCCTAGTACCGACACTGATGTTTAGAAGCGGAACATGGAACTGGCAAAGCATGGATGAAAGCAGAGTGAACTCTGTTGAAATGCACTCCCTCAGACGAATGCGTGGAAAATTATTGTATGACGATGAATTAAAAACGAAGATATATGAAAGGAATGTAAGGCTGAACTAGGGATCCTTGAAATGATTAAGAACAGTTCTTTAAGATGGTATGGACATGTGGGGCGAATGGATAATCAGAGAATGACTAAGACAATATATGTGGCGAATGTGAGCGGGAGAACAGAATGGCGACGGCCGGAAAAAACTTGGCACAATCAGAACCTAAAATCTGGCAGTGTCAAAAGTCTGCGTAATCGGAGGGCATGTATGACTAGATGTATGGATAACAAGGAAGCGAGGATTGTATTTCAGGACAGAAGAGTGTGGCATTCCTCCTCTCTGCCTACCCTTGCGGAGAAATAGCATGATTGTAGTAGCAGTAAGTAGTAGATGAAGAAAAATAGGTCTGGGCATTTACAGGCTTGGTTAAGTGATCACTTAGCACACAGGTAATCTTTCACCAATTCTACCCATGATGGACAAAAACACTAATCAAATTTTTGGAACTCTTAGATATGTCCGCCTCAGTAGTGTAATGGTCAGCGCGCATGGCTACCGTTCTAGAGGTCCCGGGTTCGATTCCCAGGGGGGGTCAAATAAATATAAGTGATTTTTTCACTCTAATATTTATTCAATGTTACCCTGGACTGGTACCTGAAGCAAAGGGCTGATCACCTTTCCTTCGTATGTTAATGATCAAGATAACACTGTGTTTGTATAATGCAGTGTCCTATGCGCCATTGGGGTGCGGATAAGGCTTTGAATTGAAGATATATTGATCAACAAATGTTATCCTGAATTGATTTTTATACAAGGAAACCAATCCTCCATATTTATTATATTAGTATATTTTTTACAAAGTATATCACATAATGCATACATGAGTTTAGGAACTGATTGTTTTCAGGTACATTTTTGTACACATTTTAACATTAACGGAAGGTGTTGAGAATAGCCCCATTAGTTTACAAACTACAAATCTATTTTTATTATCAAATTAAATATAGTAAATTGTGCGGGTCAATGAAAAAAAATAAATTTTTAATTGATTTTATTTTAATGTTTTACTCAACCTTTTGCTTGCATTCTTGTAGCTATGATTTGATAGAATAGCCTAGTATACAATACCGAAATTATACATTCTGATATATCGCTCACTCCTTTCAAGAACGTCATAAATCAAAAAACGTGATATTTCAGGAGAACGTTTTTAGAGTTTAAAAATATAACACAATGCATTAAAAATAAATATCAAGCCACTTATGTAACTTTTTACTTTGCAACAAATCTTTTTAGGTACAATCTGAAGGTTTTTTCTCCATTTGAAAAATATTTAGTATGTTTAAAAAAAAAATTAAACAATACCTTTTCTTCAAAATGCAAAAACAACACTTTCTGCCCTGTAGTGGGTAAATATTAAGTTAAAAATATGCCTCTTTTGCTGGGATATAGTACATTTTAACGTCATAAATCAAAAAACTTGATTTTTCAGGAGAGCGTTTTTAGAGTTTAAAAATATAATACAATGTATTAAAAATAAATATCAAGCCACTTACTGAACTTTTTACTGTGCAACAGATCTTTTTTAGGTAAAACCTGAAAGTTTTTTCTTCATTTGAGAAATATTTAGGATATTTAAAAAAATAATTAAACAATACCTTTTCTTCGAAATGCAAAAACAACACTTTCTGCCCTGTAGCGGGTAAATATTAAGTTAAAAATATGCCTCTTTTGCTGGGATATAGTACATTTTCTGGGCATTCGGAAAACATGCACAACTGAATATTGACGATTTTTGATTTATGACGTTCTTGAAAGGAGTAGGCGATGTGTGTAATGGGTGAATTGTATGAATTTTGTTTCAATTGCGACATATTGTGTTATGTGACCATTCCAGATAACATACTTCATGTGATAGATATGTTTTTTTTTAAATACCTATTCTCGGATATAACGAGGAACGGTTATAACGAGCAAATTTGGTCGGTCCCTTCATCGTCGTCATAACCGAGTTCTACTGTAGTTGAATTTGTGAAAATTATTGACAAATTGGAACATTCAGTCATTTCCGCTGGTTACAATGTAAAAATACAATTTAAAATATTAAACCCTTATAACGTTCCCCCTGTTAACGCGGTACCTATCTCAATGTTATAGGGGGTTTTACTGTATTTGGAAACACTAGAAATATTATGGTAAAATTACTATTTTGTTGAGAAAAACTCATTTATTACATTAACAGATATCGCTCACTCCTTTCAAGAACGTCATAAATCAAAAAACTTGATTTTTCAGGAGAACGTTTTTAAAGTTTGAAAATATAATGCAATGTATTAAAAATAAATATCAAGACACTTATTGAACTTTTTACTGTGCAACAGATCTTTTTAGGTAAAACCTGAAGGTTTTTTCTCAATTGGAAAAATATTTAGTATATTTAAAAAAATAATTAAACAATACATTTTATTCAAAATGCAAAAACAACACTTTCTGCCCTGTAGCGGGTGAATATTAACCGTTTGATTGCCGATCGTCGATTTTCGTCGATTCGTGTTTTAACGAAGATTGCCGATCGTCGATTTCCGTCGATTGCGTCAGTCGTGCTCTGATTCGCGCGTACGTAGGGTGTGGTGCTGCGGCGTTGGTAAATATTATTCTAATATTATCTTAATAGTTGTAAGATCGTTGTAAACCGTTTAAATTTCAGATTCATTTATTATTTTTTTTATTTTAGTTAATTTAAAAAACATAATGTCGAGCGCGTCCTCTGAAATGTCTGATAGCGGGAGCGACGATTTCCACTCCTCTAATTCAAGTTCGAGTAAGAGTAGCTCTGGTGAGAGTGATGTAATATACGTGTTTCCCAACCGCAGGATGCGAATTTCCAGTAATTCTTCTGATCGTGACCAAGAAATGGAGAGTAACACCAGAAATTACTCATTTACAAATGTACCTCCCGGAACCAATTTTTCTACCGAAAATTCTCATTTTTTCGAAACGCCTGGACTTCGGGATCCTCCTCCGCGTGATTCCAAACCTATATCATATTTTGATTTATTTTTTAATGTCATTCTGTTAACAACGATAAAAAATGAAACCAACAAATATGCCCAACAATTTCCTGAAAACTCTTCTGACACTTTACGAAACAAATCACGTGCAAAGGCTTGGAAACCGGTGTCTGTATTGGAATTGAAGGCTTTCATAGCGGTCATACTTGAAATGGGTATTACACGACGACCGTCAATTGTTTCCTACTGGAGTACAGATTCGAGGGGCATACCATGGTTCAAATAAATGTTCTCAAGAAACCGATTTCAGATAATTTTGAAATTTTTTCATCTAATTGATAATTCCACCTTGGCTCCATCCAATCATCCAGACTACGACCCCTGTGCAAAATTCAATATGATAGTTGTCCATGCCAATGAAGTTTTCCGACGCCATTATATCCCTAATCGCCAGCTCTCTATTGATGAGTCATTGGTAGGGACTCATTGCCACTCAAAAATCAAACAATATCTCCCCAACAAAAAACACCACAGATGGGGAATAAAGTTTTGGATGTTATGCGACTCCATAACCCATTATTGCTTG
The DNA here is from genome assembly GCF_059751285.1 of Brachycentrus maculatus. Classification (NCBI taxonomy): domain Eukaryota; kingdom Metazoa; phylum Arthropoda; class Insecta; order Trichoptera; family Brachycentridae; genus Brachycentrus; species Brachycentrus maculatus. Next base: position 291,183 of record NW_028281168.1, on the reverse strand, counting down.
GCATTTTTTTGTTACCGAGGAGCAAAATTAGAGCAAGACAAGGATGATACAAAAAAATTTGGCCTTGGCCATGTTGTAGTAATGAATCTGTTAAAAATTGGTAACTACCTGGACAAAGGTTATCATATTTTTGTTGACAATTTTTTTACAAGCATTCAACTGGCTAAGACTTTATTGGAAAGAATTACGTATATTACAGGAACCATCCGTCGAAACAGGAAATATATACCACGTGAGGCACAAGTGTCTCAAGTTGGAAAACCTAATTATTATAAAAGTGACGACATTCTTCTCTGTTCATATCGAGATAAAAAAACCAAAAAACACCCGGTCATCCTAATTTCTACAAATAGTAATACGAGTGGCGTCACAGTGAAAAAATATAGGGGTTCATACGAAACGCAAACAGAAAAACCACAGATGATTCATGAGTACAATAAATACATGGGCGGAATAGATGAGTCTGATAAAATGTTGTATGTATATTTAGATGAAAGAAGAACATTGAAATATTGGAAAAAGGTAACATTTAACATTTTTGGAAGAATGGTTTTAAACGCATATATAATATATTCAATCAATAATGAAGGCAAAAAAATTTCAAGACACGAGTTCACATCAAAAATAATTGAATCGATTGAAAGGGAATGGTTACCTACAAAAAAAAAAGCTGAAATTTCTTCAACAATTTTATTCCATAAATCCAAACTGCAGAAGCTTCCAGGAAAGAATTTACGTCGCTGTGTGGTCTGTAGTAATAAAGATGGTGCTGGGCTGCGTAGATCAACGACTATTTGTGCTTATTGTAAGAAGGGTGTCCACACGGCGTGTGCAGGAAAGCACAGTTGTTGATTTTCTTTTGTTTTTCATTTTTGTCTTTCTTTTTTTCTAAATAAAATACTGTATTCATTTATACAAGCGTTTTATTTCAAATATTTCGACATTCTTTAATAAAACACCGAAAAAATCATCAAAATTCATGAAAATTCAAAGAATTTATGGGGTTTTAAAAAAATATATAGTTTCATAAAAAATGATGTTTTTTTGGTGGCATTTTACAAGAAACTGTATGCATTTTTTGGCACTCAAACGGTTAAGTTAAAAATATGCCTCTTTTGCTGGGATTTAGTACATTTTCTGGGCATTATGAAAACATGCATAACTGAAAATTGACGATTTTTGATTTATGACGTTCTTGAAAGGAGTGAGCGATATGTATGAATAAGTCACAAACACTTTTGATAATATGTTATGGATTTGATGGTGTTTCGGGAGAAAATGCTATAGATATTGATGGAAGTTACAGAATTCTCTTATGGAGATACATATTTTCGACAAAAGCAGATTTTTCCATATTCGCCCTTATTATATATTAAATTAATCTATGTACTTGTTTCAACGCCATATAACTTGTCACCTGAGCCCAGAACTATCGTGACTAGTTTCGAGAACTACAGACATTCTCATATAAACTGGTGAAAATACTAAGTTTGAATCATGTATCGTAATATCAGTAGGTGTAATGCAGCATCAGTATGAGATTTTTATACAAAAATTTTACGATATCGAAAAATATACAGCAGTGTGCTAAATGGGGGTTTTGTTTATATAAAACATGAAAAATTTAAATAAAATGATGAAAATCATATGTAATTGTATGATTCCATTTATACATGCATTTTTGGACTTGCTCACTTTTTTCACAGGTTTCCTCATAAGTCTGAATAACTTTTTTTTTCTAAATGGAATGCATGCAAAAAGGAAGTAACTATAGTTAGCGTGTAAATGACTCCCTGGATATTAAAATAAGTCTACATCTACGTTGGCTCCTTATTTTAAAATAGATTTTATTTTACAAAACCTTAAACATACATCATCATTCAAAAAGTAGTGTCTCTCGTTATTTTACTAAACATCGCGCACGCGTTGGAAATTGAGAACTCAGTCGGCTTTCTTCTTTTCCTTGCGTGACGTTTTGGTGGGTGAGTCGGGGACCGTTGTTAATGTTTCCTGTAAGAAAAATGACATAAATAAGACGAAATATATTTCGTTTATTAAAAGCATTGTTCGCCTCCGCAGTGTAATGGTCAGCGTGTTTAGCTACCGTGCTGGAGGTCCCGGGTTCGATTCCCAGGGGGGGAGGTGAAAATAAATATTAGTGATTTAACACTGTAATATTTATTTAAAATTACCCTGGACTGGTTCCTGAAGCGCAAGAGTGATCACCTTGCCTTCATGTAAGTAATGATCAAGATAACACTGCGTCAATTTGATGCAGTGCCCTATGCACCATTAGGTGCGGACAAGGGTTATAAAAAAAAATATAAAAAAAAGCATTGTAAACTTTGTGGTATGGTAATATGTATAACACTGTAATATCATTTTAAAAAAAACACTACTTTGTGACCGGCTTTGGAATAATAATCATTCCATCATCAGGTCAAATGTAGACTAAAATGAAATTGTTACGATCTGACATTTATACAAAAATAAAATTTGAAAGAGAAAGAGAGAGAGAAGAGAAATGAATCACAATGGGAGTATTTAAAATAGTGTGTTTTTTTAAAAAAGTGGTATTACACAAAGTAGACGATGAATGATAATGAGAGTGTTATAAGACAAAATATATTCTTTCTTTAGACTTCTTCTCTTCTTCTTCGAACCCTTATCAGCATCATATAAACGCAGTGTGTTTTTGATCATTAACACATCAAGGTGATCAGCCCTCTGCATCAAGTACCAGAGTGTAAACTCCCTATAATATTTATTCTCACCCCCCCCCCCCCCCACCTGGGAATCGAACCCAGGACCTCCGGTATGGTAGCCGAGCGTGCTGACCATTACACTACTGGTGTAACATATAGGGAGGAACAAACTTACAGGGTTTGATTCATCGTTTCCATCCTGGTTGGTGGTATCTACGGGAACCGCCGCATTTTCCTTGGCAAACTCCTCAGCGGCCGCCCTCATCGTGAGGTGACCAGGCGTCCAGAATCCTGAAACATTTCAACTGTCAGTATATCGGCCAACAACATGTCGTATTATACCGTGGTTAGGAATGAAGAAATCGAAAGGAGTAGAGATGAGAGAAGTATAACTGGGAAGATCAACCTCGACCCTAATTAGAATGTATACTAATTAGGGCCGTATACTAATCACAAGTAGCCGCAACACCCAATTCCCATCTGTACAATGTTTGCAGGCGTCTCTCGCGCTCTGCCTAAAGTAAGCAAATAGAACGCTCACAAGCGTTTCCCGCTCTCTACCAACAGTATGGAAAAGGACCCTAATTATACTCTGGCAGTCTGCCGCCCGACCCTCAGTATACTAATCACAAGTAGCCGCAACACCCAATTCCCATCTGTATAATGTTTTTTGGCATCTTGTGCTCTACCAAAAGTAAGCAAAAAGAACGCTTGTTAGTGTCTTCTGCTCTCTATCAACAGTATATCAAAGACGCTTTTAAACGTTTCTCGCAAAACAATGTGCTAAGAGTCTGTAAGATGGTTTGGCCACGTGAAGATAATGATTTGAGTAATATATTTGGGAGAGTAGGACCGAGAGTCTACATAGCATGTGTGTGTTAGGAATGGAGAAATCAAAAGTAATGTGTAACTGAGGCAGGTATAGTTGGGAAGATTAAGTGTCTATAAGATGGGTTGGCCATGTGAAGATAACGGTTAGAGCAGTATATATGGGGGAGTAGGACAGAGTCTACATAGTACATGTGGCTAGAAGCTAGGACTGTATGCCAGGGTTAGGAATGGAGAAATCGGAAGGAATATACAGCTGACAGGTGTAGTTGGGAAGAATAACGTTTACACGCTGAGATTTTTCTTATAGACTGGTGCCGTGGCATAATTGGGTAGATGCTAGACTGTGAAATTGACGTGGGTTCAATTCCCGCCAAGTGCAAAATCCAAGAAAGATTTATTTTCAATTGATTTTAAGTGTTTGCGATGCATTTTTTACATTTACCTTTCCTATCCTACCTGTACCTATAAATCTCTAAAAGTAGAGGCTTTGGGGGTTATTCCTTTTTTTTAATATTTATATCAAAGTCATACAGGAGAAAGTGACCAAGTACCTTTTGTTTACAAAAACGAAACCATTGAAGTGACCAAGAGTATTTTTTACAAAAACACGATCATTGACTATTTGATATCTTACTAGCTTAATATTGCCCTGAAAAAAATCCCAAAGGATTTTAAACTTGGAAGTATAATATGTTGACTTGTTAAAAATGACCAACTGCATTGATGTACTTTCAGTTGTCAGTCCTTTTAAAGATCACATCTTAGCTCACTTCTTTCAAGAACGTCATAAATCAAAAATTGTCAATTTTCAGTTATGCATGTTTTCGGAATGCTCAGAAAATGTACTATATCCCAGCAAAAGCGGCATATTTTTAACTTAATCTTTACCCGCTACAGGGCAGAAAACGTTGTTTTTGCATTTTGAAGAAAAGGTAGTGTGCAACAATTTTTTTTTAATAAACTAAAAAATTTTCAAATGGAGAAAAAACCTTCAAGTTTTACCTAAAAAGATCTGTTGCACAGTAAAAAGTTCAATAAGTGGCTTGATATTTATTTTTCAAACATTGTATTATATTTCGAAACTTTCAAAACGTTCTTTTGAAAAATCAAGTTTTTTTATTTATGACGTTCTTGAAAGGAGTGAGCGACATTTCGTTCTTTGCGTGGTGACGTTACGCTGGTCCGCGACGACGTGGTGGCGTCACGATTGTTTGCGGTACATTCATCTATGGTGGTCGGAGCTGGCTGGCTCACCGCATCAGGATGGACACGCAGTCGGACTAACCTGGTGGCTCCTTGTCCAGCTCCATGAGCTCCATGTCGCCGAGGTCCTTGGTGCTCCTCTTGAAGCGGAGTACGAGGTCCGAAAAGTATTCCAAGAAGGTCTTGCCTTCTTCCACGGTGAACAGCAACTGGAGAGATGAAAACAATGCATTCTTGGATTGGGTGAAATAACACTCTTACAAGAATGAAGAACATGAAACTAAATTTTTGACATCTCAACATAGATGAAGAAGAATATTATAAGTATTCTATTCGCCTATGAAAGGTCATAAGCCCTGTAAATACCCAGACTTCCATATTCTTCTTTGTCTATGTTGAGATGTCAAAAATGTAAAAATATCACTCAAAATGTTGTGAATTTTTTTAAATATTTTTTTCACCATTTTCATATTTTTTTATTACTTGTACATACTAATTTTTTCTTTTTTCATTATTTTTACTATACATCATTTGTTATTATTTTCTATATAATATTTACATTTTTGTATTAATTACAACATATGTTAAAAACACATTCATTACAATTTTTAATGAAAGGCAGTAATGCCGTAATGCCGTAAATAAAAAATTCTGGTCAAATTATACGCTGTATAAAAAAAACTGAAAATCATGTTTTTGCCTATCATTATCTTTTTCATATCATAATTCACATCTGTGTAGGTGCCCTTGAGGTAGTATTTTACGAAAATGGCGCTATATAAATTATGCAAAATTATTATTCCAGGATTTGGACACAAAATATGGTTTGTCGAGGTGTTAGGCAGGACGGAAGCACTCGGTACCTTGAAGTTGTTGTAGCAGTGCTGCGCCTTCTTCCTGATGAGGTGCGCCTTCTGCTGGAAGTCCACCGTGTCCTCGTCGGAGAGATTCCAGTGCGGAAGATTGCCCACGTACCGCCGGATCCTCTTCACCGTCTCCACCAGGCTGGGGTGCTTCAGCAGCATCACCGGTTTCGCCTCCAGCTCTGCGGAGACCAAACACCATTAGGCCAAGGGTTCCCAATCTTTTTCAGCCCGCGGCGCACTTACAAGTTTAGTATTTTGTCACGGCGCCCTACTTTAGTAAGCTATTTGGAAAAGACAATGTGACTATATATGCATATACATATATTATAGTCGAAAGAATAATAGTAGTAGTGTAGAAAGCTATAATGTAGAAATAATAATAAACCTACAATAAGATAATGTGTAGAAAGATGCTAGCTCTCAAAAAAGAAATTGTCGCTTTATAGGTACCCGAGAATATTTGTGGTTTCGGATAATGATAGAGGATCGACTCACGGCGCCCCTCTTTACTTTCTACGGCGCACCAGGGCGCCACGGCGCACACTTTGGGAACCCCTGAACAACCCACATTTACAACCCCCATTTCTATATTTTCTTCCCCACCACGCACAATCCTTTATAACCAGACTACAATAATACATTCTGCCTCTCAGATGAAGCCTTAGGAATATAGCGGGCCAATATATAAAAATATACGGGCAAAATATGTCTTAATAAGACTAAACGCATCACATATTAACATATACATAAATAAATGTAGATTTCAACCAAATAAACCTTGTTTAATTTTGGATATATTACCCAACAATACAATTAGACACATCACTTTGTGGTCAGCCATATCAGGTGGCCCCGCTCACGTATCAACACACTTTGGGCATGTTCACAAGCACTGTCTACCCTCTGATTGTAAACAGCTATATCGCTCGCTCCTTTCAACAATGTCATATATATAAAAAATCGTCAATTTTCACTTGTGCATATTTTCGGAATGCCCAGAAAATGTACTATATCCCAGCAAAAACGGCATATTTTTAACTTAATATGTACCCGCTACAGGGCAGAAAGTGTTGTTTTTGGATTCTGAAGAAAAGGCATTGTTTAATTATTTTTTTAAATATACCAAATATATTTCAAATGGAGAAAAAAAAAGCATTCAGGTTTTACCTTAAAAGATCTGTGTTGCACAGTGAAAATTTCAGTAAGTGGCTTGATATTTATTTATGATACATTTTTATTATATTTTTAAACTTTAAAAACAATCTCCTGAAAAATCAATTTTGTTGATATAATAATAATAATTATTATTATTATTTTTATTATTATTTATTTCAGCTTGACTAAGTGGTAGGTGCAATACTTAGTCAGCCATATATGTTTTACAACTTTTTTTTATACAATGATATTCAAAATAATAAACAAATAAGAATAAAAATAATGAAAAGAAACGTTGAAAGAAAAAAATAAAAAATTGGAGAGATGTAGATAAACATTAGCTCGCTGGCAAACGCAGCACTGTGCTCCAGTGCCGCCACATGTCCAGCCCCCATCTGTGCTCCACAAGCAGCTTTATGATGAGGTTGGAGCTCTTCATCAGCCTCTCCCGGAAGCCGGATATATGACGTTGTCGAAAGGAGTGAGCGATATATGGTATCAAACATTTTGATTAATATCACTAGTCTGTTTTTGGTTGGCTGGAAGATATTGCTTTTTAGCAACAAGCCCACCAGCGTACTTATATATTTTCTGTACATAAAGTTTAAATAAATAAATCTTGAGGTGTCTCATCATTACGCATGCTGCTGTCTATCTCAAAAAACTTGAAACGATGCAAACATTGAACAAGATTCCAGAATACTGCCGCAAGCGGTGAACGGTTTTACTTACCGGACATCTGCCCCAAGAGCTGGATGCAGCTCTGTGTGTCTGGAGAGTTAAAGCTGAGCGCCGCCTGGATCTTCACTTCCAAGTCCAACAGCTTGCTCTCAGTCCGGAAGAAATTCAACCGATTTCTTTGTAAGTCTGGAACCAATTGGATCTTTTAGAGGTATCACTCATGTAGTACATGTTTGCTAACTTTTTTTCTTTTTCATATTTTTAATTTTTTAATTTTTTGTTTTCTGTTAACCGGATCCACGCGGCTCGCATAACCGTATGTTTTAATAAAACATGCCCCATATGCGGCTGACATAACTGTTTGTGTTTTTACTTTGCTCCAAGTTTCGAGCCTCAGTTCAACTTGGAGGGATTTTTTCATGGTGTGGAACTTTGGATAAAATAATACGTCAATTCTTGGCCTTATGACATCTGTTGAAATATCTGACTAATGATTTGTAACATCACAAGGATAAATAAAAGAACAGATCCCTGATTTTTCTTGCGGTCGGTAATTAGTCCGCGCCATAATCATGCCCTATATCTGTCTCACTCTCGACGCTACGCATCGCCAGCGGGTAAGAGTGACACACGATGCGTGCTTTGATTTATTTATGTTACGATGTTATTTGTTTATATTACGATATATTTCAAGAATAATGTGACACACGTGTATTATAGAGTACCAAAAAGGCACAATGAATCCCATTGAACGTTTTTTTTTAGGAAAATAAATTGTTTCTTAACTAAATACATGATAAAAGTAATCATTTTAAAAACGGCGAAATACCGCCGCGTACGGGCGTCTCTCAGGAACAAAGTTGACGCGGTTAAAAGGTTAAAGTCAAGTATTTGCAGTTTATATTAACACTTTTAATCAATTTTTTACTTCTTATAATATCTATTGTATTCTTGCCAGTGCCCTTTACTATGACCTAAATATAATGTATACCCACACACAGGCCATGCCTTTGTGGGATATTTTTTTGTATTTATGTTACAAATATTTTTTTGTACTTGTATTTATATTATGTTATAAAATGCAAAAGAATTTTAAAAGGGCATATTAGCAAAATTACAAATATATTCTACAAAAAAAATATTTCAGATAAATACAGTTAATCTTAATTAATATGGTCATACAAATTGCCAGACAGTGTCCCAAAATTAGGAGCCAAAATATTTATTTTAATGGTAGAAAAATGTCACATTTTTTTGGTCAGAGTAGCTGATCAGTTATGAGAAAAAATGGTCAGAGTGGAAAAGGTTAAAGTTATTTAGAAAAATAATATTTCAAATATATTTTTTTGCTGTTGTGAAAACTGAGTGTCTCCTTTTTTTTTTTTCATTTGAGGAGCAGGTGAAAGCATGAAGGGCAGCTAAAAGGGCGCCTGTCATATCGCTCACTCCTTTCAAGAACGTCATAAATCAAAAAACTCGAATTTTCAGGAGAAGGTTTTTAATGTTTAAAAATATAATACAATGTATTAAAAATAAATATCAAGCCACTTATTGAACTTTTTACTCTGCAACAGACCTTTTAAGGTAAAACCTGAATGTTTTTTCTCCATTTGAAAAAAACTTGGTTTATTTAAAAAAAATATTAAACAATGCCTTTTCTTCAAAATGCAAAAACAATACTTTCTGCCCTGAAACGGGTAAATATTAAGTTAAAAATATGCCGCTTTTGGTGGGATATAGTACATTTTCTGGGCATTCCAAAAACATGCACAACTGAAAACTGACGATTTTTGATTTATGACATTCTTGAAAGGAGTGAGCGATATATCATTTAATATTTCGGAACACATCTCCCGATATATTGATGACACATTACCGATGTATGATTACAGAGGGCAGTATCACATACCAAGCTCTCTCTCCCTTCTCAAAGTCCTGATTTCATCTTCCGTCAACTGCAAATTGGTCTCCAGCTGTGTAGGAATCGATTCTGGCTTTATTTCTCCGCTTTCTGAAATAGAATAAAAATATACTCCTTCATTCTCCTTCTCTCCCATTCCCTATATGCACCCGATTGGCGCATTTAAAAGCTCTCCTAACCGCATTCCCGGATTCGGTAAAGAACTATCTAGGCCTCTGACAGACCTCTCTTGCAAAGCAGTTTTTGTATAGAACCAAATTGAAAAAAATATAGAAAATGTAAAACAAAATTGTATCCCGATTTTACTGATAATTTACATTTAATAGCTTTCAATGTCCCTGCCAATCTAAATAAATGCTTGTATAACCATAACTTACCAAGTTGGCGCTTCAGTTTCAAAGAATTTTTTGCTGTGGTGTTTTCCCACAGTTGTTTCGCAGTGGGCGTTCCAAAAGTTTCCGGACGATTCTGTTAAAATTTCATAAACATTATTTGCGGGTTTATTTTTTGTAGGTTTAATTTTTAACTTTATGGATAAAGGAAGGTTGACCAGTTTTATTGCGTAACATTCAAACATGAATGCAGTCATATTGCAAAAAGGGTTGCCAGTAGTAAAAACATTAAGTGCTTAGTAGTAATGATTTCAGTAAGTAAGTAATTGGGGAATTTAAGATTAAATATTTTGACATTAAAATTTCTTTTTACCTGGAATAACTTAAGGCCCACAAATTTCCCACCAGGCAGCATGCATAGAAGTATGTTTTCTTTCGGCTGTGGATCTTCTGGAAATTAAATAAATAAATAAAAAATTAGATTCAGGTCACGCAATATTGGAAATACATTGTACATATTCTTAAATATTTGCATTCCTTTGATACACACAACTGATTCGTGGAAGGGTTGGATTGAACCTAGAAATGCTGGGTCAGAGACCGCGGCGCTAACCACAGGACCGCAACCAAACACCACATAAAAAAAATACTAAAAATAACTAACTTGTGTCGGGTTGTGGTTGTTTGACGAATCCCAAGCTATGGTTTTTGGTCAATAAAGAGATCAAGAGATCAATAAAGATCTGGGTGCGAAATATATTAAATATTTATTTATTGAACGGCTAAAGCTTTTAACATAATACACATATACAGTATCTAATATAAAAATACAATAATGAATACACGAATTAAAAACCCTTATCCGCACCCAATGGTGCATAGGGCACTGCATCATATAAACGCAGTGTTATCTTGATCGTTTACACATGAAGGAAGGGTGATCAGCCCTCCGCTTCAGGTACCAGTCCAGGGTAATATTGAATAAATATAACAGTGAAAAAAATCACTTGTATTTATTTTACCCCCCTTAGAACGGTAGCCGAGCGTGCTGACCATTACACTACGGAGGCGGACACGAATACAGAAACACGAATAGAGAAACAAAAAGTCTCATAACATAAAATAATAATATATTAACAAACAGTAAGCACTGGTAAATACACCACACACTCTCTCTCACACACTATCAGCAAGCAGCGAGAGGGAGTGAAACACAACATTTAAATTTGACCAGACAATTTATTTACAACATTTTGAGTGTGTCCAAATACTTGTGTCAATAATGGGTAGAATTGGTGAATGTTACACGTGTGTAAAGTGATCACTTAAACCAGCCTATGACGGTCTTCAGCCCTGTAAATGCCCAGACTTCCATATTCTTCTTCATCATAAAAATAATATGAAAATAACTCCTGTAATTGGAGATAATCCAGATTTTGTGAACAAGTATTTGGACACACTCAAAATGTTGTATTTAAATTTATCCATTATAACATGGAGAAGAAATGCTGGGAAAGTACAGATTTCAAGGTGGATAACAATATAACAACTATACTACTTTACTTTATTCAGGAATTAAAACAAATTTATGAAAGTGGGATAACAATATAACAACTATACTACGTTACTTTATTCAGGAATTAAAACAAATTTATGAAAGTATTTTAAATACTTGATCATGCCAAGTTTTACTCGGTCTAAAAAAATACCGTCCGCCTCCGTAGTGTGATGGTCAGCATGCTTGGCTACTGTACTGGAGGTCCCAGGTTCGATTCCCAGGGGTGGGTCCAATAAATATACCTAACTTTTTCACTCGAATATTACCTTGGACTGCTACCTGAAGCGGAGGGCTAATCACCTTTCCTTCGTGTGTTTAACGATTAAGATAACACTCCGTTTATATGATGCAGTGCCCTATGCACCATCAGGAAGAAGAAGAAAATACATGGAGAACAAAATGCTAATCCCGGTCAAATAAATACGGGCAATACGCAACCACCTTTAGACAGGGTCTTCAATCCGACACCGAAGTCTTCAATGTCTGTTTTGATTTCTTCAAACGCCTCCGAGTCGTTTTCGGACACACTCGTGGCCTTTTCCGAGTCTTTATTGGAAAAACTTGAACAGGTTTCGAAGTCGGACATTCGAAAATTATCGCTGGCGTCGCTGTTAGAGCCTTCACCGAAAAAATCCAAATCGGATTCATCGTCTAGAACAGTTTTGATCCTGTCTTTTGTGGACGTGACGCATTCCCTACGAGGCCTCTTAGATTTTTCTTCCAATTTTTGCGATTCGCATTTCCGGTTGTCTTTGAATCGATTGAAGACATCGCTTCGTTTGCGTTTCTTCCTGAGACGTCTGTCACCGACATTCCGCGAAGCGTTGATGTAATTATTGCCGTATTTTAAATTAAAGCAAAAGGGGCTATCTTCAGGTTTTTTCGCCTTATCTACAGTATTAGAGGAAGCGCCTGTAGTCTGTTTTTGAGCTGTTGGACTAGATTTTTTTGAGCTGGCGCCGGTGAAGATTTTAAAAAGCGAAATGTAGAACGATGACGATATTTTGTGCCACGGGATCGTCTTTGCGGTGTAGCAAATAAAGTCGCTCAAAGGTCTGGGGTTCCCGGCAAGCGATACGTTGTCTTCAGCGTTGTTAGGCGTATTCTCGTCTTTCTCCAAAGCTTCACAGAGAGAATTTTTCATATTTTTATGTACGTAGTCCTTTCTGATGGCGTAGAATGGCCCGACATTGATAACGCTCTCGTCAGAGTCTAGTTCCGTTATAGACTGGGGGCTGACGTAGTAGCAGTACTTTTCCGGATCGATAAAGCGCGCATCGTTCTCGGAATAGTCCGAAGAAGAACTCAAGATGTCTTCGACGGTGAATATCTTCTTTTGTTCTTTGTATCTATGAAATTTCCTGTATAATCGGTTCTCATCGTAGTACATGTTCAGAATCTTGTTTTTTTCATTTTCAAAGATGGCCTTATCCCTTTGAGGCGTTATAAACAGAGACGAGTTGAATTTCATTCGGTCGTCAGTATACATTTGAGGTTTAGAGAATGACTCATTCGGATTCCATTCTTTTGCTATTTTTTCTACAACACTTTGTTTTCTTTGAACAGGCGGCAAGCTCATGCATTGATTATTGTCAAATACAATTTCTGATGTCGTTTCTTCGCATTTTAATATCTTATTTGTCTTTTTGGCAGGTTTTTTCGGCAGTTCGGATTGATTCTCATTGACGGTTGCAATATCAGCACGCTTTTTTGGTCGGCTCTTTTTCGGTTTTGATGAACATTGAGGCGCCGCATCTGGTACATTGGAAATTGCACCCGTCACACCGTTTTCGGGAAAATAATGAATATTTCTAATGTCTTCGGCAGGATCGTAATTATTGAACGCTGTTTCTTGTAAATTGTTACTTGGTTCAGGCATCAACTGGTTCATATAATTTACATAAGACACGTTAGATTCACGACCCGGGATATGATCTAAATTTTTAAAGTAATATTGTTGATTATCGGAAGTAACTTCATTCGATGCCTGTACCCCGTAAGCGATGGACGGTGGGTTGTGACTAATATCAGATATGGCGTAATCTTCCGGAAAATTGTTAAAATCATCCATGGTTTGACTATTCATTATATTGCCGTGCAGTATGTTACAAGTCTCGGCAAAGAATCCCCCAAAATCAAAAGAAAAGTCTTCATCTTCTATGTGTATGTCTGCCATGCATTCATTCGTTTCAGGAGCAGGATTCTGTATGTTATTTTGCAGCAGGACATTGCGGTTTATGTTATTTTGGAGAGGAACATTGCCGTTTTTGTTATTATGTAGAGGAACGTTGCTGTCTGCGATATTTTGGAGCGGGGCATTGCTGCCTTTACAATTTTGTAGCGGAACACTGTTACATATGTTATTGCAGAGTGAGTCATTACCGTCTTTGTTATTATATAACTGGACATTGCTGTCTTTATTATTTTGAAATAAGACATTGTTGTCTATGTTATTGTGGCGTGGGACATTGCTGCTTATGTCATTATGTAGCGGAATATTGCTGTCTGCGATATTTTGGAAGGGGGCATTGCTGCCTTTGTAAGTTTGTAGTGGAACATTGCTACATATGTTATTTTGAAGTGGGACATTGCTGTCTTTTTTATTTTGAAATAAGACATTGTTGTCTATGTTATCGTGGCGTGGGATATTGCTGTCTATGTCATTATGTAGCGGAACGTTGCTGTCTGCGATATTTTGGAATGGGGCATTGCTGCCTTTACAATTTTGTAGTGGAACATTGCTACATATGTTATTTTGAAGTGGGACATTGCTGTCTTTATCGTTTTGCAGTGGGATATCGTTGGATATATTATCTTGGAGCAGGACATTTCCGTCTGTCGTTTTTTGAAAGAGGACATTATTATCTTTGATATAAGGCATTATCTTGGTCAATTCATCGTCGATAGACATATCTGTACTGTTGTTATCGCTTTCCCTCTTTAAATCATCATCTGAACTACCCAATATTACGATCAAATCGTCATCAAGACTGTTTGAATTGTTTGTTATATTTTTTGCCATGCAATTCTCCGTGTCGATGATTCCAGTACTATTACACTGTCCTTGAACATCATCAATATGCAAAGTTGCAGGAGCGTCTTCAAGCGAAACCGGATCCTTTTTATCTTTGTCTAAGACATTGTTTATTTGAACACGTTTTTCTTCAGTAGTTAATTTTTCATCATCGCTAAAAGACATATTAATTTCACCATTTTTATCAAAATCGATCAATTTTTCGAAGCAGTTAACACCATACATTAAATCGAGCCCATTCAATGAGCGGTTGTACTTTTTACAACCGTCTTTCAGAAGTAACGGCTGTCTCGTAAAATTCACGTGACTAACAGACAACATATCTCTGGAAATCTTCAAATCGATACAGGATCGGGACTTTGATATTTTGGATACATTTTCTTCACCGAAAAAACCGTGAGTTTCCAACAGTGTTAGAAATTTTTCAACTTTATCGTTTACACTCGGTAAAAAAAGAGTGTCCGAATTTTCTTGAAGTATTTGATCACCGTCTGATAATTCATTGGCAAGAACCCCTTCCACACTCGGTAAGTCTTTTAAATCTGCCACACTCTTGTTCAATTTCTTTTCGCATTCATTAGCGTAGAACGATGCCATTTCTCTAGAAAAATCCATAAAAATATCAACTAAACTTGTATTAGACTTGCTAATATCGCATTCATCTTTACTGTGTTCCATCTTGGTGAACGCTTTATCAAATTTTGATATCAACGTATAGGTCAGGCTGTCTTCTTTATCTAAGGATGCATTAAATGACTCCCAGATCCAATTTTTTAAACAATAATTCAATACATTGCGAGCATCCGTTTTATTCACGTATACAAAGCATTTTTTTACAGGCGTTACAGCACTTGAAACGGGGACTAATTTTTCACTGTGTATTCCTCTGCTCCTGGTAGAAATATTATTTACTATACTGTCCTTTTTACCAGTATTATTTACACATGCTAACGATTTTTTTGTGGGTGTTACAGAACTCAAAATGGGAATACATTTTTCACAGTTCATTCCTCTACTCCTGGTAGAAATATTATTTACTGTACTGTCCTTTTTACCAGTATTATTTACACATGCTAATGATTTTTTTGTAGGGGTAACAGAACTCAAAATGGGAATACATTTTTCACTGTTCATTCCTTTGCTCCTGGTATAAATAATATTTTTTATGGGCACTACAGCACATGAAACGGGAGCTAATTTTTCACTGTGCATTCCTCTGCTCCTGGTAGAAATATTATTCACTACACTGTCCTTTTTACCAGTATTATTTACACATGCTAAAGATTTTTTTGAAAGCATAACAGAACTCAAAACAGGAATAAATTTCTTATTGTTTATTCCTCTGCTCCTGGTAGAAGTATTGTTCTCTATGCTGTCTTTCTTATCAGTATTATTCACATATGAAAAGGATTTTTCTATGGGTGTATGGCGAGCATTCGTTTTATTCACATGTACAAAGCATTTTTTTACAGGCGTTACAGCACTTGAAACGGGGATAAATTTTTCACTGTTTATTCCTCTGTTCCTGGTAGAAATATTGCCCACTAGACTGTCTTTTTTATCACTATTATTCACACATCCTTCTATGG
This sequence comes from Brachycentrus maculatus, assembly GCF_059751285.1. NCBI lineage: Eukaryota > Metazoa > Arthropoda > Insecta > Trichoptera > Brachycentridae > Brachycentrus > Brachycentrus maculatus. The sequence goes on along the minus strand of NW_028281168.1, from coordinate 275,308 downwards.
GTGTTACACAACTTGAAACGGGAATGAATTTCTTATCGTTTATTCCTCTGCTCCTGGTAGAAATTTTGCTCACTATACCGTCCTTTTTATCAGAATTATTTACACTTGAAAAGGATTTTTTTATGGGCATTACAGCGCATGAAACAGGAGCTAATTTTTCACTGTGCATTCCTTTGCTCCTGGTAAAAATATTATTTACTAAACTGTTTTTTTTACCAGTATTATTTACACATGCTAACAATTTTTTTGTTGGCGTAACAACAGAACTCAAAACAGGAATGAATTTCTTTTTGTTTATTCCTCTGCTTCTGGTAGAAATATTGTTCTTAACGCTGTCCATTTTATCACTATGATTCACATGTAATAAGGATTTTTTTATACGTGTAACAGAATTTGACATGGGGTTATATTTATTTTTGCTTATTCCTCTGCTCCTGGTAGAAATATTGTTTAATACGATGTCCTTCCTACACTTCATTTCTTGAGTAGATTTTACCACTGCACGTTTTGATTCACCCATCAATTCACGGAGATTAACAATTTTCTTCAGTTGCCCATTATAATTATTTATTCCTTGGCTTCTAGTCAAAATATTATTCACTACACTTTTAACAGTTTTTGCTACTTTATTTCTGGGTTTATCCATTGATTCACTTTGAAAATTATTTTTTGCCATTTTTATGCGAAGAAATCTTTGATTATCCATCATCAAATGTTATAGAATGAATTTTAAAAAAATATGACACAAACTAGTGAAAAGTTTTCAATTTTGGTGGGAAAAATTGTGAATTTTTCATCAGTGTTGGCAGTGTGGAAAAATAACAATAATAAAGTGTTTAAAAAAAGAACAAACACTCAAACAATTCATAAGTAGCTGCCCAGAAGATTTCCAACAGTGTTGCCAGTGTAGAAAAACAACATAATAAAAAATGTTTAAAAATGGAATAATTATTTAAACAATACAAAGACAGGTACCTATTATAGTACATTTTTTCTTCTTCTAGTATCGCCACCAATATAAAACAAAAGTAAATATTAAAATTAATTTACAAGTACCTATTTCCTCGTATTTATACATTTATATTTTTTTAAATAATTTGTTATGTTTTTCATAGTAATTATTATTATAAAAAAGGAAAAATTAACTTGGGTACCATAATATTGGTCTTAGATTTTCAAAGCAGATATGCATTTTATCGCCATTAGTATGTTACGTTCTAAATATGTATAGTTTTGTCACATAAAAATAATACATACATTATTTTGTTTCCTTTAAAGCGTCATTCGCATTTAGTGTCCATCATAAATGAATTTGGAACTGACTCTCATTAATTATGTTTTAATTCATGCTTTTGGTTACTCAAAACATGAAAGAAAATTAAAAAAATTAAAAGAAAAACTTACCTTCCCCTTTGCTGAAGGGTTGTTGAATATCTTCTAATTCATGCTGTAAAATATAATGAAAAAATTAGTTAACAGTTCGAATGGTGAAATAAGGAAAGAAATAAGCACTATCAAATCATATCTAGCTAAGACACCTTTAATATTGACATCTCATCCGTAGGGTGAATAATCCAGTGTCCGATATAATAAAAAATGTTAATATTGTTAATAATCAACTGGTCAAAAAATAAGTACCGTAGAACGGGGCTACTTGAACTTTGATGTGTTACTTGAGCCCAGTACAAAAAAAATATCAAATCTGTATTTGGTCTACAATAATGAACGTATCGACATGATTCATTGTTTCCCTGACAGGTGACATTTGAACAAGTATGTATTTGGACACACTCAAAATGTTGTAAACTTACAGAATTTACTACATTAAACCGATCGGTAAATTTCTTGATCGGTTCCCCGTTCTGTGCCCCCTTCTTGGGTTTCCTCGCCTCATTATTCGGCTTGCTGGCCGCCTCCACTAATGGCTCGGTCTCCGCAGGCGGGTCTGCGACGGTTGCCGCCTCCTCTCCGCCGCCTGGCGAATGCAGCATGGCGCGCTTGCCGCCAGGCTTGCCTTCCGGGGAGCTGTCTTCAGACTCGTCCGCGCGTCTGGAAATGTAACATCGATATTTAAAGAAGACAGACTTCCACGTATCGCCCACCAAGGCAACCCTGAAGGACGCAGACCCCCAGGCAGACCTCCGAAAAGATGGAAAGACAGCTGGGAGTCAACATCCCAAGAGCAACATGCGGAGGAACAAACAGATCCCTAGGATCTACAAAAAGAAGAAGAATATTTAAAGCGATGTCTTTGCAGAATTTTACCTGATATTTTTGGACATATTTTTAGACATCTCTTTGGAAAGTATACTACGCCTCTTCGCACAAACCCTTCCCTTACGATGCTAAAAACTTCCGCGCGCTCCGATGATATGTATTTCGTACACCATATGAAAATATGGTTTAAAAATGGAGAAATGTGAATATTCCTAAATGTTGCTTTTATTGACCATAGTTGTAGTTGAAATATAACAATTTTGTAATGTTAGCTCTGATAATTACCTGAAAACGAGAAATAAATACATCGTAAGTGGCCGTTATAAATGGCGTAGTGTGACACGACCGTCGCACAAGACAATCTGCACACTACTGGACTGGCAGAGTAAACATGTTACGACATGCGACATGCATGAATACTTCCAAAGCACACCACACGCGCAAACACAGAAACGTTTGTGTTTTAGTGATTTTATTCCCGATTTTTTCACAAATTATTTATTTCTGTCGCTGCAAATGAATAACTTTATATTATTTACAGCGTTATTAAGACTTTCGTGTAATACATAATCATATTACGGAGGAATGCAAAAATTGTGAGCCCGTATCTATTATATTTTATATTAATATTCTCATTTGAAAAGTCGAGATGTAGTAAATGCATATCGCTCACTCCTTTCAAGAACGTCATAGATCAAAAATCGACAACTTTCAGTTGTGCATGTTTTCGGAATGCCCAGAAAATCTACTTTATTCCAGGCATATTTTTAACTTAATATTTACCCGCTACAGGGCAGAAAGTGTTGTTTTTGCATTTTTAAGAAAATGTATTAAGTTATTTTTTTAAAATACTAAATATTTTTCAAATGGAGAAAAAACCTTCAGGTTTTACCTTAAAAGATCTGTTGCACTGTTTAAAGTTCAATAAGCGGCTTGATATTTAATTTTAATACATTGTATTATATTTTTAAACTTTAAAAACGTTCTCCTGAAAAATCAAGTTTTTTGATTTATGACGTTCTTGAAAGGAGCGAGCGATATCACCGGGAGGGAAAGGTTAAAAGTATACAATTTCCAAAAATATTCTAAATTGAGTTAATATGCGATAACGTTTGGTATCACCAGTATGCTTCTCTTAAATATTGACAAAGAGCATAGTTCAACAAACGCTTGCTTTGTTGCAAAGTTTTAGTCCATATTTCGTATAATAATTTCATAATTGTACCGAAAGAAATAAATATTTTATAAAATATTATTGTTTTACTGTGAAAAATATGAATTTTTTCCTCGAATTGAATCGTATTTAATAAATTATATAATTCATGTTCAAATTTAATCCTAAAAATTAAGCCAAATTTATATAAAAAAGTACTGAAACCCAAAACGATTATTTTTCTGACCCACATTTCGGCTACTATATAACAAAATTATTAAGGTGGAGACTGACCGGAGCATTTCGTGGTAACATAACGTTGTAACATCGCTCGCGGCGAGCATCACCGAGCATCCGAAACTATGGATGGAGCGCTCGGCTCGCTGTACTGACTGCCTGAATGCTCGCATCGTAACGTGTTACGTTACGACGAAATGCTCCGGTCAGTCTCCACCTTTATATAATTTTATGTTACTTTGAAAGAGAGATAATATAACTAGCAAATAATAAAAATTAACGTTGAAAATAATATTATTATTAACAATATTACACGTAAAACCTTTTAAACTCTCTCCTGTAAAATGAGTAAGATTTGAGATGATGCAGTTTTAATGCAAAGGCGACTTGTCCAAGTGGGGTATTACTGTGATTAGGTACCTGTCACGATGTCCTTACCGTTTAGGCTTTATCTTTCTGCCGCTACGACTCATAGTTGCCGACTGGGGGGTCTTGGGCTCCATCTTCGGAGTGACAATCTCTTGCTTCAGACCTCGGCGGGGAGTTTTCTGCGAATTGTCACAACGAGCTTTAAAACGGCCAAACAAATAAAGATCACAAACAAAAAAATGCAAAAGAGAAAAAAAGTCCCGGGCAAAGTTGAAGCTTACAGTGAGCAGCGTAGATAATTTTAACTGAGAATAGAACACCACACCAATCTGTTGTATATTTTCAATTCAAATTTACTTGGTAATTTTTTTTATTAGTATACATTTATTTAAATCACAATTTTTTATAGAGACCCACCAAGCCACCTTGTGTGTCTTGTGGGTGGAGTTCTTTTTTAATACATTTTTTATTGTTTTTAAAGATTTTAACCTAATATACTCACAAAAAAAAAAACATGAAGAATATTAACATTTTACAATTTTCATAAAATTAACTGTTAACCCATCCCTTTATTTTGCCTTTGTTTCATATTTTATTTTGACGTCTAACATCCCTCGGCAACAAATTAAAAATATTCAGAACGATATATTGCAGTGTTTATTGTTAATTCTTGGGACTATCAAACCTTCGTTGTGTGTAAATAGTATCACTATTTCTTAAAATCTACTGTGACACGTGTTTCGATGCATTCCGCATCATTTTCTTTAATCATTGTCTGTTCCACATTCTTGCATCTCCTCATAAATATTCGTCGATCATTTTGATTCCTGACGCGTCCATATTTAAGCATTTTAAGTACTTGATCATGCTAAGTTTTCCTCTGCTTCTATTTCCAACTGGACTTGCCTCAAAGAATTGTTTTATTTATTCTCTCTTCACTCAATTGTTCCACTCACTCATGTCCAAACCTTTTCAACACACTGACTCCTGACCTGACCACTTCAAGTTCTTGAAATATTTGATCATCACTAGTTTTCCTCTGTCACTCTCTGCTTATATTACAAATCATATTGCCTCTTAAGGGCGTTTGTGCACTACACGGAATTACACAGAATATTACCGTCCGGCACGTCAGTTAGCGTTTTGAAACGATGAGTGGTTTTCTTTTCTTTTTTTTCTTTATTTTAAATTCTTTTGCATTATACAAACATGACATAAATTCATATACAAAAAAATATGAATAAAATATAAATACAAAAAAAGATCCCACAAAGGCATGGCCTGTGTGTGGGTATACAATATAATTTAGATCATAGTAAAGGGCACTGGCAAGAATACTTCTTCTTCTTACCCTTATCCGCAATGGTGCATAGGGCACTGCATCGTAGCGACGCAGTGTTATCTTGATCGTAAATTGCATGAAGGCAAGGTGATCAGCCCTGCGCTTCTTGTACCAGTCCAGGGTGATATTAAATAAATATGAGAGTGAAAATCGGCCATATTTATTTTGACCCTCCTGGGAATCGAACCCGGGACCTCCAGCACGGTAGCCAAACGCGCTGACCACTGCTCTACGGAGGTGGACAAATCGGAGGTGGCAAGAATACAATAGGTGTTATAAGTAGAACTAGGATAATAGTGTAAATATAAAATACAAAAAATACTTGACAATCAGAAAACAAAATATAAATAATAGTTCTAACTATACTTCTGATTGGCAAAAAGCAAATATTGATTACAAAAAGTTTCCACACCATCAACTAGCTGACAGTACTGGTATACAACTGGTTTAAAAATGCCGAAAAGAAACACAAGTCCGAGAGTAATGTTGTCACGAAGTTATCCACACTACATGATAAAGGAATTATCTTGCTTTTGACAATGACAATGCTATCTATCACAAGGTGAAAAAGTCATTAAAAAATATTAAGTCAAATAATTCATAAATTGTTTATTAATTATAACCTTTAAATGCCCATGCGGGACATAATGAGTAAAAATAAAACCCTTATTTTCACCCCAATGGTGCATAGGGCACTGCTTCATATAAACGCAGTTCTATCTTGATCGTTTACACATGAGGAAAGGTGATTTCAATTTCAACAATAATTTCAACAATTTGTTCAACAAAAAAATAATATCTACAAAACAAACAATATTCAAGGCGTATATATTAAAAATAGGATGTCCGGCTGACGGAAATCTTAGCACACCGTTTGCGGGAAACATTTAAAAGACGCTTTTAAATATATATTTTTATAGGAATAAATTATTTTAATAAACTACCTGCAAGAATAAAAAATATAATCAATTTAAAATCTTTCAAAAATGATTTACAAAAACATATAAGGCAAACTCCCGTTTGATTACCATTTATTATTTCTTATTTATATGTACAAACCCTGTAAGCGAACTCCCTCTCTAAACACGAGTAATCTGCTCTCTTAGTGAGGTAGCACGTAAAAAAAAAATATATATATATATATATATATATATATATATATATATATATATATATATATATATATATATATATATATGTAACTATGTTGATTATTTTGCCATACAATGTATCTTTGATTAAAAAATTTATAATAAAAAATAAAAAAATGCTGTTAGTAGAAAGGGAAAAACTCTTGTAAGCATTCTATTTGGTTACTTTTGGTAGAGCTCGAGAGACGCCAAAACACATTGCATAGATCGGAATCAGTTTGCAGTTATTTGTGATTAGTATAAGACCCTAATTAGAATACTAATTAGGGTCGGGGTGATGAAAAAACCCTCTGACAACAATGCCGTCGGAATACTGGTAAAAGCGTTAACTCTAAAATCCCTATTCTTTAACCCATCCGCATATCAGTTTTTTTTCAAAACATGTATACAAAGACACTAATTGAATGTATCCCCGCAAGTAAGAAAGTTGCCCCGCCCGGAGGGGAGGTGATATGGGTTGTCAAACGAGGAGGCGCTAATATTTTGCACCTAATAAAACGAGAACAAACATAGGAAAAATCTTTAAAGCAGAAAAAGGTACTGCGCACTAAACATTTGATGTTTAATGCGCAGTCCAACAGCCGACCAATAACACCGCGCGCGTGGCTGCGGCGTCAACGGCGTTCAAATTCAACCGAGTTATAAAAATAAACTAATAAAAATATAACTTTTACTGTTTTACTAATAAATATGGTACATATAACTATTATGCACGTATTTTATCGTGTGTCTAAATCAGAAATGTGATAAATTAACATGAAAACTTGAAAAAATAACTCAATAGAACATTACTCCTGGGATGTAAAGTTTTGATTTCTCACTGATTTTAGTTGATATTTCAATCAAAAGGATAATTCCATCCTTACAGGGACATCTTTCGTCAAGTGTCGTCAATAAATTTGTATTAAAATTATAAGAAATAATGCATTACAAAAGCTTTCTTTACTGATTTGTAGATATCACACGAAAGTATCTTTATAATATGAAGTACCAAGAATGGGGGCGTGGCTTGGCGGCGGCTGATTTGCAAATGTAAAAATATACCTACCGCCAACGGTTGGCGGCTGATAGGCCGATGGGTTAAAGCTTTTTGCCTGCATAAAATACCCGCTATTAAACTTAAAGTTGAATTTACTTGTAAAACCACATAAATATGACATATCAAACTACTTTACTAGCGTATTTTTCCAGTTTATAAAATGTGGTGCTTTGAACAGAGTGATTGGGAATAAGAATATGTCCATGGAAGCCAAGCTAGCGGTTCACAACGACGTGCTAGTACCGACACTAATGTATGGAAGCGAAACATGGAACTGGCAAAAGGAAGGATGAAAGCAGAGTGAACGCTGTTGAAATGCGCTCCCTCAGACGAATGTGTGGAAAATCATTGTATGACAGAATTAAAAACGACGATATAAGAAAGGAATGTAAGGCTGAACGAGGAATAATTGAAAAGATTAGGAAGAGTTCTTTGCGGTGGTATGGACATGTGGAGTGAATGGATAGCGAGAGAATGACTAAGAAAATATATGTGGCGAATGTGAGAGGGAAAACAGAACGTGGACGACCGAAAAAGACTTCACTGACACAGACAATCAGAACCTAAAATCTGGCGGTGTCAAAAGTCTGCGTAATCGGAGGGCATGTATGACTAGATGTATGGATGTGAAGGAGGTGAGGAGTGTATGTCAGGACAGAAGATTGTGCTGTTCCATCCTCTCTGCCTACCCCTGCGGTGAAACGGTGTGATGGTAGTAGTAGTAGTAGTTCAAAACTTTATAATACGTATTAAGTGAAAATATCATATTTTTCGAGTTTTTTCACAGTACATTTTTTCACAGTACACCCACAATGTGTTAATAGATAAAATGAGATACAAGGAATGATTCTAGGTGAAATTGTATTTTTTTTACCACTGATTGCGGAGTTTTGGGAGCTGATGCTGACCTCTTGGCTCTCTTGGGTGTCGCAGAGGCCAGCGCCTCCTTTTCTGTTCCTGTCTCCCCCGGAGTATCCTCGCTCGTCACAGCCGCCACTGCCTCAGGGGCCACTTCCGGAGCCGCTACTAACAACAGCAAAAAAGGGACAATAGGGTATTATCACTCGTGAGGAATATCTAATTTAACATACTCAACTTATAAAGGATTGTGTAAGACTGTGTGTTTTTAACAGCCGATATAATCAACAATTTCATTCTTATATCATTTTCTTTTGCAAAATTCGCCTTCGTAAAAACGATGTTTTCGTAAGTTGGTAACAAATGACGTCATCAAACCCTTATCAAAAAAACTAACACTTTAACCACTTAATTAATGCTAGGGTTTTTTTTTATAGAAAATGTTTTAAAAAAACATCATTTCGAAATTGGATCATATTTATAGAATTTCCAAGAATTTGAGTAGTGTGGTTGTCAATCATGGGTAGGGTTGGTGAATGTTACACATGTGTAATAATAATAAAATCCTTATATGCACCCCATGGTGCATAGGGCACTGCATCATATAAAATAACATCCACGTTGGGATGTTAAAATGTCGTGCACTTTGCATTGCTCACCATCTCCGTTATTGGCTGCATCTTCCGCCTGATCAGTCTCCATGTCGTCCTTATCTTTTTCGGAGTCTTTGGTCCTGTCGGCAATAGATTCTTCTGTTCTGTCGCCATCTTCACCCTAAAAATTATTTATTGATTCGGCATTAATTCTGTGGAATGACATTGACATCTCATCAAAGATGAAGAAGAATATGGAAGTCTGGGCATTAACGGGGCTGACGGTTATGGGCTGACGGCTGATGATTATAATCCAGGATTCGGACCTCATATACTAATAAAAGAGTTTCTGCTCAATAATATAGCTTCTTTTCATCTCACCAATAGATGTCTCTAGTGAAGTTCTAGTGATTCAAGAAACAATGATTTGAAATTGGTTCATATATATATATATAGAACATCCAAGAATTTGAGTAGTGTGGTTATCAATAACGGGTAGAATTGGTGAGTGTAACAAGTGTGTAAAGTGATCACTTAAACCAGCCTACGACGGTCGTCAGCCCCTTAAATGCCCAGACTTCCATATTCTTCTTCATCTTTGATGAGATGTCAAAAATACTATGAAATGTGTGTCGAGATGGTTTGGGGTTTTATTTTTATATTTCTTACCTTTTCAACGTCATTCTGTTCTGTCTCCGTCTCTGCGGTTTCATTGCTTTCTCCCGGTATAGACTGAAAACAATATTCATTATTAAAACACTCTCTTAATATGAAACAAAATCGTATCCCGATTTTACTGTGAATTTTCATTTGAAAGCTTTCAATGTCCCTGTCAATCTAAATAAATACAAATTTGTAAAACCACCACCAAATTTTCTAGAAATGCCTCGGTGCAGGCAGTGAAAGAGATAAGTTTATGTATTAAATGTTTAATCAAACGCTGATTTCTTGAGTCTACTAAGTTGTATTTTATTATTAAAAATTGTTTATTGTTTCGCCTGGTTATGGCATTTTAAAACGAATGTCGAATGTCATTCGTTTGAAAATGCTACATATAACTAGAGGAAACAATTGTCGAAAAATTTATTTTTATGTATAATTTATATTTGAAGCAATAACTTTGTGATTTTCCATTTTATAATTAAAATGTATCTTTGTTTTTAATCACTGTAAATATTTTATTATAACTTAATTATAATGTCTACCGGTTTCGAAGCTAACCGCTTCTTTATCAAGACTGAATAATACTTATTAAAAATTTAATACATAAATTAAAATGGAGTTCTACAAAATAAAAGCCAAATCTATGAATATATATATATATATAATATATATATATATATATATATATATATATATATATATATATATATATATATATATATATATATATATATATATATATATATATATATATATATATATATATATATATATATATATATATATATATATATATATATATATATATATATATATATATACAATTTTTATAATTATTTTTTTTTTTGTGATTAGTAGTTAGTTGATGTAATATAGTAATTTTCACATAAATAGAAAGAAATAAAAATATAATACCTCTGCAGTGAGGTTACCGGAGTCGGAGTTATCCACCAAGCCGTGGCTGGCGATCTCCTCCTCTATCTGGTTGATTCCGTCGTTGAAGTCTTTCCGCTTGATCGCCTTGGCGAGGAACTGCTTCTTGTGCTCAAAGTAGTCGTACAAATCGTTGGGGGGCAGGTTGCCGCTGAAATTATTCATACATATTTTTGACTAATCTACTCCATACCCATCTCAACACACATCTTTCTTAATTCATAGTACATACTAAGCATAAGGTATAGTAAATAAGAACGATGAAAAACGCCTTTAAGACAATATTTTGTAAAAATGGCGGTAAATATTATTGTTAACACATATCGCTCACTCCTTTCAAGAACGTCATATATCAAAAATTGACAATTTTCAGTTGTGCTTGTTTTCGGAATGCCTAGAAAATGTACTATATCCCAGCAAAAGCGGCATATTTTTAACTTAATATTTACCCGCTACAGGGCAGAAAGTGCTGTTTTTGCATTTAGAAGAAAAGGTATTGTTCAATTATTTAGTTTAAATCATTTAGTTTTCTTTACATCTCACCAATAGATGTCTCTAGTGAAGTTTTAGTGATTCATGAACAAGGTTTCTAAATTGGTTCATATATATAGAACTTCCAAGAATTTGATTAGTGTGGTTGTCAATAATGGGTAGAATTGGTGAATGTTACACGTGTGTAAAGTGATCACTCAAACCAGCCTATGACGGTCGTAAGCCCCGTAAATGCCCAGACTTCCATATTCTTCTTCATCTTTGATGAGATGTCAAAAAATAATAGTTTAAATATACTTAATATTTTTCAAATGGAGAAAAAACATTCAGGTTTTCCCTAAAAAGATCTGTTGCACAGTAAAAGTTCAATAAGTGGCTTGATATTTATTTTTAATACATTGTATCATATTTTCAAACTTTGAAAACAATCTCCTGAAAAATCAAGTTTTTTGATATGACGTTGTTGAAAGGAGTGAGCGATGAGTCGGGGAAATTAACAGCCAAATTTGGCAAAAACGCAGGTAATTATTTGAATCTTGTATACTAAAGGTTACAATTAAATATTTTTAAAAAAATTGTTGTAAAAACTATTAATTTATTATATCATAACTTTCCTGTTGTTTTTTTAAGCTCACAAAATTGAAATATGCAGGTAAAATACAGAAAATTATGAAGAAATAAAAACTTTCAATTTGTATTGTATTTTGTTTATTCTGGGCATTTTAAGAAATGGACATTTCTAACGCAAGAATCACGTGTCAATGAATCAAGTGTCTATTTCGAATATGAAAATATCGATGATTTAGATACCATTTTTGGAATAAACAGTTTAATTTTTTTTGCGTTGTGTTCCTTTGGCATTTAACCAGCGATATAATGTTAGGGGTACCAGTGCAAATTATAAATAAAAAACATATATACGAGTAGATAATTTTGTTAAGCACCATCGCACATTATTTAAATGACTTTAAAAATAATGTCGGCTATGCTTTTTTTATATACGGTCCCATGGAGAATACTAAATATTGACTCAATTTAAATTCAAATGAGGGACCAATCACAAAACATACAATTTCATTCGCATTGCAATCAATGTCTATGGGCGTTTGACCGCTACACGGGATTTCACTGTCCGGCAGTCCGGTTTTGAAAAATGAAAAAAGACTACGGCAGTTTAAACTAACTAACTAACTAACCATCACGCCACTTCTCCGCCACTAGGCAGAGAGAATAGAACGCCACACCACTCTGTCCTTGCAAACATTCTTCGCCTCTTCCACGTTCATGCATCTCCTCATACATACCCGCCGATTGTTACGACTCCTAACCTGACCACTTTCAAGTATTTGGCATACCTGATCGTGCCATGGTTTTCTCGGTCTTCCTCTGCTCTATTTTACAGTTTAGCGTGATTGAATTTACGTGCGACGTGTTCACGCACCGATAAAGAGCTCCGATCCGAAGAAAGATGGACAAAAGCACAAGCCAATCCAAGCCAATCGTCCTTTAAAAACGCTAACTGACGTGCCGGACGGTAAAATTACACGGAATTCCGGGTAGTGGACAAGCGCCCTCCGGGTAAAAGAGAGTATAAAATCGGCATAGGATTATATTTTTTACGTCTAGTTTTACGTGACAATATCATTTAGAAATATACAGGTATTCACTTACGTTTCTCCGGTTCCATAAAAATAAATATTATACTTCTTTCCATTTATAGTTGTGACCTAAAAATACATATAAACTTTTTAATAGATTGATACAAATTATTAAACCGAAATAAGGTTAGGTAGCCTGAGACCAAAATTTGACAACTATTACTGTCTCGAGATAAGGAACTTGATTTTATCAGACATGATTATAATACAGAATAGAGGCAATGAAGCAGTTACCTTAGCTGGCCATGCAGGGTAACCTTTCACTTTAGCAAAGACTAGATCGCCCGGCTTGAATATTTTGGCCTTTTTTACCATTTTGTACAAATGATTAGCTGGCTGAGTTTAGTGCGAAGATGATCTGTAAAAAATAGTGTTTTTACGTTTTAAATGCTTTAAAATATCGGATGTTGGAATAAACAAACTTGTATTTATTACAAAAGTAATCGTATTTAATAAATTGTTGGTTCAATTTATAAAATCTACGGATTATAACCTCAAAGCCCGCCACAAACGCCAGCGACGGTAACGACAAATAAACAAAACATGGCGGCGGCTGACGCGTATTTTTTTATACCTTGTTTTTAAATAATGACAGTACTTACTTTTATTTATTTTAACCCTTCGTTTTTTATATTTCGATACAAAATTCAAAAATAGACACTTGTGCTACATGGTATATCATAAGCTAATCGGTTAGTGATGTAAAGCTAAGTTTACTTTTAAGTTCCTTTATATTTTGTTCTTACCTTACGTTCATATTGAACATAAATATTTCGATGTTGTCTTTTTATTTCATTAAGTACACTTTTTTTTTAAATAAAAATAATTTTTGAAAAATACAGGAAAGCAGGCTTTTGTAAATTATTATATCATACACAAAATATCACTTTTACAAATACATCATGTTTTTAATTTTTTGAAAAGAAATGCGGAAGAAAACTACGAAAATATCATTTTTAAATACATATCTTTCTGTGAGTTTATAGGGGTTTATCGATAACTGAAAACCTTAATGCGCAAATTGTCTTTCTAATACTGATTATTGATCTCTAAATATTTAAATTGAATAGTATTTTTTGCAGACTAAAGTGGCCTGTTGTTCAAAAGGAATTAATTTGTAATCGAGTGATATCACAATCATAAGGCGACTCTTAATTATTGTATTACGGAATTCTTTCCTTCTTGTTCTGGTACCTCTCCAATTATTGGAGATAGGTAAACTTGCTGAAAAATCTTGAGCCATCCCTCAACAGGACAAAAAGATCCTTGTAATACTCGTCCACTTCATGTTGTGGAGCTAGGACATTCTGTTTCCCTATGTTGCTTCTGTCCTCGAGTTTTCCCCTCATTCTTTCTCCACCATCATTATTAATTAAACAAAAATTAAAATAATGAAACACAAATATTTAATTAAAAAAAATAAAATGCTGTTGTTTTAATTCATTTAAGATAAAATAAGACAAATATTTATCAACGCTTATATCGTGTTATTTATTTATTCGTATTAATAACACGTTTAAAAAAACTGATTTTTTAATTATAATAAAAATTATGTTTTAGAATACTGGACAAATTACTTCCATTAAAGTATAATGTACTTTATTTGATAATGATTAGTTTGGTAATTTTTGGGCAAGGGGTTAAGAAAAAAAGTAAGTAAGTAGGTACTAAAAGTGATAAGGTCACGTGACTAATATTTTAATTCGCGCATGCGCCGTCGATTGTACAATTTCAAAATGATGGCTGCCCGTCTCGCTGATATCGCCCCGTGTTGTTACTAAATCCGATTTTTCATCCGACCGTTCCGAGATAGTGTAAATAACCCAATCGCGAGTTAATATGTGAGTGATCCGAGTGCGTATTCATTTTTATGTTTGCAACGGCCGTGCTGCATGCCGTTAGTGGCGCTTCTCAAAATGGAAGTCCTGCCCACTTTTATTAGCAAATGTTTTTATTCTAACGTCTTTTGTTTCACGCGTGCGGATTTCAGTGTGGTGCTTTGCGTTTATGTAAAGGAAACGGTTCCGAAATTGATCTTAAAGATATGATTTCGCCTCTAGGGCAATATTTACGTTTCCATCGGTGGTTTGGCCTTGGTCGAGCTTAATTCCTATTTTGACAGTTCCTCACTTTAACGAAGGTGGACCCGGATCTATTTTGTGATCCGATTCATTACGATCAGTCATCGGATCTGAATCATTTAACCCAATCTTCGTTTGGTTTCTTTATTTTCATTCTGCCATGGTTAAGATATGGATTTAGTGTTTAGATTAACAACCTACAGCCCGTTAAATTAGTTATATCCATTGTTATTGTATTTACCCCATGATCGCCTATTGTAAATAATGAATCACCCATTATTTACAGCAGCTGATCATGTGAAACAATGTTGATTACCTTACAGGGACTGTTGAGTATCTCGGACTTTTGTGCAGTATAATTTTTTTCATGTTATTAAAAATCTTTGTTTTAGAAATTGCTGTTTGTTTCCAATATTGTAAATCGTCCCGTGAGTTTAAAAGAGTCATATTAATATAGGCTTCACGTACGTATTATATATTGAAAGAGCCCTAGTGCCCTAGAAGTAGTATTTTATAAAAATAGCGCCCTTTAAATCATGCAATATTATTATTATTTTAAACTCTTCTCTCTTTTAAACACCTACAACTTCCAGTCAGTGCATAGGGTACCTATTGGATTTCCGCGCGCCAAATACATGAAAACAATATGGTCATTAGAAAGGAATAATGCCGAACTGGTTAAAAAAACGAACGATTACATTATATTTTCGAATCGATTCGGTGAATCGGTTCGTTTACGAGTTTACCTCTCGGCCAATCTAAAGATTGACGTAATGTGTAACCGGTGCGAAATACCTTCTTTTTCACCTTGCGGGTCGAATGTTTTCCAATTATCACTCCATTCTTTCACGGACCCGTACAAAAAACCTTCCCAATTCACCCAATCCGCCATTCTCGTAACGTGTTTGTTTTCCTTCACCTTACAGTGTCTGTTTGATCAATCCATGATGTCATTACTTTATGCTAATTCTTAATTCAGCCTTCTGCCCAATCTAGGTTGGTGAATTGCCTTTATTAAGTGTAAATATTATAATAAACAATTGGGATAAGTAGTTCTCTTTTTGTTCGTGCATTTTTGTGGCATTAAATATCGCGAGTTTTTTGTTTTTCTTTCCTTCTGTGACATCAGTAAAAAAGTAAATAAAAACGTCTCACATACGTAACATAACCTGGAAAAGATAACGGCTTTTTATCAGAACGCAATCAAAATATTTAATTCTGGAATGCGAGATTATCAGTGAATTTTTAAATGTAACCTAAAATTAAAGATAACCCAATTTTCAAAATATCAACATAGGTTTTATAATTTTCACTTTTAAATTGTTTCCCCGGTTTATTTGCAATTTGCGCAATTGAAATAGTCAAAATATTCTATTAATTAAAGAAAGACGTTTTTTGATAATGAAAAAACCGTCAGAGAGAGTGTTAATTTTTCTGCGTACAGTTATGAGTTTTGAAACTCAGGAAGGTTGAAAAATTCTTGTCATGATTTAAGTGCGTATTTGATTGCAAACATGTCAGATGTTTTGGATAATTATCATGTATGCATTAAGATATGGAAACAAAACTGCATTTATTAATATACGTTTTATCATCTCTACCTATCCTTATTAGAAAATAGTGTTATTATATATATTTTTTTAAATTTTAAAGATAAATATTTGTGTTTTTACTATTTTCAAAAATACTTAAATTTCATACTATTTCTGTGAGCCTAGGCTACTCATTATTAGAAACAGGTATCAAATTATGGTAGAGTAAGTTCGATCTGAGAACTAACCACGGGACAACCAAACGACAGTAAAAATATTAAAATAAAGTAGTGTAGTGTTTAGAGTGTTTGGCAACCTCGTTGGAGTTCCCCGGTTCGATTCCCAGGAGAGTCAAAATAAATACAAGTGATTTTTCTCTCATATTTTATATTACCTTGGACCGATAACTGAAGCGCAGGGCTGCTCACCATTGTTTCATGTATTTAACGATCAAGATAACACTGCTTGTGTAGGATGCAGTGCCTTAAACTCTATTGGGTGCAGATAAGGGTTGGAAAAAAAATAAGTAGAAAACAAAACATACTAGGAAAAATTGCAACAATACTTTATGTACTAATTTGAAATGCTCCATTGAAAGCTGTCCCCCCGCATGCCCAGATCTGATACAGAAGCATCTAGGCTTCCTGACAGATCTGCTCCTGCTAAGCAATTTTTTTAAGTTGCGAAATTGATTGAAAATGTGAAACAATATAAAATTGTATCCCGATTTTACTGTGAATTTACATTTGAAAGCTTTCAATATACCCGTCAAATGCTATCAAATTTCTGAGATGAATTGCTGTTTTATTGTTGTTTTTTTCACGACCCCCCGGGAATTGAACCTCCTGCGTGGTAGCCAAATACGCTATCCATTACACTACAGAGGCGTAACCTGTTTTTCGGGACAAATTCCTTATCACAACATTTTGTGTGTATCCAAACCCTTGTTCACAAACCTGTTTCTCTAATTAGGAGTCGTTTTTACATTTTGACATCTCAACATGGATGATTTCATTTTTTTATTTTATTTAAATCACAATTTTAAACATATTTTAATTCTTTTTTACCCACCAAGCCACGTTGTGTCTTGTCGTGGAGTTCTTTTTAAATTCATTTTTATTGTTTTTAACCATTTTAACCTAATATACACACAAAAAGAGAATAATTAAAAATATAAACATTTTACAATTTTCATAAAATTAACTTTTGATCATTCACCCATTCCTTTATTTTGCCTTTGTTCCATATTTTATTTTGACCTCTAACATCCGTTGGCAACAAATTAAAAATGTTTGGAACGATTGCAGTGTTGGACTCCCATGTTTACTGTTAATTCTTGGGAGTGTCAAACCTTCGTTGTGGGTAAATCGTGTATCATGGTGGTGTACTAGAAGATTTTGATATTTTTGTCTAGTTTGTTGTTCAACGATAATACTCATTCACAATATTTGATTTGTCGTGATGTCAATTCAATGTTATGTAAAAATTCTTTATCTGCTCCACATTACTCATTGGTCTTCCACTTCATCTCTTGCCTTCTATTTTTCTCTTTTTATAAGCTATTGATAGTAAGAACACATGGGAATAAAACATTTTTTTATGAAGCGGTCTCTTGTATCCATGTTTTTTTTACAATGGTGTAAAATGAGAGGACCAAATCTCTTTCAAAGAAGTTTCTCTTATGTTCTTCTTCTTCTAACACTTGTCCACACCCAATGGTGCATAGGGCACTGCATCACATTAACACAGTGTTATCTGGAAGGTACATTCATGAAGGCAAGGTGATCACTTCTGCGCTTCAGGGACCAGTACTCTCTTTTAAAGAAGTTTCTCTTATGTCTCTTCTTTTTCTAACTCTTGTCCACACCCACTGGTGCATAGGGCACTGCATCACATTAACACAGTGTTATCTGGAAGGTACATTCACAAAGGCAAGGTGATTACTTCTGCGCTTCAGGGACCAGTACTCTCTGTTAAAGAAGTTTTTCTTATGTTTCTTTTTCTTCTAACCCTTGTCCACACCCAATGGTGCATAGGGCGCTGGATCGTATTGATGCAGTGTTATCTTACATGAAGGGAAAGTGATCACTTCTGCGCTTCGGGGACCGGTCCAGGGTAATATTTAATAAATATTAGAGTTTAATTCACTAGTATATATTTTTAATATATATTAGTGAATTAACTCTCTTATGTTTAGGTCTTTTATATCTTGGTTTGACTGTAATAGAGGTAACCAAATATTATTTTAATCAAAGGTAAAATACATTAACGATCAAGAGTACATTTATTAAATATGGCAGCGCGATGGTTAGTTCTTCTTCTTCTTCTTCTTCTCTAGCCTTCTGTTCTCCACTCCTGGATATAGATCTCTTCGATATCCTTCCATTTCCTCCGGTCGGTCGCTGTTTGCAGCCAGTTTTTACCCCTCACAGCGACTATGTCCTCGGACCATCTTTTTTGGGGTCTACCGACGCTTCTTTTATTCTCTCAAGGTCTACATCTTAAAAATTTTAGGGTCCATCTTATGGGGTCCTGTCTTGCAACGAATCACAGACCTTTAAATGTTCAGACTTCCATATTTTCTTATCAAGAAAAATCCGTTCTCTCTTTTAAAAGATGTCTTCTTCTTCTTATTGTAGGCCTTGCGGCCTGTTTTTAAGAGGGATTAGCCTCCTGCGATGTCGATTCCCAGCTATCGAACCATCTCTTTGGTCGTCTGCCCGGGAGTCGCCTACCACGGGGTTGGCCATATAGTGCGATGTGGGGGAGTCTGGATGGTTCCATTCTCCTCACACGCGCATACCATTGTCTCCTTCGTTGCCTTCCCCACCTAATGACATCTTCGACCTCGCATATTTAAAAGATGTAATACATAATATCCAATAATTGAAGAATACACTTGTTTTATACCACTTGAGTTTTATTAAAGACTACATGTTTCAGAAGTTAAACTTCAGAAGTTAAACCATCATCAGTTATTATACAGACCTGAATGATGGAAGTTTAACTTCCGAAACAAGAAGTCTTTAATAAAACTCAAGTGGTAAAAAACAAGTGTTTTCTTTAATTATTGTAACATGTCTTACCACAAAGTTAATGCCGAAACAATAAATAAAATATATAATATCCATAATTGTATTTGTTTTATTTTTTTAGAAAATAATTTAATTAGTGACTAAAATTAACCAACGCCGGTTATAGACTATAATATAATAAAAATAATAAAGTGAGTGTGATCAGTATGTGAATATATATATATAGTTTTATAATATAGTGTGTAGTTTTTACGAGGAACATGATAAGCATTAAGGAGCTACCAAGTATTGGAAAGAAATCACTCTTGCCCGACACATAGCAGTCGATTACACCCTCTTAATATGTAAGTATACCTCAAATATTAATTTACTTTACAGATAGTAGAAGTCATGATCTCTCTTCTCCGTCTTATTCCTTATTACTGAGGGTTGTGACCCTTACGGAAGCAATGACTCTTCTCCAGTTATCCCTTGACTGCGCTGCACGTAGCGCTCCAACCACCGAGGTGCCTGCTGCTGCCTTAACTCCATCGGTCCATCGTGTGGGGATCTTCCTCTTCCTCTCTTTCCCTCCAGGCTACCGATCACAACCAGTCGTTCCAGGCTATCCTCATTGCCACGCGCAACGTGTCCAAAGAACTGGAGAATCAATCGGTCATGTACGCCATTGGCCAGAGTCTAGCCATCCGATTGTAGTTCCTGGCGAATTGACTCGTTGGTGCGTCTAGCTGTCCATGGAATTCGGATTTATGCTTTTAAAAGCAGCAGAAGTCATGTATCGCTCACTCCTTTCAAGAACGTCATAAATAAAAAAACTTGATTTTTCAGGAGAAAGTTTTTAAAGTTTAAAAACATAATGAAATGCATTAAAAATAAATATCAAGCCACTTATTAAACTTTTTACGGTGCGACAGATCTTTTTAGGTAAAAGGTTTTTTCTCCATTTGAAAAATATTTAGTATATTTAAAAAAAAAAAATAAACAATACCTTTCCTTCAAAATGCAAAAACAACACATTCTGCCCTGTAGCGGGTAAATATTGAGTTAAAAATATGCCGCTTTTGCTGGGATATAGTATATTTTCTGGGCATTCTGAAAACATGCACAACTGAAAATTGTCGTATTTTGATTTATGACGTTCTTGAAAGGAGTGAGCGATTTGTGGGTTTAGTATGCTCGGAGTCGCGTATGTCGGGATGAATAGAGTACATTATAATTGTAATTGATTGTGCAAGAGTTGAACCCGAGACCTATAAGTGCGTACGCGAGCGCTCGACTTTCTTTCTATCATTCGTATCAAGGCTGCTGTGAGCTGCAACTAGTCTCGTACAGGGTGCGCCGAAAATGTCTACCTCATTTTTTCCCCTTTATTAACAGCTGTAGCTAGTTTGTATAAAATTTATTACATAGTTTGAATATTTCATTCATTTTTTTCATTCAAACCCTTTTCCGCACCCCAATGGTGCATAGGGCACTGCATTATAAACACAGTGTTATCTTGATCGTTAACACACAAAGGAAAGGTGATCAGCCTTCCGCTTCAGGTACCAGTCCAGGGTAATATTGAATAAATATTAGAGTGAAAAAATCACTTATATTTATTTGACCCCCCCCTGGGAATCGAACCCGGGACCTCCAGAACGGTAGCCGAGCGTGCTGACCATTACACTACGGAGGCGGACAGTTTGAATATACAGTTAAAAAAAAAAAACATTATTATATAAACTAACTAACCATCACGCCGCTTCCCCGAAGGGGTAGGCAGAGAGAATCGAACGCCACACCACTCTGTCTTTGCAAACATTCTTCGCCTCTTCTACATTCATGCATCTCCTCACACATACTCGACGATTATTACGACTCCTGACCCGGCCGCTTTCAAGTATTTGACATACCTGATAGTGCCAAGTTTTCCTCGGTCTTCCTCTATTACAATATTAAATTCCTAAATTTATATCGTAACGAAAAATATATAAACACAGTTCTGTGGACGTTAGTTTAATAATAATAATAATAAAACCCTTATCCGCACCCCAATGGTGCATAGGGCACTGTGTCATATTAACGCAGTGTTATCTTAATCGTTTACACATGAAGGAAAGGTGATCGGCCCTCCGCTTCAGGTACCAGTCCAGGGTAATATTGTATGGATATTATCAATGTATGGAAGAGGAGCATGGAGTTGGCAAAAGAAGGATGAAAGTAGACTGAATGCACTAGGAATGCGATCCCTCAGAAGAATGTGCGGCGTAACGGTGCATTATAGATGTTCGAATGGCAAAAGGAGGATGAATGTGGAATGAATGCTGTCGAAATGCGATCCCTCAGAAGAATGTGCGGCAAAACCACGTTTGATAGATGTTCCATCAACCCAAGAAAGGTGCGTTGAGATGGTTTAGACATGACAACGAATGGGCGAGTCGAAATGCGATCTCTCAGACCGATGTGCGGTGAAAAGATGTATGATAGTTGTTCGAATGGTGACATATGCAGCGTGATGGTTGGTTAGTTAGTTAGTTAGTTGATATAGATTGTTGGTTTTCGGGTCACCGTGTAAGGCCATACTGGCAGACGCGACCGCTTCCAATTCGCTCTCGTGCTAAATGGGCATTAGTACCTACCGGCTTGACAAAAAATACACGACCGTGTAACTACACATTAATACCACAAACTGACTACACACTACATACGTCCATGTATGTAGTACGCTAGCTGTGCACGCGAACCCGTCATTTCGGCAGCCTATTTCTGTAGACAAAACTTTTAAATGGTGCCATTGCAGATCGGAGAGCGCATCGTCGCTCTCTCGGCTGACTGTCGTAACTGCGTTTGCACAATTTTTATTCATAAGTGCGATTTTGTCCTCATGCCGCTTCCTATATGATATAATACGAGCTTATTCCAAGCTCTTAAAGAGACTTAAATAATGGATACCGTAACAAAAAATATTAAGAGCTCCCCAGCCCTGTATAGAGTCGTCCCATCTAGCATGTACACTGACCCAGTATAGAGTCCTCCCATCTAGCGTGTACACTGACTGCTGCTACGTCCCCCAGCCCAGTATAGAGTCCTCCCATCTAGCGTGTACACTGACGCAGTATAGAGTCGTCCCATCTAGCATGTACACTGACCCAGTATAGAGTCCTCCCACCTAGCGTGTACACTGACTGCTGCTACGTCCCCCAGCCCAGTATAGAGTCGTCCCATCTAGCATGCACACTGACCCAGTATAGAGTCGTCCCATCTAGCGTGTCACTGACTGCTGCTACGTCCCTCAGCCCAGTACAGAGTCCTCCCATCTAGCGTGTACACTGACGCAGTATAGAGTCGTCCCATCTAGCATGTACACTGACCCAGTATAGAGTCCTCCCACCTAGCGTGTACACTGACTGCTGCTACGTCCCCCAGCCCAGTATAGGATCGTCCCATCTAGCATGTACACTGACCCAGTATAGAGTCCTCCCACCTAGCGTGTACACTGACCCAGTATAGAGTCCTCCCACCTAGCGTGTACACTGACTGCTGCTACGTCCCCCAGCCCAGTATAGGATCGTCCCATCTAGCATGTACACTGACCCAGTATAGAGTCCTCCCACCTAGCGTGTACACTGACCCAGTATAGAGTCCTCCCACCTAGCGTGTACACTGACTGCTGCTACGTCCCCCAGCCCAGTATAGGATCGTCCCATCTAGCATGTACACTGACCCAGTATAGAGTCCTCCCACCTAGCGTGTACACTGACCCAGTATAGAGTCCTCCCACCTAGCGTGTACACTGACTGCTGCTACGTCCCCCAGCCCAGTATAGGATCGTCCCATCTAGCATGTACACTGACCCAGTATAGAGTCCTCCCACCTAGCGTGTACACTGACCCAGTATAGAGTCCTCCCACCTAGCGTGTACACTGACTGCTGCTACGTCCCCCAGCCCAGTATAGAGTCGTCCCATCTAGCATGTATACTGACCCAGTATAGAGTCGTCCCATCTAGCATGTACACTGACCCAGTATAGAGTCCTCCCACCTAGCGTGTACACTGACTGCTGCTACGTCCCCCAGCCCAGTATAGGATCGTCCCATCTAGCATGTACACTGACCCAGTATAGAGTCCTCCCACCTAGCGTGTACACTGACCCAGTATAGAGTCCTCCCACCTAGCGTGTACACTGACTGCTGCTACGTCCCCCAGCCCAGTATAGGATCGTCCCATCTAGCATGTACACTGACCCAGTATAGAGTCGTCCCATCTAGCATGTACACTGACCCAGTATAGAGTCCTCCCACCTAGCGTGTACACTGACTGCTGCTACGTCCCCCAGCCCAGTATAGGATCGTCCCATCTAGCATGTACACTGACCCAGTATAGAGTCCTCCCACCTAGCGTGTACACTGACCCAGTATAGAGTCCTCCCACCTAGCGTGTACACTGACTGCTGCTACGTCCCCCAGCCCAGTATAGGATCGTCCCATCTAGCATGTACACTGACCCAGTATAGAGTCCTCCCACCTAGCGTGTACACTGACCCAGTATAGAGTCCTCCCACCTAGCGTGTACACTGACTGCTGCTACGTCCCCCAGCCCAGTATAGAGTCGTCCCATCTAGCATGTATACTGACCCAGTATAGAGTCGTCCCATCTAGCATGTACACTGACCCAGTATAGAGTCCTCCCACCTAGCGTGTACACTGACTGCTGCTACGTCCCCCAGCCCAGTATAGGATCGTCCCATCTAGCATGTACACTGACCCAGTATAGAGTCCTCCCACCTAGCGTGTACACTGACCCAGTATAGAGTCCTCCCACCTAGCGTGTACACTGACTGCTGCTACGTCCCCCAGCCCAGTATAGAGTCCTCCCATCTAGCGTGTACACTGACGCAGTATAGAGTCATCCCATCTAGCATGTACACTGACCCAGTATAGAGTCCTCCCACCTAGCGTGTACACTGACTGCTGCTACGTCCCCCAGCCCAGTATAGAGTCCTCCCATCTAGCGTGTACACTGACGCAGTATAGAGTCGTCCCATCTAGCATGTACACTGACCCAGTATAGAGTCCTCCCACCTAGCGTGTACACTGACTGCTGCTACGTCCCCCAGCCCAGTATAGGATCGTCCCATCTAGCATGTATACTGACCCAGTATAGAGTCCTCCCACCTAGCGTGTACACTGACTGCTGCTACGTCCCCCAGCCCAGTATAGGATCGTCCCATCTAGCATGTACACTGACCCAGTATAGAGTCCTCCCACCTAGCGTGTACACTGACCCAGTATAGAGTCCTCCCACCTAGCGTGTACACTGACTGCTGCTACGTCCCCCAGCCCAGTATAGGATCGTCCCATCTAGCATGTACACTGACCCAGTATAGAGTCCTCCCACCTAGCGTGTACACTGACCCAGTATAGAGTCCTCCCACCTAGCGTGTACACTGACTGCTGCTACGTCCCCCAGCCCAGTATAGAGTCCTCCCATCTAGCGTGTACACTGACGCAGTATAGAGTCATCCCATCTAGCATGTACACTGACCCAGTATAGAGTCCTCCCACCTAGCGTGTACACTGACTGCTGCTACGTCCCCCAGCCCAGTATAGAGTCCTCCCATCTAGCGTGTACACTGACGCAGTATAGAGTCGTCCCATCTAGCATGTACACTGACCCAGTATAGAGTCCTCCCACCTAGCGTGTACACTGACTGCTGCTACGTCCCCCAGCCCAGTATAGAGTCCTCCCATCTAGCGTGTACACTGACGCAGTATAGAGTCGTCCCATCTAGCATGTACACTGACCCAGTATAGAGTCCTCCCACCTAGCGTGTACACTGACCCAGTATAGAGTCCTCCCACCTAGCGTGTACACTGACTGCTGCTACGTCCCCCAGCCCAGTATAGAGTCCTCCCATCTAGCGTGTACACTGACGCAGTATAGAGTCGTCCCATCTAGCATGTACACTGACCCAGTATAGAGTCCTCCCACCTAGCGTGTACACTGACTGCTGCTACGTCCCCCAGCCCAGTATAGAGTCGTCCCATCTAGCATGTCCGAGTCCTCCCATGTTAACTGACCGATGTCTCGTTGGTTGCCCGCAGCCCCCCATGGCGTACGCGCGGCCCGCGACCCTGGACGGGTTCGCGCCGCTGCTGGCGCGGCCGGACCCGCGCGCCCGCCAGCTGCTCGGCGAGGACCTGCTCGCCTTCCTGGCCAACCCGGCCAACGGGCTCGTGTGCGAGGACCTCGGCCTGCTGGTGGACGGCCTGCTGCCCTGGATCAACGGGGGCAACTTCAAGGTGAGTCCGCGCGATCCACTCCTACCAATAATAGGGATGAATATCTAATTTAACATACTCAACCTATAAAGGATTGTGTTTATAACAGCCGATGTAATCAATATTTTTTACGAAATTCGCCTTCGTAAAAACGTTATTTCCGTAAGTTGGTAACGAATGACGTCGCAGAAACGAATCCACATTACTACTATTACAGCTCTATAAAGCGGATGCGCCCAATAACACACCCGATGACGTAAAATTTGATGACGTATAGCACATTTTATCGTGGAAAATTCGCCTTCGTAAATAAATTGTTTTCGTAAGTTGGTAATAAATGACGTAACAGAAACGATGGACTTATTTTAATATTGGTAACATTGCTAAATTATTGGCGGCTCTATTTGTTGATGTCTTTGGTCCACCCTCCCACCCCCTCTCCCCTCATTTTTTTTTTAATTTTATTTTTTATTTTTATTTATTTTATTTTTATAAATCACAATTTTTAACATATATTAAAAATAAAAATAAAAAGTTATTTTGCAGAGACCCACCAAGCCACCTTGTGTGTCTTGTCGGTGGAGTTCTTTTTGCATAAATTTTTTTATTGTTTTTTAACCATTTTAACCTAATATATACACACAAAAAAGGAGAAAAATTAACTATATAATCTTTTTTACAATGTTCATAAAATGAACTCTTGATCATTTACCCATTCCTTTATTTTGCCTTTGTTCCATCTTTTATTTTGACCTCTAACATCCGTCGGCAACAAATTAAAAATGTTCGGAACGATATATTGCAGTGTTCGACTTCCATATTTATTGTTGATTCTTGGGACTATCAGACCTTCGTTTTGTGTAAATCGTGTATCATGGTTGTGTACTAGAAGATTTCGATATTTTTGTCTAGTTTGTTGCTCAACGATGATACTCATCCACAATATTCCACGTACCGGCAGTAATTTTAAATGTTTATATAACAAGATTGGATTGTCCCTTTGATTATATATATGACTGGGTACAATTTTTTTGATTATGGAATATTGCAGATTTTGAACCATTTTTAAATTTGTTTTCGTCGAATGTCCCCAAGACTTAATTCCATATCTTATTAAGGATTCTACTAAAGAACAGTATATAATCTTTAAGGTTGGTTTAGGCAGGATAAAGTACAACTTATAAAAAGTACTCCCTAGAGCCCGCAGACGATCACAGAGTTTTATAATATGCGCATCCCATTTGAACTTATTATCTATACATAAACCTAAATATTTAAATTCGCCCACAAATTCAATCCTATCGCAACTACAATTTTGTTGCTTTTTATTGTGCAAACAGTCAAAATTGTGTGCAATAATATTACCTATCTGTGCAAATTTGGCAGCAAAGTGAGGTGAACTAATAAACATACATTTAGTTTTCTTTGAATTGATTAAGAGTCCAAAATCATGCGCCCATTTTAAAAGCTGATTAAAATCATATTGTAATTTTTCTTTAGCTTCTAATGGATTTTCACTTTCTATGACTAAAGCTGTGTCATCGGCGAACACAAATCTATTTACATATTTAAATATTTTTTTCATCAGTGAGACATATATTATGTACAGTTTTGGTCCTAAAATCGAACCTTGCGGAACTCCAGATAAATATTTTTTGTCTTTACTGAGAACATTTTTGATTCTGATTTTCATTTTTCTCCCCGTAAGATAATTTTTAAAGAAGTTTAGCAATTTTCCCCTTATGCCTATTGATTCTAATATACTGACCAGTTTTGCGTGACATATAGTGTCGAATGCTTTAGTAAAATCTATGAAAATAGATTTTACTAAAGCATTCGACACTATATGTCACTATATGTCATATTTGTATAACACAAATGGTAGTGTAGTGGTAAACAAACAATCCACACTACTACTATTACAGCTCTTTAAACCAAAGATATTAAGCCATATGACGTCATAAAACGTTCGATGATGGAAATTTGATGACGTATGAGAACGCACGTTGTGCGTTTTATAAGTTTAAACCTTCATATCTCCCTTAGTTCTCTACAGATTTCAATAAGAATGCTACCGATAGTCTTGTGATTTTTCATATTAATTTATTAGCCAATAATAACACATCATGAAAATGATCCATTATATGTTCTTCATATGATGCATGGAAGTGAAACATGGAGTTGGCAAAAGAAGGATGAAAGTAGACTGAATGCAGTCGAAATGCGATCTCTCAGAAGAATGTGCGACAAAACGATGTATGATAGATGTACGAATAGTGAAATAAGGAAGGAATGCAAAGCTGAGATAAGCATTATCGATAAAATTAAGAAAGGTGTGTTGAGATGGTTTGGACATGTAGAACGAATGAGTGAGGAAAGAACGGTAAAACAAATTTATGAGGCGAATGTTAGCGGGAAAAGAAGCAGAGGAAGACCGAGAAAAACATGGCACAATCAGGTATGCCAAATACTTGAAAATGGTCAGGTTAGGAGTCGTAACAATCGGCGGGTATGTATGAGGAGATGCATGAACGTGGGAGAGGCGAAGAATGTTTGCAAGGACAGAGTGGTGTGGCGCTCTATTCTCTCTGCCTACCTCTGTGGGGAAGCGGCGTGATGGTTAGTTAGTTAGTTAGTTAAATGTTCTTCATACTATTATATTCTCCTTCACCTATGTTGAGGTGCCAATGAAAACAATACAAAGAAAATTGAAAACTTATATACGTACGTAGATTGTGTTTTGTGTGTTATGACTAAGCGGAGATCACCCGAGGTAGCCGGCCTTATAGGGAGTCGATGCCGACTGCTTTTAGCTGCATTCGTTTGTTAGCAGCGCATACGCTATACGTAGGTAGGGGTCTTCAAAAAGTTCTCAAAGCTGACATAGGTATACAGTGGGACCTCTCATAACGAGCAAAAAAAGCTGAAAAACTTGCTCCCTTAACGAGCGATTTTTCGCATAACGAGCTACAGAGAAAAGTCGCGTTTTTATACTGATTCGATTAAGGGGATATTTGCAAACACAGAATTCATTCCACCGGGTAGGACACATCGCTCACTCCTTTCAACAACATCATATGTAAAAAAAACTTGATTTTTCAGGAGATCGTTTTTAAAGTTTAAAAAATATAATAAAATATATTAAAAATAAATATCAAGCCACTTATTGAACTTTTTACTGTGCAACAGATCTTTTTATGTAAATCCTGAGTGTTTTTTCTCCATTTGAAAAATATTTAGTATATTTAAAAAATAATTAAACATTACCCTTTCTTTAAAATGCAAAAATAACACTTTCTGCCCTGTAGCGGGTAAATATTAAGTTAAAAATATGCCGCTTTTGCTGAGATCTAGTACATTTTTTGGGCATTCCGAAAACATGCACAACTGAAAATCGACGATTTTTGATTTATGACGTTGTTGAAAGCAGTTAGCGGCATGTCTATTCACGTTCGATTTTTTAAAGAATGTATTGTATATTGTATATTTTTATTTATTTTAGAATATGTATGCATAAATAGAAAAAAATATTTTTATATATCCTTATCTTTCAGTGACTATAATTATTTCGATGAAAAACTAATTTTTTCAATGCAAAAACGGTGTTTTATGAAGAAAAAAACCAATTACGTTAAATATCACCTGTATTTAGAGAAAATTAAGTTGCGACTTAACGAATACTGGGCCTTAAACGCAAAGCGTTGATTACAATTTTAACGCCTGTTAAAAAATTACATTTAACGCTTGTCAATTAAAATCAAAATTAACACATGTTAAAAAACAAAATTAACGCGCGTTTTCGTGTTGTCACCGTCGCCGGAATACGCCGCCCAATCAGCTGTAGCTTAGGAAATGTATTCTTCCCACGTCCCCATTGGCTCTGATCGGGCCAGACGGACCAGACGCGAGGGAGAGAGACGGACAGGGAGATAGAGACGGAGGGAGGTGTCTTCTGCCGCGCCGACTCGGCGACCCGATTCGCCGGCCATTGTTTCTGCCGGGCAACTCCTTTGGTGCTCGGTGTCAGGCGATATAGTGACGAGACTGATTTAAAAAAAAATCTGGTGGTGTCGAAAGTCTGCGTAATCGGAGGGCGTGTATGACTAGATGTATGGATGTGAAGGAGGCGAGGAGTGTGTGTCAGGACAGAAGAGTGTGGCGTTCTATCCTCTCTGCCTACCCCTGCGGGGAAACGGCGTGATGGTTAGTTAGTAGTTGATTACTGCCATGGCACTATTCACACACTATATATTGAAAATATTAATCACATGCGATTTTGGTCGACCCAAGGACATACCCGATCATGTTTAGCCTCTTTTGCTGTGATATAGTACATTTTATGAGCATTCAGAAAACATGTACAAGTGAAAATTGACGATTTTTGATTTATGACGTTCTTGAAAGGAGTGAGCGACATATATACAGAATAGAAATTTGCTTGTAAAAAAGGTAATAACAATTAAAAGTAATGAAGTAAGAAAAATAAAAATTAGAAGTAAAAATTAAAAGTGAAATTAAACTATGCTACATAAGGTACAAAATACAAGACTGTTCCAGATTGGTGAAATCAATTAAATAAATATAAAAATACGGTCATCAGTCAGGCAACTATACATACCATACATACCACCCGGTGATGGGACATCTAGAATTGGGTGACATATATAGAGTCGTAGACTTGAAAACAACGTGTGATTAGACGTTAATACGCGTAGGTGTTGATGGTCCACATAGTTGAACCCGTCATCTCGGTAATGGGCTTCAAATTGGAATCAAACACCAACCCACTCACTCTATCTACTCTCAAGCCTCCCCCCTATTGCCTATGTTCCCACTGATAGAAAATAAAAATAAAAACTAAATAAATAAATAAATAAAAATAAGGAACAGCTCGTACCCCCTCATCGACCTTCAACGTCCCAAGGACCCAACTCTAAAATTTGGTATTTTGATTTTTAATTTAGATTTTTCTGTCTGGTTGTGGTCTCGTGGTTAGTGTCGCGGACTCTTGAGTCAGAGTTTCTCGGTTCGAACCCACTCTACCACAATTTGATACCTATTTCTAATAAAGAGCCGCTTAGACTCACAGAAATAGTATGAAATTGAAGTATATTTGTAAATAATATGTATTTTTTTTTACCAAATAGCAAACTATGAAAATTTCCTTATTACCCCATCATTTGGAGTAATTTACCCCGGTTCCCCGACTGCTGCCTTACCGCGACATTTTAGGGTTAAAATTAAGTATGTTGTAGAATTCCCATTTCTATATACAGGACCTACCTGCCGATGGTTATGCCTGTAGGAAGAGCTACCGCTATGCTGAACAATATCACACTGGCTATTGATCTGTTCCATGTGTCTGAAGGAGTATTCCGAAGCGGGATTCTTCTACATTTTTAACAAGAGTCTTCTTGCTTACTGTTTAATTTATGTTTTTAATGTATACGCCTTAAATATTAGTATGTAATGTATATATTAATTAACACGACAGGCGCCGTGGCGTAGTTGGATAGACGCTCGACTGCGAAACTGGTGTCGCGGGTTCGATTCCCGCCAAGTGCAAAACAAATTCAAGAAACATTTATTTGCAATTGGTCTCGGTGTTTTTTATGTATTTTTCACATTTACCTTCCCTATCCTTACTATCCTACATGTAGAAAAAGCCTCTAATATAGGCTTTATAGGTTATTCCTTTAAAAAAGAAAAAATATATAAAAAAAAATAATTGAATCTAAATTATCAATATTATCCGCCTTCGTAGTGTGATAGTTAGCGTATTTACCTACCTAAATAATAATTTTTAAATTTAAATCCCTTACCGCGCCCCAATGGTGCATAGGGCACTGCTTCGTATAAACGCAGTGTTATCTCAATCGATTTCACAAGAAGGAAAGGTGATCAGCCCTCCACTTCAGGTACCAGTCCAGTGTAATATTGAATAAATATTAGAGTGAAAAAATCACTTATATTTATTAAACCCCCTGGGAATCGAACCCGGGACCTCCAGAACGGTAGGCGAGCATGCTGACCATTACACTACGGAGGCGGACAAAATAATAAAAACCTAAATAATAAAAACAAAAATATTTCTCTTTAAAAAATAAACAATTAGCCTCACATACGGTGTTTGAAAATGAAGCGGGATGCATCGAAACACGTGTCACAGTAGACTTTAAGAAAAAGTGAAATTTACTTATTTAAGTAAAACTTAAATTAAAAATGGACAAATCTCTATCGTTAAACCTGTTTTACGTTTTTGTCACGAAATTTTTGGACATTTTGATAATTTCAACTTTTTCACGATGGTCCTGCCGGTATACGATCGATATTTTATGACAAAACTTCAAGAAGTCTTTGATAGCGTTTTTCTGGGCCGCTATGCCGTGAGACATGACATCTCAGTGGCGGTTGAAATCGAAATTTAATTCTAGAATATCGATGCAAAACATACCAAATTTTGTAAACGAACATTATAATACTCGAGGACATAACAAAATACGTGCGGAGCCGGTAAACACAGCTAAGTTTTTGTCTGCCTCCGTGGTGTAATGGTTGGCGCATTTACCTACCGTCCTGGAGGTCCCGGGTCGATTCCCAGGGGGGGAGGCTGAAAATGCATATTAGTGATTTTACACTAATATTTATTTCATATTACCCTGGATTGGTCCCTGAAGCGCAGGAGTGATCACAGTGTTAAGCTATTTATAAAGTTCTCCTTCCCTGTTGTGAGCGGACATCCCCTATATCTTGTCCACATTCGTAATATGGTGATGTAACGCACTTTACCATTTGCCGACTGCGACACGGTATATAATCGGCTTACATAACAGCGCTTCTCTATTTTCGTCAAGTAGAGGTCCGCTATATCGAGGCTTTGCTACAACTACTACTACTATCAAGCCGTTTCCCCGCAGGGGTAGACAGAAACGCCACACTCTTTTGTCCTGACATACACTCCTCGCCTCCTTCACATCCATACATCTAGTCATACATGCCCTCCGATTACGCGGACTTTTGACACCACCAGATTTTAGGTTCTGATTGATCTGAACGTGCCTTTTTCGGTCGTCTTCGTTCTGTTTTCCCGCTCACATTCGTCACATATATTTTCTTAGTCATTCTTTCGCTATCTGTTCGCTCTACATGTCCATACCACCGTAAAGAACTCTTCCTAATCTTTTCAATTATTCCTCGTTCAGCCTTACATTCTTTTCTTATATCTTCGTTTTTAATTCTGTCGTATAATTATTTTCCACATAATCGTCTGAGGGAGCGCATTTCAACAGCGTTCACTCTGTTTTCATCCTTCGTTTGCCAGTTCCATGTTTCGCTTCCATACATTAGTGTCGGTACTAGCACGCCGTTGTGAACCGAGGCTTAGCTGTATTTATAAAATAGTTTAACAATGAATTTCTTTTTGAATTGGTGCTACTTATGTGCAAAGGCGTCTTAATGAATAAAGATATCGCTCACTCCTTTCAACAACGTCATATATCAAAAATCGTCAATTTTCAATTTTGCGTGTTTTCGGAATGCCCTGAAAATGGACTATATCCCACTAAAAGCGGCATATTTTTAACTTAATATTTACCCGCTACAGGGCAGAAATTGTTGTTTTTGCATTTAGAAGAAAAGGTATTGTTCAATTATTTTTTTAATATACTTAATATTTTTCAAATGGAGTAACAACCTTCAGGTTTTACCTAAAAAGATCTGTTGCACAGTAAAAACTTCAATGAGTGGGTTGATATTTATTTTTAATACATTGTATTATATTTTTTTAATTTTAAAAACGTTCTCCTGAAAAATCAAGTTTTTTGATGTATGACGTTCTTGAAAGGAGTGAGCTATTTGCCAACTGCGACACGGTATATAATCGGCTTACATAACAGCGCTTCTCTATTTTCACTAAGTAGAGGTCAGTTATATCGAGGCTTTGCTGTATTTTAAAAATTTAACAATGAATTTCTTCTGGAATTGGCGCTACTTATGTGCACAGGCGTCTAACTGAATAAAGATATGCTTTAACAATGGGTGGAATTAGTCTGAAATGGCAAATTACTCTAATAAATCTTTTTAATTATTCGATACAAATTAAATACAATGATTAAAAGTTTCTATACTAATTAAGCTGGGAAAATAATTTCTTTCGGATATTTCGGAATATGCCCCACTATTATTTGTGTTGTTAATATTAGTAAGTCATAATTACATCGATTATGATGTACACACGATGATAGAACGCCGCAAACGTATAGACCATATCGCTCACTCCTTTCAACAACTTCATAAATCAAAAAACTTTTCAGAAGAACGTTTTTAAAGTTTAAAAATATAACGCAATGTATTAAAAATAAATATCAAGCCAGATTTTGAACTTTTTACTGTGCAGCAGATCTTTTTAAGGAAAACCTGAAGGTTTTATCTCCATTTGAAACTTTTTTAGTATATTTAAAAAAAATAATTAAACAATACCTTTTTTTCAAAATGCCAAAAACAACACTTTCTGCCCTGTAGCGGGTAAATATTAAGCTAAAAATATGCCTCTTTTGCTGGGATATAGTACATTTTCTAAGCATTCCGAAAACATGCACAGCTGAATATTGACGATTTTTGATTTATGACGTTGTTGAAAGGAGTGAGCGACATGCTATGTAGACTCTCGGTTCTACTCTCCCATATATATTCCCTGTACATGGCCGAACCATCTTAGAAACTGCGTCTTAATTTTTAAAATTATATTTGCCTCAGCTACGCAATTCATATTTCTCCATTTGCTTTTCCATACTAGTTTGTTGTTTATATAATACCACACCAGTTTCGTATTTAAAAAATATAATATTGTTTATTACATTAAGTTAATATTATCATTTAATCGAATCGATAGCTTTAATGGCCGAACGATATGTTAGAATTTTTGTCAAGACTAGTTCGACGCTTGGTGTGGGCAGGAAAGGCATTTCTCGCGATATTTAATATGGTCTGATGACGAATTAATAATATGCGCGGATCCAAGCATGGAGTGGATCTCGATTCGTTCGCCAGACGAACGTTTTCGTTTCGCTTGTTAACCCCTTACCGCACGCAGTGTCAAAAACGACCATAATTTTTTTTATTAAAACAGCTTGTTACATATTTTTTTAAACCCTTATCCGCACCCCAATGGTGCATAGGGCACTGCGTCATATCAACGCAGTGTCATCTTGATCGTTTACATATGAAGGAAATGTGATCAGCCCTCCGCTTCAGGTACCAGTCCAGGATAATATTGAATAAATATTACAGTGAAAAAAATCACTGATATTTATTTAACCCCCCTTGGGAATCGAACCCGGGACCTCCAGAACGGTAGCCGAGAGTGCTGACCATTACACTACGGAAGCGGACTCTGTATCATATTACTAGTATAATAACAAGAACCAATTCGTTTAACGTTTTTCACGACACTGAGTAGGCAGAGAACTGCTAGTAAATTTCATATTATGGAGTTTTAGCTTTAAGCATGCTTATTTAAAAACATGCTTAAAACGAGCATGCTTATTTCAAGCGAATGTATACAGGCTTAGAGAGCATGCTCGTTTTAAGCGTGCTCAATAAATAGCATGTGTAGGTACCTTAAGGCCTTTCTCGCAATCTGGATGATTTCGTATGCGTTCGGCTGCGTGAGAAGCCGGCTGTGTCTCTATGCACGATTTAAATATATATTGGGATTCGACCTTTTTTAGAAAATATATTGAAAAAATATTTACTTATATTACCTTTCAATTGCTCTTTTCTTTTCAAAACCATGTATTTATTTCGACGAAAAACTTATTTTTCAACATTTTAAGCAAAAAATTCAATAACGTCAAATGTTACCTGGGTTAATATAAATGTAATTTGCGATTTTTCTTATATTTGGCCTTACTGCTGAGAATTTTAATATGTTAGCGTGTTTCTACTATAACATTCCTACTATATCGCTGGTTAAATACCAAAGGGCCGAAACGTAAAAAAAAATTAGAAGAAAATCGAAAATAAAACTTTATAAATTTTCATTTCTAACGTCGGAATCATGGGTGTCTTTCGAATATGAAATTGTTGACGATTTATTGTAGATACCTTTTTTGGAATAAATAATCATTTTAAGTAATTAAAAATTTATAATAATTTCATAATTTTAATAAATATTTTTTTGGCGTTGTGGCGTTTTGGCATTTAATTAGCGATATGTCTGATTTGGGTCGTGCAGTCTTCGAACTCGAAAGTATCAAATTCCGCAACTTTTTACTCTTAAGTATGTTTCTGATTAAATTATATTGAAAATAAAAAAAATATAAGTATTGTAAAAATATTGAGAAATAAGAATGTATACTGTTGCCGCCGTAGCGGCGGCATTCGAATGATGCGGCAAACCTTGCATGCCGCCTCTATGGCGGCACTCCGCCGCTAAGGGTTAATATGCACGACCCAAATTAGGCAGATGGTTGGAAATATAAACATGGGTCTTACCGTGTACGATTCTCGTATTCGCAAAACGTCTAAAAAGTTTGTCATTGGTACAAAATTTAAAACACTTGTATTTTAACTTTTGAGTATTAAGTATATTGTTTTGAAAGCCACAGATGTGTCCATCTACGGTTTTGAATATAAACTGTTTTTTTAAAACAAAATAATAGATTTATATTATCCACTGACACTTCGTGATGGAATTGCATTTTTAATATATTATTAGATTAAAACCAATATTTTTAGCTTTTCCACTTTTTTTATTTGACCAGCGACCGGGTTTCGTCGTTACCGACATCATCAGACTGGTGGGAGGCTATACAAATTGTTATGTTATATATAAAACAAGGCAGGAGTTGATAACCATGATTTGATATATCTCTCAACAAAATTATATATCATGATTTGATATATTTCTCAACAAAATTATATCAAATCATGGTTATCAACTCCTGCCTTGTTTTATATAAAACATAACAATTTGTATAGCCTCCCACCTGTCTGATGATGTCGGTAACCCGGTCGCTGGTCAAATAAAAAAAGTGGAAAAGCTAAAAATATTGGTTTTAATCTAATAATATATTTAAAATAATAGATTTGTTGTTTAATTTGTAGAACTCCATTTAAATTTATAAATTGAATGTTTTGAAATCAAAAACTAATTTTTTGAGTCAACAAAGTTGTATTTTATTGTTAGAAAATACATAATAAAATAATTTTGCTGTTTCGCCTAGTTATGGCATTTTAAAACGAATTTGTCACACATTCGTTTGGAAATGCCATAACTAGGCGAAACAATTGTCACAAATATATTTTTTGTGTTTTTTTTTTACAATAAAATACAACTTAGTGGACTCAATAAGTCAGTATTGATTTCAACATTTAATATATTAATTTAGATATAATTAAAATGTAACTTTGTTTTAAAATCACTATAAATATTTTATTATAACTTAATTATAACGTGTACCGGTTTCGAAGCTAACCGCTTCTTTGACTTAGAGAAGGGGATAGCTTCGAAACCGGTAGACATTAAAATTAGTTTTAATAAAATATTTACTGTGATTTTAAAACATAGTTCCTTTTCGATTATAAAATGGAAAATCACAAAGCTAGTGCTTCAAATATCTACTACTACTACCCTCACGCCGTTTCCCCGCAGGGGTATTCAGAGAGGATGGAACGCCACACTCTTCTGTCCTGACATACACTCCTCGCCTCCTTCACATCCATACATCTAGACATACATGCCCTCCGATTACGCAGACTTTTGACACCGCCAGATTTTAGGTTCTGATTGATCTGATCGTGCCAAGTCTTTTTCGGTCGTCCACGTTCTGTTTTCCCTCTCACATTCGCCACATATATTTTCTTAGTCATTCTCTCGCTATCCATTCGCTCCACATGTCCATACCACCGAAATTACATATACTTATTTAAAGTTTACCTAAATCTAGAATGTTGTTGTTGGTCTATTTAATAGCTTTTATCTGTCAAAAAGTGAGGTTATGATGTGCTTACAAATAGCTTACTCCTTTCAAGAACGTCATAATTCAAAAATCGTAAATTTTCAGTTCTGCATGTTTTCGGAATGCCCAGAAAAGGTACTATATCCCAGCAAAAGAGGCATATTTTTAACTTAATATTTACCCGCTGCAGGGCAGAAAGTGTTGTTTTTGCATTTTGAAGAAAAGGTACTGTTTAATTATTTTTTTAAATATACTTAATATTTTTCAAATGGAGAAAAAACCTTCTGGTTTAACTTAAAAGATCTGTTGCACATTAAAAAGTTCAATAAGTGGCTTGATATTTATTTTTAATACATTGTATTATATTTTCAAACTTAAAAACGTTCTCTAGTGAAATAAGGAAGGAATGCAAAGCTGAGATAAGCATTATCAATAAAATTAAGAAAGGTGTGTTGAGATGGTTTGGACATGTAGAACGAACGAGTAAGGAAAGAACGGTAAAACAAATTTATGAGGCGAATGTAAGTGGAAAAAAGAACAGAGGAAGTCCGAGAAAAACATGGCACGATCAGGTATGCCAAATACTTGAAAGTGGTCAAGTTAGGAGTCGTTACAATTGGCAGGTATGTATGAGGAGATGCATGAACGTGGAAGAGGTGAAAATGTTTGCAAAGACAGAGTGGTGTGGCGTTCTATTCTCTCTGCCTACCCCTGCGGTGAAACGGCGTGATGGTTATTATAGAATCAAGTTATTTCATTTATGACGTTCTTGAAAGGAGTGAGCGATATCCTAAAAAAATATGTTCTTAATATTTTTTTATAGTAATATCATCCATCTTCATTCATCCCCATTCATCCATTTACAATTTTCAAATAAATGGTTTACCTACCTTTTTTCGTTTCTTGAGCCCATTCTTCGATGGAAAAAATAAATACTTAATACTAAAACTGACTGGATGACATTCGATATTGGGCTGTTCGTCTGATGGACTCGAGACATTTTCTTCACGTCAGTGTTGATCGTTTGACAGATTTTAAAATTTTCACACGACAGATTCATGATTTTTTTAAACACACACTTTTTGGCTATATTTTATACAACGTACACAAACACCCACAGATTGTAATATGGAATGATCGAGATGTAATAAAATGACTGTAAGAATATATTTCCTTTGTTCGATACTTAATAATAGACTGTCATCTTTTGCAGGGTGTTCACAAAGTACCAAATAAAATGAAAAAAGCGGAATATGTATTTAAAAAAAACTTATTCTTCTACAAAACCTTTTCCATTTTTCTACAAAATGGTGCATAGGGTACTGCATCGTATAAATGCAGCGTTATCTGGACCGTTAACACACGAAGGAAAGGTGATCAGCCTTACGCTTCGGGTATCAATCAGTCCTGGGTAATATTGAATAAATATTAGAGTGAAAAATCAATATTTATTTGACCCTCTCCCCTGAGAATCGATCCCGGGACCCCCAGTACAGTAAAATAGCAATCGGTAATAATTTTAACAATTTATTAGCAAGCGTTTAAAATAAAGTAGCGAGCACTCAAATCTTTTCAGACTGAATATATTTTTTTTTTCAAAAATAATGTTTTTTGCTGTAATTTCTTGATAGTTTTTCAGTCCAAAATATCAAACAACACTGTTTAAAGATGATGTACCAAAAAATGACCTATTTAGCGACAATTTTTTATAATTTTATGTTTAATTTGTATATTTTAGATTTTTTCGCACAAAAATCCAAAATACTCATATAATTAAAAAAAAAAAATTTATTTCAAATAAAATTATATAGGTACATAACTCTTACAATTTTCAAAAACCAACAAAATCAATACCTACTTGTTCCTCCTTTTTTATTAGTGCGTCAATCCGTTTTGACATGGATTTTAAGTGGGTTTAAGTAGGTTATTTTTAATAGGTATCAAATTGTGGTAGAGTGGGTTCGAACCGAGAAACTCTGACTCAAGAGTCCGCGACACTAACCACGGGACCACAATCCGGCACGGTAATTTGGGTGCTGAAAAATTACTGGTCGCAGTGATTTTTCAGCAACCCTGTTGTGCCGTCATAACGCTGCTACCAATACATTAGCGAATATGATTTCGATGGGTAAACCTACCTTACTCGCTCATGCATGCTCGATTGCCGAATGTTTCCATTCAGTCGCCGTCTCTGCCGTGTCGCGTCGCGATATATCTGGTGCGCAATTTTTTTAATGCCAAATCGGCCATATTTACCCATCTACCCTCGAGTAAACTGTGCGAGGCAATTGTGATATTGATATTCGCACGAATCGGCCATATTTACGCATCTACCCTAAACTGTGCACTCCGTTTGTGATATTGATATCGGCCATATTTACGCATCTCCCCTAAACTGCAAGCCGTTTGTGATATTGATATTCGCACGAATCGGCCATATTTACGCGTCTACCCTAAACTGTGCACTCCGTTTGTGATATTGATATCGGCCATATTTACGCATCTCCCCTAAACTGTGCAAGCCGTTTGTGATATTGATATTCGCATGAATCGGCCATATTCACGCATCTTTCCTAAACTGTGCAAGCCGTTTGTAATATTAATATTCGCACGAATCGGCCATATTTACGCATCTACCCTAAACCGTGCAAGCCGATTGTGATATTGATATTCGCACTAATCGGCCATATTTACGCGTCTACCCTAAACTGTGCAAGCCGATTGTGATATTGATGTTTGGAGTAATATTTCATATTGACATCTCGACATAGACGAATGAGAATGTGGAAGTCGGGGCATTTACGGGGATCACGACCTGTCACGATTGCGAAGAATAAAATTTAGATATAAATATAAATAACCCCTAAGTGGAGCAAATTCAAGATTTGTGAACAAAAATTTGGACACACTCAAAATATTGGCACACTTAAATATGTCCGCCTCCGTGGTGTAATGGTTAATGTTTTTAGCTACCGTGCTGGAGGTCCCGGGTTCGATTCCCAGGGGGGTGAAAATAAATATTGGTGATTTTACACTCATTTATTTAATATTTATAATTATTTACTATTCATTTAGATTTATTTAATATTACCCTGGACTGGTCCCTAAAGCGCTGGAGTGATAACCTTGCCTTCATTTGAGTAGCGATCGGGATAACACTGCGTCAATACGATGCAGTGCCCTATACACCATTGGGTGTGGATAAGGGTTAGAAGAAGAGTCTTCAATCACGGGTAGAATTGTGAATGTTTCACATGTGTAAAGTGATCACTTAACCAGTCTCTGACGGGTCTTAAGCCCTGTAAATACTCTTTATCTTTGTTGAGTTGTCAAAAATGTGTAATTTTGATAATTTTGGATAATTTATATAGCGTCATTTTTGCTAAATACTACCTCAAGGGCACTTCACTCTGAATGACCTGGGGAAATGATTATGTTAACATATGCGTTTTTTCTTCTTCTAAATATCATCTTACTTTGTTTCTAATTACTGGTCTAAGAACATTCTACGTCATCTGATGAGGGATTCTGTGTCTTTGAAAATGTTATGAAAACACATTTTCAAAGGCACAGACAATTCGCGCACTCCTTTCAACAACGTCATATATCAAAAAACTTGATTTTTCAGGAGATCGATTTTTTAAGTTTAAAAATATAATACAATGTATTAAAAATAAATATCAAGCCACTTATTGAACTTTTTACCGTGCAACAGATCTTTTTAGGTAAAACCTGATGGTTTTTTCTCTATTTGAAAAATATTTAGTATAGTTTAAAAAATTTAAAAAAAATACATTTTCTCCAAAATGCAAAAACAACACTTTCTGCCCTGTAGCGGGTAAATATTAAGTTTAAAATATGTCTCTTTTGCTGGGATATAGTACATTTTCTGGGCATTCCGAAAACATGCACAACTGAAAATTGACGATTTTTGATTTATGACGTTCTTGAAAGGAGTGAGCGATAAATCAAAAAACTTGATTTTTCAGGAGATCGTTTTTTTAAGTTTAAAAATATAATACAATGTATTAAAAATAAATATCAAGCCACTTATTGAACTTTTTACCGTGCAACGGATCTTTTTTTGTAAAACCTGAATGTTTTTTCTCCATTTGAAAAATATTTAGTATATAAATAAATATAATTAAACAATACCTTTTCTTCATAATGCAAAAACAACACTTTCTGTCCTGTAGCTGGTAAATATTATGCTAAAAATATGCCTCTTTTGCTGGGATATAGTGCATTTTCTGGGCATTCCGTAACCATGCACAACTGAAAATTAACGATTTTTGATATATGATGTTGTTGATAGGAGTGAGCGAATCGTGTAATCCGACTTCAGGTTTTAAGATTAAATGAAGATGCGTCTTTAAATATGCTTACGTATCATTTATTATTATCTGTTATGGAGTGTCGTGATGTCATACCACTATAAATACGTATGCAGATTACCTCATTTTTGTATTTTTTTTTGCTGACTTCTCTTGTAAACACATTAGAGCTCTTTTGGACGACCTCAGAGCCGATTTCTTGGTTTGTTTGTTGAAGTTTTGAATAAAACAACTAACCTTGTTTTTTTTCTTCAATTTTTAAATCACTGCGTTTTATTTATTTTCTTAAATTTTTAAATCACATTGCGTTTTATATGTTTAACCTGTCCGAGAGTGAGCTTCTGTGGACAAAACTGTATTAGTCAGTTTTATTATTATTTTTTTTATTTATTATAATTTTGTATAATATTTGATGCTATTAGCAACATATTTTCTGGAATATTTTTTTATTTACTAGTAGACATGATTAGTCAAAACTTTGATAATTTTGGGGTAAATTATGTTGCAAAAATGTTTTGATATGTCTCTCACTCCTTTCAAGAACGTCATAAATCAAAATACTTGATTTTTCAGGAGAACGTTTTTAAAGTTTAAAAATATAATACAATGTATTAAAAATAAATATCAAGCCACTTATTGAACTTTTTATTGTGCAACACATCTTTTTAGGTAAAACCTGAAGATTTTTTCTCCATTTGAAAAATATTAAGTTTATTAAAAAAAAATATTTAAACAATACTTTTCTTCAAAATGCAAAAACAACACTTTCTGCCCTGTAGCGGGAAAATATTAAGTTAAAAATATGCCTCTTTTGCTGGGATATAGTTTATTTTCTGGGCATTCCGAAAACATGCACAGCTGAAAATTGACGATTTTTGATTTATGACGTTCTTGAAAGGAGTGAGCGATATATAAATCATGTCATAAATCATGTTTTGTATCCGCCCTACATTTACGGCCATACTCCTATGAGGAATATTTGGTATGGTCGCACATGTACGGCCATACGCCCGGACAGGTAAATCCTTCTCCACGCTGAAGGTTGGCAATCATCGTGGCAGTCTCCACTTTGTCTACAATCGATCTTAACAGGGAGTTAGTCAATTTCACAAGAGAGCTAGTAAGATAATTGGATAATGGACGGGGTAGATCGTGACATTTGGCCAAATCATCAATAATGACACACTCGCGACAAACAATATTCATTTAAAAAAGTGTTGTAAAATTCATTTGGCTGGCTTAGTGATCACTTTATACACTCGAGTAACGTTCAAAGACAGAAGAGTGTGGCGTTCCATCCTCTCTGCCTACCCCTGCGGGGAAACGGCGTGATGGTAGTAGTAGTAGTAGTAACGTTCATCGTTGTGCCCCGTCATTGAACATCCATATTGCATAATTTTTTTTTATATGATCCTTAAAATAGGGGAACTTCACAAAATAAACATTATTATTTTTTAATTAAATTGATTTTTTATAAATAAATAAATACCACTAGAAAAAGCGGTATTTACCAAGTAAAACTTAAATTAAAAATATATAGATATTACCACAAAGTGGCTGTCGAATCAATTAATGATATAAATTTTATATATCTACTCAATTAATTTTAGA
The DNA here is from genome assembly GCF_059751285.1 of Brachycentrus maculatus. Lineage (NCBI taxonomy): Eukaryota > Metazoa > Arthropoda > Insecta > Trichoptera > Brachycentridae > Brachycentrus > Brachycentrus maculatus. The sequence goes on along the minus strand of NW_028281168.1, from coordinate 231,787 downwards.
TACTTTATTTTTTAGTATGTTTATTGGAGAGAACAGCGTATTAAATTTTAAGATTGTAACGTTGAAATGTCTGGAAAATTAATTAAATTATGAAAAAAAACTCTTGTAACCATATAAAATAAATAAATAAATAATAAAACATCTCATTTTTATCGCTAAAATGCAGAACAGTGCCGATTTAAGGCACAGCACCGATTTAAAGTATAGTGCCTATTTATAGTATAGTGCCTATTTATAGTACCGTGCCTATTTATAGTACAGTGCCTATTTATAGTACACTGCATATTTATAGTACACTGCCAATTTATAGAACAGTGCCTATTTATAGTACAGTGCCTATTTATAGTACAGTGCCTATTTATAGTACAGTGCTGATTTAAAGTACAGTGCCGATTTACAGTACGGTACCTATTTTTCACAGTGCCGTGTGATTATTGTTAGTGAAAATCCAAACCTCGTCCAGGCGATGTGGCGGTGATCGTGTTGCGGTCGTGTTGTGATCGTGTTGTGATTGTGTCGTGGCGCCTCGCCATGTTGCACGGTGGCCTGGAGACGTACTGGGAGGAGGACGAGGAGTTTGGCGACGAGGAGGCGGACTGTGTTGCCGGGCTGGAAATTCCGCCAGAGTATTATACCCATATGGTACATAATTTGTACACCTTTTTTTACTATATTCTCATTTTTAACTCGATCTTCATGTTTCACCGGGCTTTATAATAATGTATTAAATATAATTTTATTTTTTTCACTCGTTGGTACAGGTGTGTTGTGTATAGGTGGATTGTTTTCGTAAAAATCATGTGATATATATTTATATAATCGTTGTTCTCTTAATGGTATTAAATACTGATTTTTTAAAAAATATTATTGCATTTTTAAACTCGTTTAAAAATATGTAATATTTTAAGGTATATCTGTGATGATCAGTTTTTCCGTGGCGTTGGAATAAATAGCTCTCTTTCACTCTTTCTCTACGTTATATCTTTCATCTCTCTCATGTAACGAAATGTCCCTAACAAACGTGACGCGTCCTTGAAATTTCACTCTTAATTCTCGTCCGATCATCGATCACCATCAATCACCACCTAATAATTTTCACTTTAATTTTTTTATTTCTAATTTGTATACATTATTGATGCAAGAAAAAAATTGTATGAGTCTTGGCTCTGAAGACGCGAATAGGAGTGGCGCCGAAGCGTTCTAGTTACATCCTTATGGCCATATTAAATACCAGCTAATTGTGCGTGACTGGAAACACTGTCCTTGACTCGATAATTTCGTACTGTTATGTACGATTTTTTTTTATGAACTATGAGAACACATTACCCATACGAGTTCGTGATAAAAAAAAATAATCCAAAGATTTTTATGAATTTTATATTTGATTGTCCGCCTCCGTAGTGTAATGGTCAGCACGCTCGGCTACCGTTCTGGAGGTCCCGGGTTCGATTTCCAAGGGGGGTAAAATAAATATAAGTGATTTTTTCACTGTCGTATTTATTCAATATTACCCTGGACTGGTACCTGAAGCGGAGGGCTGATCACCTTTCCTTCATGTGTAAACGATCAAGATAACACTGCGTTTATATGACGCAGTGCCCTATGCACCATTGGGGTGCGGTAAGGGTTTAAAAAAATATATATATATATATTTGATTAATAGATTTATATTATCCACTGACACTTGAATTGCATTTTCACATATAATTAGATTAAAACCAATATTTTTAGCTTTTCCACTTTATTTTTATTTGACCAGCGACCGGGTTTCGTCGTTACCGACCATCAGATGACCAGTCTGATGATGTCGGTAACGACGAAACCCGGTCGCTGGTCAAATAATAATAAAGTGGAAAAGCTAAAAAATATTGGTTTTAATAAAATAATATATTTGAGTAACAACATTTTGAGTGTGTCCTAATACTTGTTCACAAAATCTGGATTATTTCCAATTACAGGAGTCATTTTATATTATTTTTTGACATCTCATCAAAGATGATGAAGAATAAAACCAGCCTATGACGGTCGTCAGCCCCGCAAACGCCCAGACTTCCATATTCTTCTTCATCTTTGATGAGATGTCAAAAAATAATATTGTATTTGATTTATTTACAACATTTTCAGTGTGAAATGCGCTTCCTCCGACGAATGTGTGGAAAATCATTGTATGACAGAATTAAAAACGAAGATATAAGAAAGGACTGTAAGGCTAAACAAGGAATAATTGAAATGATTAGAAAGAGTTCTTTACGGTGGTATGGACATGTGGAGCGAATGGATAGCGAGAGAATGATCAAGAAAATATATGTGGCGAATGTGAGCGGGAAATCGCCCTGTACCTTTTTTAAAAAAAAATTTTTTATTTTTTATTTGTATACATTTATTCAAATCACAATTTATACATATTTAATTATTTTTTTTTTTTTTTGCAGAGACCCACCAAGCCACCTTGTGTGTCTTGTTGGTGGAGTTCTTTTTTAATACATTTTTACTGTTTTTAACGATTTTAACCTAATATATACACTAAAAAGAGAAAACAATTAAGGACATAAAACATTTTACAATTTTCATAAAATTAACTCTTGATCATTTACCCATTCCTTTATTTTGCCTTTGTTCCATATTTTATTTTGACCTCTAACATCCGTCGGCAACAAATTAAAAATGTTCGGAACGATATATTGCAGTGATCGACTCCCATATTTATTGTCAATTCTTGGGACTATCAAACCTTCATTGTGTTTAAATCGTGTATCATGGTTGTGTACTAAAGGATTTCGATATTTTTGTCTAGTTTGTTGTTCAACGATGATACTCATCCACAATATTCCACGCACCGGCAGTAATTTTAAATGTTTACATATCAAGATTGGACTGTCCCTTTGATTATATAAATGATTGGGCACAATTTTTTTGACTATGAAATATTGCAGATTTTGAACCATTTTTAAATGTGATTTTTGATAAATGACGTTGTCAAAAGGAGTGAGCAAAATGTCAAATTGTTATAATTTTATTTTAATAACCTGATGATGGATGATTTTCCGGAACCGGTAGTCACGAATAAGTGTTTCTAAAAGTGGTATTGCACAAAGTAAACAGTGGATGATAAGGAGAGTGTTTTATTACCATACCAGAGTTTTCATTGCTTTTAAAATACAAAGTAAATACTTTTTGTTTTTTTATACGAAATGCAGTTCCTCCAATAAATGTCAGTACAAATCTTCTTCTTCTTCTTTTTGGATCCTAGGGATCCTAGGGATCTGTTTGTGCCTCCGCATGTCGCTCTTGGGATGTTGACTCTCAGCAGTCTTTCTATATTTTCGGAGGTCTGCCTGGGGCCTGCGTCCTTCAGGGTTGCCTTGGAGGGCGATACGTGGAAGTCTGTCTTCTGACATTGTGTTTATATGTTCCTTCCAGTATGGCCTTCGTTGTTGTCCCCACCTCACGATATCCTCCGTCTTACACATGCTCCGGATGTCGGTATTTCTTACTCGGTCTCGCAATGTGTTTCCAGTTATAAATTGTAATATAATATTTTTTGTTTTTTTTAGGTTTCCCAGAATGGTTTGGAGGTGCTGACCGCGCTGATAAGGCGCATGGGATCCGACTTTGGAACATACACCCCCTCTGTACTACCACATGTCATCGACAGGTATTTATTTTCGGTTCAATAATAAAAAATTTACTAGGTAAGAACTCAACATCCCCTCATACTGGAAGTCCTAAAGAGGAGAAGGTGGACATGGTTGGGACATGTCCTTAGAATGCCACCTGAGAGCATCAACCCCTCGTGTCTCTTCTTCCAACCCTGAGGATTGGAATACCATTCACCGACTATACTCAGCGGAACTCCCAGACGCCGGACTGACCTGGGAGGAAGCCAAGGAGATGGCGCGTGACAGAGTGACTTGGAGACGTCTCGTGTTGGCCATATGCTCCTCCTAGGGAGCGAACATGGAAAGAAGAAGAAATTTAATAACCTACGCGAGCCACTGAAAAAGCCTCGGGTAGCTACCGTGTAGCTCACGAGCTACCGCGTGGCGATATCTGGCCTAGAGCAGTGTTCCCCAAACTTTTTCACCTGCCAAAGAAAAAACAAAGCTTATTTTATGTTGATTTATTAGAAAAATTTATATAAGCTAAAATATATATATAGCATATCGCTCACTCCATTCAACGTCATATATAAAAAAACATTTAATTTTCAGTTGTGCATGTTTTCAGAATGCCCTGAAAATGTACTACATCCCAGCAAAAGCGGCATATTTTTAACTTAATATTTACCCGCAACAGGGCAGAAATTGTTGTTTTTGCATTTTGAAGAAAAGGTATTGTTTAATTATTTTTTTAAAAAATATAATAAATATTTTTCAAATGGAGAATAATTATTCCGGTGATACCTAAAAAGAATTGTTGCACAGTAAAAAGATCAATAAGTGGCTTGATATTTATTTTTAATACATTTCATTATATTTTTAAACTTTAAAAACGATTTTCTTTAAAATCAAGTATTGAAAAGAGTGATATAATGTTTAATGCGAAATGTGAGCCTTTTTAACTGAGCGCAGTCAATCAAAATTTGGAGCAATTGTTTATAAGGATGTTATCTTCAAAATTTAGACGTTTTTTCCGCGGCACACCGAGTAATCACCACCGTACACAAGTGTGCCGCGGCACACGCTTCGCGAGACACTGGTCTAGAGTTTGGGCGTCAGACTTATCGTGTGTGCTCCCATTCCAGGCTGGGCGACTCGAAGGAGGCGGTGCGAGGGGCTGCTCGCGCTGCGCTCGCGGCGCTGTGGAGCAGCGGCTCCCTGGCGGGCCCCCAACTGCTGGCGCGGCTGGGCGCGGCCTTCCGGCACAAGAACGCCAACATGAGGGAGGAGGCCCTCCGCTCGCTCAAGGAGGCACTGAACCAGTGAGTACTGTAACTCTAACATTGCTCGTGCAGGTGGGGCGGCACAACTATTTTCTTGTGAAGTTGTTGTGTGGTAATGTAGTGGAAGATTATCAGTAAAATTTTGCTAGTTCTTTGACTTGGGTTTATTCTATATCATGGGTATACTGGCAGAGGAAGACCTAGGAAAACTTGGCACAATCAGGTATGTCAAATATTTGAAAGCGGCCGGGTCAGGAGTCGAAATAATTGTCGGTGTGTATGAGGAGATGCATGAATGTGGAAGATGCGAAGAATGTTTGCAAAGACAGAGTTGTGTGGCGTTCTATTCTCTCTGCCTACCCCTGCGGAAGGCGGCGTGATGGTTAGTTATATAGGGTCTACTGGCAATTTGTGCGGTGCCCTTTGCAACATTTGGTTTGGATAAGGCTATTTTGGGATATTAATACTAAGACTGTAGATGGCAGTGAAACGTCTTATTTGTGGAGATTTTTTTTTTTTTTTTTACCAAGCGTCCCCTCGTTTACGAGTGACTTGTGGGCATTTCGCTCACTCCTTTCAACAACGTCATATATAAAAAATCGTCAATTTTCAGTTGTGCATGTTTTCAGAATGCCCAGAAAATGGACTATATCCCAGCAAAAGCGGCATATTTTTAACTTAATATTTACCCGCTACAGGGCAGAAAGTGTTGTTTTTGCATTTTGAAGAAAAGGTATTGTTTAATTATTTTTTTAAATATACTAAATATTTTTCAAATTGATAAAAAACCTTCAGGTTTTACCTAAAAAGATCTGTTGCACAATAATAAGTTCAATAAGTGGCTTGATATTAATTTTTAATACATTTCATTATATTCTTAAAACTTTAAAAATGATCTCCTGAAAAATCAAGTTTTTTGATACATGCCGTTGTTGAAAGGAGTGAGCGAATTGTCGCCAAGTATATTTTTGATTGATTTCTGTTTTTTCTCTGTCTTGCAGGCAGGGGAGTCAAGAACTGCAACTGAAGGCTGTCACCCCCTCCATAGCTGCGCTCCTGGGAGATCCAAACGTCAATGTGAGGGACCAGGCTTCGGAGACGCTCGTCGAAATGTACAAACACTTTGGTGAGTTCTGCTGTATCTAGCGTGCAGATATATTTAGTCCTTCCAAGTCCCTGGTATCCTCTTTTCTAACCCTGGCATACAGTTCTAGCTTCTAGTCACACATACTATGAAGACTCGATGAATACATGTGTAGTTTTCGAAACTAGTCGTGTGTAATTAAATAAAACTCAATAAGTGATATTATTCAAGTGTTAAACTTTTAAAATAAAAACCTTTCTAATTATAAAACGGAAAATAGAGGGTCGATGAGATCTGTCTGCAGAAGACAGATCTCTTGGCTCAGGAATATACGAGATTAGTACTGTTTAGATCTGCCCGAGACAAGGACAATTACTCTCAAGTGATAGTCCACATCAGAGAGACCTGACATGACGCGAACAAAAGAAGATACCTTCCTCAGCCGCACATTCCTTCTAATTTCTCCATTCCTGACCCTGGCATACAGTCCTAGCTTCTAGCCACACATGCTATGTAGTTTTTTTTTTCATATATCGCGTTATTTTTTTAGGTGAGAGGCTACGCACGGACCTTCGCAAGATGGACGTTCCGGCCAACAAGATGGCGGGGCTGGAGCAGAAGTTTGATGAGGCACAAGCCGCCGGCCTGATGGTCGCTTCCGCTATGACCATCACCAGTGAGTGTTGCCACACTATTTGCTTCCGCCTTATTGGACTTGTTGAACTTATTTTCTATTAGAAATAATCACACATTTGATAAAAATAAAGGACTAAATATAATACAAACATGCAACAGAGTACTTAAATTTTTTTTTCACATCTCATCAAAGATGAAGAAGAATATGGAAGTCTGGCCGTTTACGGGGCTGACGACCGTCATAGGCTGATTTAAGTGATCACTTTACACACGTGTAACATTCACCAATTCTACCCGTTATTGACAACCACACTACTCAAATTCTAGGAAGTTCTATATATATGAACCAATTTCGAATCATTGTTGTTAAATTTATCATTAAAGAGTTTCTGCTCGATAAAAAAAAAGCTTCTTTTCATCTCACCAATAGATGTCGCTAGTGAAGTTCTAGTGATTCAAGAACAACAATTCGAAATTGGCAATTACTATTGTAGCCAAGCATACCCTGAACATATCAACAATGCTACATCTCTCTTAAGTGCCTACTCTAAGGCTCCTAAAGTCAAATAGGAATGTGAAACAATCTATGCCGGCGCTGTCTTGGCTAACCTACCATATATATTACCATTAAGTTAACAATGCTGTTAATATACAAAATATACTAAAGACTTGTTTAAAAATCCCTGTCTCCAGGCGCGGCCAACAGCAACGATGAGATTGACAACATCCTCATGCAGAAGCCGGCGAAACCAGTCAAGAGGACCTTCAGCATCCCGACCTCGGCCAAGAAGGCGCCCGTGGAAGCTCAGCAGAGTTTGGCGGCAACACCAGGTAATAGAAATAATATAAAACCCTTCAAGTTGCATTCATCCCTTCTAATTACAGTACATTCCCGATTTTCCGGGATAGATGGTGAAAAAATTCCCATGTAATCGATTCTCAGTTAACACACCTGCGATGGGAAATGTATTTCTACTCATTGGGTCGATTGATCCTTAGAGGCGGGAAGGGTATTTTTACCTTCTGTGCCAGAAATTTTGATACTACGTTGCATTAGGATACGCACATATTTATATTAATTAAAAACTGTAACAGATGAAAGGTGTTACTAATAATAGTCTAGGATGATTTATATAGCGCCATTTTCGTAAAATACTACCTCAAGGGCGGTAGTCACAAATTAGTGTTTATTAAGGTGGTATTACACAAAGTGAACGAAGAATGATAAGGAGAGTGTTATATTACCATACCACAAAGTTAACAATGCTTTTAACCACTTCTGTGGAAAAAAGTGGGTCAAAAAAAGCCACCCTTTTTTTCACTATTAAAAGTTTATTACATACTATGATTGGGATTTGGATGAGTGTTGGCATTGTACGTGGAATCGGGTAAAAAAAAGCCACACTTTTTTTTAACTATTAAAAGTTTATTACACACTATGATTGGGATTAGGATGAGCGTTGGCATTGTACGTGGAATCGGGTCAAAAAAAGCCACACTTTTATTTCACTATTAAAAGTTTATTACATGCTATGATTGGGATTTGGATGAGTGTTGGCATTTTACGTGGAAGTGGGTCAAAAAAAGCCACACTTTTTTTTCACTATTAAAAGTTTATTACATACTATGATTGGGATTTGGATGAGTGTTGGCATTGTACGTGGAAGTGGGTCAAAAAAAGCCACACTTTTTTTTAACTATTAAAAGTTTATTACATGCTATGATTGGGATTTGGATGAGTGTTGGCATTTTACGTGGAAGTGGGTCAAAAAAAGCCACACTTTTTTTTAACTATTAAAAGTTTATTACATGCTATGATTGGGATTTGGATGAGTGTTGGCATTGTACGTGGAAGTGGGTCAAAAAAAGCCACACTTTTTGTTAACTATTAAAAGTTTATTACATGCTATGATTGGGATTTGGATGAGTGTTGGCATTTTACGTGGAAGTGGGTCAAAAAAAGCCACACTTTTTTTCACTATTAAAAGTTTATTACATACTATGATTGGGATTTGGATGAGCGTTGACATTGTATGTGGAATTTTTAGTAAAGTGAAAATTACGACACGTGTCACTCAACGCGCGCGATGCGCTCTCAAGACTGGTGGGGGAATGACCCGAGCTGCATTCGGGCAAATCGCTATAAAAAGTTTGGTGTACAATGTGCCCGAACTGGATTTGGGCAAATCACTGTGTCAGCAAATTACCTATCTGAACTGAATTCGGGCAAATCACACAAGGGGTCAATATACAAAATAAATGACATAAGTGTCCGGATAATCCGTTTCCCAGGTAACCTGACCCGGAAAATCGGGATGTACTGTATAATAATACAAATGACTCACTTTATTTTTTAGTTATTTGTGTTATGTTGTTGCCTGAATGCAGAGCTCTCCTAAATAGTATAATTTTTGTTATATTCACCAATTTAACTTTGTATTTTAACACACTATCTGCGGGAAGGGTAATTTTACCTTTTCACTCGACTCATCGTAAATTGCGTGTGAGTTATTTTTACGCATGACTTTTGCGGCATCTTTTGATCTCATATCCATGTATACAGTATGGTTAAATGTTATCACTTCTTTACTTTTTTCAGAGATGTTTATCTCTATTATGAGCGCGAATCCGCCCGCAGATAGTGTGTTAAAATGTAACAATCATTTGTGTGTATTTTTAAAGTAATAATGTAACAATCGGTTCATGTTTCATTTTCATTTTGATCGTAACGTTTATTGGCCGGTAATTTTATGAGTGTGAAAGTTTTGAGCTCTGTGTAATTTGTCCGCCTCCGTAGTGTAATGGTCAGCACGCTCGGCTACCGTTCTGGAGGTCCCGGGTTCGATTCCCAAGGGGGGTAAAATAAATATAAGTAATTTTTTCACTGTGATATTTATTCAATATTACCCCCTGGACTGGTACCTGAAGCGGAGGGCTGATCACCTTTCCTTCATTTGTAAATGATCAAGATAACACTGCGTTTATATAACGCAGTTCCCTATGGTGCATTGGGGTGCAGATAAGGGTTTAAAGAAAAAAAAAAGTAATTTATAATGTTAGTTACCAAATTTGTGTTTTTGAGTGTGGAATATATGAATGATTGCCTTAACACATTGTTGGCGGGCAGTTTTTTTTTCATTAACCTCGACCCTAATTAGTATACTAATCACAAGTAAGTTTTTTGGCGTATCTCGCGCTCTTCCAAAAGTAAGCAAATAGAACGCTTATAATTGTCTCCCGCTCTCTACCGAAAGTATTTTAAAGCCGCTTTTAAGCGTTTCCTGCAAACAATGTGTTAATAATGACTTAATGCGTTTTTGTAATGTACCAATGTCCGCCTCAGTAGTGTAATGGTCAGCTCGCTCGGCTACCGTACTGGAGGTCCCGGGTTCGATTCCCAGGGATGGGTCAAATAAATAAAAGTAATTTTTCACTATAATATTTATTCAATTATACCCTGGACTGGTATCTGAAACGGAGGGCTGACCACCTTTCCTTCATGCGTTAACGATCAAGATAACACCGCGTTTATATGATGCAGTGCCCTATGCACCATCGGGGACGGACAAGGGATTGAAGAAGATAGATGTTAAATAAATGCGTTTTAATCAGATTTTCTATAGGATGATTTAAAGCACCAAAATTTATTTTTTGAGTGTGTCCAAATACTTGTTCACAAATCTGGGTTTTCTCCCATGGGATAAGAATGTTCTCTCCAAGGGTTTAGAATGAAAAAAAGACATATTTTTGCGATGTATTTAATTGTCAATTGTATGAAAGTCGATGCTTGGTGATTCTAGTACTAGTTGTGTCTTTTCACCCCATTTTCATTCACCGGATAACCCCTCATGTCATGCCATCCACTAACTAACGTGTGCGCTAACCTTCCCCCCTCTAGTGAGCGAGTTCCAGCGGCGAGCCACCACGGCCGTGTGCGGGGGCCTGCCGCAGCCGACGCGCCGCACCGGATCCAGCGGTCTGTCTATCCTCATCATCTACTCGCTTGCCCCGCGTCACGCCGCTTGCGTAGCCGTGAATCCGTGCCGAACGCTAGTTGAATTTAGCAGTTGGAACAGCGTTGTGGGCTGTTATTTTTTTAGATTGTTTAGTTTGGAAGAAAATACTGCTCAGATGTGGTTTATTTTGCTAGAAAATATTCGTCAGATTTTGTTTAGTTTGCAAGAATTCACTCCTCAGAGACAGTTTACTTTGTAATAATTCATTCAGAGACGGTTTGCTTTTGCAAGAACTCACTCCTCAGATACAGTTTGCTTTGCAAGAACTTATTCCTCAGATATGGTTTATTTTGCAAGAAAATACTCCTCACATACAGTTTGCTTTGAAAAAATTCACTTCTCAGATAGTTTATTTGTAAAAATTCACTCACAGATACAGTTTGCTTTGCAAGTACTCACTCCTCAGATACAGTTTGCTTTGCAAGAAAATACTCCTCAGATACAGTTTGTTTTGCAAGAGCTCATTCCTCAGGTACAGTTTGCTTCGCAAGAACTCATTCCTCAGATACAGTTAGCTCTGCAAGAACTCACTCCTCAGATACAATTTATTTTGCATCAAAATACTCCTCGAATACTGTTAAGTCTGCAAGAATTCAATTCTTAAGGTGGAGACTGACCGGAGTATTTCGTCGTAACATAACGTCGTAACATCGCTCGCGGCGAGCATCAGCGAGCATCCGAAACTATGGATGGAGCGCTCGGCTCGCTGTACTGACTGCCTGAATGCTCGCATCGTAACGTATTACGTTACGACGAAATGCTCTGGTCAGTCTTCACCTTTAGATACAGTTTGCTTTGCGAGAACTCCTAGGATACAGTTTATTTTGCAAGAAAATACTCCTCAGATTCTGTTTAGTTTGCAAGAACTCACTCCTCAGATACAGTTTGCTTTGCAAAAACTCGCTCCTCAGAAACAGCTTGCTTTGCCAGAACTCACTTCTCAGATATAGTTAAGTTAAGTTAAGAATCCACTCACGGAAATATTTAATGCATGCAATAAATATTATATACACCAATGCACTTGCACTCCACATTCTGCATGAATATTGTTTACTTTATTTTATTCAAAAGGCTAGTTTGAACAAACCGATATTACTTGGTATGTTGTTTGCCTCTGTAGTTGTGATTAGTTCGTTTGGCTACCACACATCGCTCACTCCTTTCAAGAACGTCATAAATCGAAAATCGACATTTTTCATTTGTGCATGTTTTCGGAATGCCCAGAAAATGTACTATATCCCAGCAAAAGCGGCATAATTTTAACTTAATATTTACCCGCTACAGGGCAGAAACGGTTGTTTTTGCATTTTGAAGAAAAGGTATTGTTTTATTATTTTTTTTAAATAAACTAAATATTTTTCAAATGGAGAAAAAACATTCAGGTTTTACCTAAAAAGATCTGTTGCACAGTAAAATGATCAATAAGTGACTTGATATTCATTTTTAAAACATTTCATTTTATTTTCAAACTTTAAAAATGATCTGGAAACTCAGTTTTTTTGATTTATGACGTTTTTGAAAGGAGTGAGCGACATGGGTTTGATTCCCGGTGGGTCGTCAGCCAAATTCTCATCCCACTGTTATGTTAATGATACTAATAAAATAACACTGTCTTATTCTGAGGCAGTGTCCACACGTTATAAAGTGACAAAACAGGTGTTAAAAATAGCACTGCTTTTTATCTCTCAAATCAATATTCTTTTACTGAAAAAAAAAACATGAAATGGGGCCATTTTTAAAAATGGCATTAAATACATATATTTATTTATTTATTTAAACTTCATTCTGTCCGCCTCCGTAGCGTAATGGTCAGCACGTTCGGCTACCGTACTGGAGGTCCCGGGCTCGATTCCCAGGGGGGGTCAAATAAATATAAGTGATTTTTTCACTCTTATATTTATTCAATATTACCTCGGTACCGGAAGCGGAGGGCTGATCACCTTTCCTTCATGTGTTAACGATCGAGATAACACTGCATTTATATGATGCAGTGCCCTATGCACCATTGGGGTGCGGATAAGGGTTTGAATGAAACTTCATGTACAAAAAAATGAAATAAGTACATTGGCGGGATTATTGCTAAAAAGCAATATCTTTCAACCAACCAAAAACAGACTAGTGATATTGGTCAAAATATTTGATACCTTATATGTATAGCTGTTTGCAATCAGAGGGTAGATAGTACTTGAACATTAAAAAATCATAAATTACAAATTCATGATATAAAGAAGTAATGTATATATCGCTCACTCCTTTCAAGAACGTCATAAATAAAAAAACTTGATTTTTCAGGAAAACGTTTTTAAAGTTTAAAAATATAACACAATGTATTAAAAATAAATATCAAGCCACTTATTGAACTTTTTACTGTGCAACAGATCTTTTTAAGTAAAACCTGAAGGTTTTTTCTACGCTTGAAAAATATTTTGTATATTTATAAAAAAAATTAAACATTACCTTTTCTTCAAAATGCAAAAACAATATTTTCTGCCCTGTAGCGGGTAAATATTATGTTAAAAATATGCCTCTTTTGCTGGGATATAGTACATTTTCTGGGTATTCCGTAAAAATGCACAACTGAAAAATGTCGATTTTTGATTTATGACGTTCTTGAAAGGAGTGAGCGATATGATCTCTTTACTAACGAATGATCTATATAAATAAAAATGTAAATGTTGATTTGTTCAAAATCTTAAGCTATTCACTCGATTGCTTTGAAATTGGAAATTAATGCTTATAAGCGTCTTCCGCTCTTTACCAGCAGTATGTAAAACACGCTCTAAAGCATAGGCGGCCAACATTTTCAACAGCCGGGCCAGATTTAAGAAATCAGACTTCTTACCGGGCCGTAAAATAGAATCCTTAACCATTTTACCATCTGCTATTATCATGGCTACTGTTTAACTAGCTTTTACATAGCATTTTTACTTTGAGTCGCTCTAGCAGACAGTTATAGCAGCTTTTATTATTATCAGTGTGTACTTATAAGTCGATTTAAGTTGTTTGTTACCACGAATATACTATATCAGAAATTGTCACGATAGTGAGATACTTCCATATATGGGATATGATACAAACTACGCACGATGGAATGTTCTTTTGGTGGTTTTATGTACACATAAAGAAGAAATGTGTGAAATGCTCCGCACGGGCCGCGGGTTGGCCACCCTTGCTCTAAAGCATTTCCCGCAAACAATGTGTTAAAATAAGTCTTCAGTTTTCTTCCAATGGCTTTGATTGACAATTTGTGCGGTGACTGACGCTCTATTCCTTCCCGCAGTGGATACGGGGGCCGGCGCCGTGACCTCGGAGGCCTTCGAAGCCCAGTTCTGCACGGTGCCTCCGGTGGCACTGTACAGCTCCCGGGACCTGGACGACGTCTGCCGCCTCGCGGCCTCCGTCGTCGGTGACAAGAACGCCGACTGGGAGAAGAGGATAGACGCGGTGAGATGGGTTTATCAACCCGAAACAGGAATAGGCTGTATAAAAGCCTAACCCTTTCCGGTCCCCCAAAATTAAAAAAAAAATCTAGGTAGACGGTTACATTCCAATTGGAAAAAAATCTTTTCTCCTCTGCTCCACATACTGTTGTAATAGATACGAGTGACAAAAATGTAAGCTTGGAATTTAACCTTTCCGGGAGTATGGACGTAAACGAACGTCGGTGCGAATTTTCCTCAAAGGAATGTCGACGTTAATGAACGTCAAAGTCTATCTGTCATTTGGTATGATATAATTTGTACAGTAATGACATCTGTGGATATTTGTATTTAACTTTGTCATATAATAAAACCTAGAGATGGTGAGCTTTATATTTTATTTAAATTATTTTTAACATAATTTTTGTCTTTATAATACAAAGATTTTATTTTTAAAAATACGTATTCAATGTAAAAAAACTCACTCCATGGAGAAAGTCGGACATCAATTATTGTACTCTTGGAAAGGTTAAATAAATAATACTAATGATGAAAAATTTTTGTCCGCCTCCGTAGTGTAATGGTCAGCACGCTCGGCTACCGTTCTGGAGGTTCCGGGTTCGATTCCCAAGGGGGGTAAAATAAATATTAGTGATTTCTTCCCTGTAATATTTATTCAAAATTACCATGGACTGGTACCTGAAGCGGAGGGCTGATCACCTTTCCTTCATGTATAAACGATCAAGATAACACTGCGTTTATATGACGCAGTGCCCTATGCACCATTTGGGTGCGGATAAGGGTTTTATATATTATATAATGATGAAAAAAATGTTGAATAACATCCGACATGGGACCTAAGAGGAAAAAATCAATGTTGAATGAGATTCCACATTGGACCAGTAAGGGTCAATAGAGAAAGCTAAACTGGCAGTATATTTGGCGTCCTTGTGCCAACCTTTGATCACATTGACGGTTAATATCAGACACACGCGTCATTTCAATCGCGTCTCATCTGCTACTAAGTTGTACCTTAAATTGTCAATCTTATTTTGATTTAGAGCCATTTATGTCACTTTTGCTTGGCAAGTAAATAAACATCAATGCAGTTAGTCATTTCTAACAAGTCAATATATTATACTTCCAAGTTTAAAATCGCTTTGGGATTTTTTCAGCGCAATATTAAGCTAGTAAGATATCAAATAGTCAATAATCAAGTTTTCGTTAAAAATGTCTTGGTCATTTTTTTTAAAAATTTTTAAAAGAGAAATGTTTTTTTATTTTTTTTTATTTATTATTTACACAAATATTTCAATTTCATAATATTTCTGTGAGCCTAAGCGGCTCATTATTAGAAATAGGTATCAAATTGTGGTAGAGTGGATTCGAACCGAGAAACTCTTGACTCACTTTCTCCTGTATGACTACGATATTTGGAATATGGAACTGAATTGTAATTTCATCGGTGTGTTTGCAGCTGAAGAAGATCCGAGCGTTGCTGGTCGCCAACGCTCACGCCCTGTTCCCGGTGGAGTTCACGGCGCAGCTCAAGGAGATGTCCGTGCCATTTCTAGTCGTTATTAAAGAGTTGAGGAGTCAGGTACGGAGCCGGTGAATTATTACAGACCATTTATTGTACAGGGTAACGGAAACCAAATGACCATATGAGCAGGTTGAATGGATTCCTACTATGGGTGCATAGTAGTGCATAGTAACCCACTAGTTTACATACAGTAGCCATATGGGGCACCTTGTATGTTTGTAATGCTGCAATGGGTGTATGATTATACCCTTCATATGTCCAACGGCACAATATGGGCAAATTGCATGCACGGATAGCTGCTATGGGTGCATAAGAATAATCCACTAGTTACCTTACAGTAGCCATATGGGCACTTTGTATGTTTGTAATTCTGCAATGGGTGTATGATTATACCCTTCATATGTCCAACGGCACCATATGGGCAAATTGCATACACGGATAGCTGCTATGGGTGCATAAAAGTAACCAACTAGTTTACATACGGTAGCCATATGGGCACTTTGTATCTTCATTTATTTAAAATGGATGCCATACGTTTAACCGTTTTAGTGCTGAGATTTTTTCTTATATGTATACTAAAATTTCTGAAGATTTTTTTGCAAAAATGGTATTTTTACTAGGCTTGTACAAAATCAGCGATACTTTTCTATAATATTGACCGATTTAAGTATTTCTTTCTGGTATCGTAACATCGCTTCTATACAATGCAGTGCCTTACGCGCCATTCGGTGCAGATAAGGGTCAGTAGTAGTATGTTTCATCTCAAGTTGACACTATATTATGGCTTTTATCGTAGAAGATGTAAATATATAACATATATATTTACATCTTCTTACAATACACATAACATTTAACCTTTTAAACGCGTTAACTTTGTTCCTAAGAGACGCTCGTGCGCGGCTGTATTTCGCCCTTTTTTAAATGATTACTTTTATCGTGTATTTAGTTATGAAACGATTTATTTTCCTAAACAAAAACGTTCAATGGGATTCATTGTGCCTTTTTGGTACTCTATAATACACGTGTGTCACATTATTCTTGAAATATATCGTAATATAAATAAATTAGATCATAACATAAATAAATCAAAGCACGCATCGTGTGTCACTCTTACCCACTGGCGATGCGTAGCGTCGAGAGTGAGACAGATATAGGGCATGATTATGGCGCGGACTAATTACCGACGGCAAGAAAAATCAGGGATCTGTTGTTTTATTTATCCTTGTGATGTTACAAATTATTAGTCAGATATTTCAACATATGTCATAAGGCCGAGGATTGACGTATTATTTTATCCAAAGTTCCACACCATGAAAAAATCCCTCCAAGTCGAACTGAGGTTCGAAACTTGGAGCAAAGTGAAAACACAAACGCTTATGTCAGCCGCGTATGGGGCATGTCTTGTTAAAACACATACGCTTATGCGAGCCGCGTGGATCCGGTTAAAAGCAATTTTGCGATTCTGTTTTTAATTTTATTTTTGAAATGGTCTTATTCTATTCTTAATTTAAATTTAAAACTATTTGACTATTTTCATTCACTTGCCGATCAATTTCCACCATTTTAAATCTAACCTGTGATTGTAATGTTTTTTTTTGTAAAATTTAAATCCGCAGGTCGTGAGAGAAGCGTGCATCACGATAGCGTACATGGCGAAGACGCTGAAGACCAAATTGGACCAATTCTGTTTGTATATTATCACCGAGATGATCAACCTCGTTCCTAACTCCGCCAAGGTGTGTATCTATTATCACAAATATTCTTTTGACCTTTTAACCCTTTGCTGTCCCCCAAAATTAAAAAAATCTAAGTAGACAGTTACATTCCGATTGGAAAAAAATCTTTTGTCCCCTGCTCCACATACTGTTGTAATAGATACGAGTGACAAAAATGTAAGCTTGGAATTTAAATACATAATACTAATGATGAAAAAAATGTCGAATAACATCCGACATGGGACCTAAGAGCAAAAAATCTATGAGAAAGAAAATCGATGAGTCGAATGAGATTCGACATTGGACCAGTAAGGGTTAATCCTTTAAGGTTGGATACGGTAAACGCGCCAGGCGCATACATCTAACATTTCTCGCAGTGCGGAATACTCGCCAGACGCATATGGCAAACAATCTAAGCAAAATTTAAATCTACAAAAACTAGGTAATTAACATCTAACAAATAGTCTTTGTGGAATAAATTGAACAGTTTATTACAATTATCTCTACACATAATAAATAAATATCCAAGTAGGAACATTTTGTTCACATAACAAGAGTTGAAAAGTGTGCCATCCTACAACTGGCCATGAAAGGGAAGATTGAGGGGCGCAGAGGGGTTGGAAGAAGGCAGCTTTCCTGTGGCTTGGGAGCATTCCAGAGTAGACCGGGATGAGAGGTGTGAAGGAGCGTTTATCCCAAAGACACGTGAAGGAAAAGGAACAGAGGAACAGAGTGTTGGTTTTCACGAGTGGCAATTTTTTTTATTCCAGGTTATTTCATCAGCGGGCACGACGGCCATTCGTTACATCGTTCGCTACGTACATTCCCCCCGCCTAGTTCCCATCCTCATGCAGATGATGACCATGTCGAAAGCCAAAGAGATCCGCGCCACATTGAGGTACATCACTAAATATGATCTCCATTTTATATATATATTTTTATTATTTATTTTGAATTCTTTTGCATTTCACAATACATTATAATTACAAGTACAAAAAAATATTAAATATTAATACAAAAAAAAAAAGATCCCACAAAGGCATAGCCTGTGTGTGGGTATACATTATATTTTAGGTTTTAATACAGGGCGCTAGCAAGAATATAATAGATATTATCAGATATAAAATCAGATTAAAAGTGCTAATATAAACTACATACAAATATTTTCAATATTATTAATATTTAAAGCATTTACTTTGTGGTTAGTCATTTTTACTTATTTATTTTTTTAGAAAAATGTTAATAATATTAGTATATAACCACTCACCGAGATTTTTGTGTCTACCGGGAGACGGGTACGTCTCGAAACCGGTAGACATAAAAATTTCGGTGAGTGGTTATATACTAATATTATTAACATTTTTGTAAAATATAAATAAGTACAAATATTTGATTTGAAAAGAAAACAAAAATTCAAAATGATGAAAATGAAAAATGTTAGCAAATATGTACCATATGAGTTATATGTTGAAAAGAAGAAATTACTAAGATCTGTTTTTTTCACATTTGTTTGAAAATGCCATAACTAGGCGAGACAATTGTCAGGAAATTGATTTTTATGTGTTTTTTTTAACAATAAAATACAATTCGTAGACTCAAAAAATCAGTGTTTGATGTAACATTCAATACATTTAAAAAAATGAATGTTTGTTTTGCAGTGACATTCTGTGCGCCCTGTTGGACACTTGGAGCACGGCCTCTCTGGACAAGCAGCAGGCTGTGGTGCGTGAGGCCATCAGGAAGGGCTGCTCCGACGCCGACAACATGACCCGCGTGCACTGCAGGAGGTAACTCGGGCCCCCACGATTAATTTATTTAAAAAAATCATATAGATGAGTCTTTTTTGTATACAAAAAGCCAAATGGAGGGAAAACGTGAATAAGGGGTATTGAAAAAAAAACATTTTAATTGAATTTTTTGTGAAAATCATGTAGATGATTTTTTTTTGCTTACAAAAACCTGAATGAAGGGAATATATCGTAGTCATACAGGAGAAAGTGACCGAGTGCATTTTGTACAAAAACGTTATCATTGACTATTTGATATCTTACTAGCTTAATATTGCCCTGAAAATATCCCAAAGGATTTTAAACTTGTAAGTATAATATATTGACTTGGTAAAAATGACATTGAAATTTAATTTCTCTTCCGTCAGGGCCTTCTGGCTGTTCAAGAGGCACTTCCCGGCGGCGGGCGAGGCGCTGTTCCTGCAGCTGGACGCGGCGGCGCAGCGCGCTGTGGAGAAGGACGCGGGCTCGCGGCACGGCAGCACCGACAGCCTGCACACGCCCGCGCCCGCGCACACGCCCTCCTCCGTGCCGCGACCCCTCTACGGTGACTAGACGCTTTCCCATTACTAGCCGAGTGGCGTTCTTCCGCTTCTTCTGCTTCTTCTGTGTGTGCCATGTCAGGTCCCCCCTGGTCCTTACTACCCACGCATTACTAGCCAAATGGCATTTAGTGTGTGATATATCAGGTACCCCGCTAGGCGACGCTTGAGAGTTATTTTATTTACTACCCATTTCCCTCCCTGTGGATTGGCCTGCAGCAATGAATGACACCTCCTTTGCCATTCCGGACTATTAAGTCAAACCCTTTTCAGCTTTTCACACGTTAAACAGCCCATATCCTCGTATAAGTTGCAACCTAGCTACCCATTAACTACACAACTATCTACTTATTAATAGCCAAATAGCATTCTTCTTCTACTTCTGTGCGTGTCATGTCAGGTCCCCCTGACGGCGACCATCACTTGAGAGTAATTGTCCTTGTCTCGGCCTACTTATTAATAGCCAGTCCTGATCCTCGTCCAATCTCGTATATTCCGGAGCCAGGAGATGTGCCTTCTGCCCACACCTCGTGGACCCTCCACTAGGTGCAATAGCTCGTACTTGTCTCCTCTCAGCACATGCCCCAGATAGGACACCTTCCGGACCTTGATATCAGTCGGTAACTGTCTCCCTGCTCTCGCTCTTTGGAGCACATTTGCTTGCTGACCACATCGGTCCATGAAATGCGTAGCATTGTTCGATATAACCAGACTAAAATGGTTCATTTAGACAAAGAGAATAATGGGGTGAGAAATTGCAACATTAAGAGTGAAAATTTAAAAAATCAGTCAATTAAATTAATATCTCGACTCCCTAGGAAACAATTGATGATCACTGACTGTACTCAGCAGAATTTAAGGATGAAGTCTGCCACACAGCAAAGCAAGACTAGAAATTAGACGTTTAAGACTTGTTTTTTTTTGTATATTTGAAGGTAACCGAAATGCACAAAAATGTGCACCCTTCCGCAATAAAAGGTTTCTGAAACGCACAAATATATGCACAGAGTAAACAATACGTTTATTTTTTTAAGTCAATGACAACAACCAGTTTTATTTTATAAAACTTATTATTATTGTTGTTTATAACTTTTATGTGTAGGATACACTATTGGATTTCAAAACCTTAATGTATGTTTTATTTTTTTAATTCTCAGACAGAAAAATGATGACCAGTACCAGAAGTCCATCGGCAAGCATCACAGGTAAATAACTTCGTAACGTTTTAAATAACGTAGTATCGTAAACAAATGACAATAATAAATAAATAATAATACCAATAACCACATCCTCTAAACATACGATTTATTAATATCATTTTTTATCTTTATTTCAAACGCTAATTTTCAACATGGATCCGGTAATGTATTGACCATAATTTTAATTTGAAATTATGTAACCGCATAATTAAAATTTGTCACTCGCTCTCGGGATTTCTTTGGCTTTGGAAGCCTCTGCCGAAAACCTCAGCGCCTGCGGGGCCGCCCCGGCGGCTCCGGGAGGCCTAGGCAGGACAGGGTCCTTCCGGAGAACTCCCGGATCTCCCAGGAGAAGGCTGTCGCATGATCGGACCAATATCCCGCTGCCGACTAGAGGTGAATTTATATATTAAATGGTAAAATCAAACACTGATTTGTAGAGTCTACTAAAATTGTATTTTAGTGTTATAAACACATCAAAATAAAATTTGTGACAATTGTTTCGCCTTGTTATGGCATTTTCAAATGTGAATGTGAAGATTTAACACTAAAATACAATTTAGAATTTTAATATCTAAAAATCAGAGTTTGACTTTAACATTTCACATATAAATTAAAATAGAGTTCTACAAATTAAACGCCAAATCTATAAATCTATAATGTCGTTGGATGGTTTAAATGATCACTTTCCACTCTTGCAACATTCACCATTCATGATTCACAACTGCACTACCGAAATTTCGGAAGTTATATTTATGCTTCAATTGACACCTTCTTCCACACGCTACTTCTTCGGCACCATCTATGGTTCAGTTTAGTAAGTTTTAAATTAGCAGAGACCTTTATAAAAAAAAGAGAATTTCTGAACAAAGATTTGGGCATATTCAAAATATTGTGAACTTATAATATAATTCGCTGATCAGCATCTGAACAGCTCTTAAAATTGAAGATCTTCGATCTGATGATATATTTGATTGAAAGTCTTTCATGCTTTCCTATTTTGATTAATTGAAGGGCGAAATTTCGTCCGCCTCTGTAGCTCAATGGTTAGCGTATTCAGCTACCATGCTGGTTTCCCAGATTCAATTCCCAGAAGGGGTCAAAATAAATATTATTGATTTCCACTCTAATATTTATTTATATTACTCTGAACTCGGCTGTCCAAACTCAAAACACAGTAAGGGACATTTTTTTGTAGTACTTTTAAAAAAAAAAAATTTGGACTAAGTAGGTTCTACTTAGTCCAAAAATGCAAAAAAATAAACTACAACAAAAATGTCCCTTAATGTGTTTTAAGTTTGAACAGCCGAACTGGTACCTGAAGCGCAGAGTTGATCACCTTGCCTTCGTGTAAGTAACACTGCGTTAATATGATGCAGTGCCCTATGCACCATTGGATGGTTTTTAGGTTTAGAAGTAGAAAAAGAAGATGCCGATAACATCGTCATGTGTAAGACCTTTTATTTTGCAAGGTGTAAACTATAAATCGCAAGAGAAATTTCCACTTGTTTCTTGGTAGCTAATTGAGTACTATTTTTTTGACACCCAACCCAACCTGACCTATTCCCGATCTGTTTTGTCATTCAAACCCGACCTGTATGTTGAATTTCGCCCGCCTCACCTCACCTTACCTTTCTTGCAGGGACCTAACCCTTCCTTACCTGTAGTAAAATACATCCCGACCTTCCGACATCTTCCTCTATATAATACTGTCTAACGTAATATAATATAACCTAACCTAATATGACCTAACCTATCTGACCTAACCTTTCTTGTTATAACTTAATCTAAAGGCGGAGACGTGACCGAAGCATTTTGTCGTAACAAAACATCGTAACATCGCTCGCGGCGAGCATGTTACGTTATGACGTTACGGCATTGCTGACTGACCGCGATCAGTGCTCACTAGTGGCCTTGTGCTCAGTGTTGCCATATGTCACACCAAAAAATCTGAAAATCTGAATCAATAACCCAAAATCTGTATGAATCTTTGCAACATTGCATTCGTACTGTAGTTGAAATGTCGGACGACGAAGACGTGATTCCTGGTTCTGTGATTTTAACAAATTATGTACTGCTTACTCCAAATGAAGAAAAAAAATATATAGTGCCAATCCCCACAAATTCCCCGCAGTTTGGGGAATTTCCCACAGATTGGCAACCCTGTACTAACCTAAAATTGCATCCGACTTCGGATGGAGCATTCGGAAAGAGCGGCGAGCAGCTCGGCTCGCTGTACTGACTGCCTGATTGCTCGCATCGTAACATGTTACGTTACGACCAAATGTGGAGGTTAGTCTCCGCCTTAATAGCTAACATCCTTGTCTTACCTTTTTTTAAATTTTCAATCTTTAATTTTTTAATTTTCATCTACCGTGATGAAACCTAACCAATAGGGTGTTTTCAGATATATATTTTATTTTATTTTTTAAAACAAATGCAATAAAAATAATAAATAAGGTAAAAGGTATGTGGTTTTAAATTATTTACATTTTGTATAATTTTTATTGTTTTAAGCTTTTAACTATCTAACTAACTAACCATCACGTCGATACGCACAAAGGAAATGCAGAGAGAATAGAACGCCACATCAATCTGTCTTTGTAAACATTCTTCGCCTCTTCCAATTCATGCATCTCCTCATACATACCCGCCGATTATTCCGACTCCTGACCAAACCATGCCCAAATATTTGAAATACTCGATCATGACAAGTTTTCCCCGGTGTTCCTCTGCTCCTATTTCCAACTACATTCGACTTCTTAAATTTGTTTTACTGTTCTTTCTTCACTCATTCGTTCCTCATGCCCAAACTATCTCACCAAACCCCACCATCATACATCATTTGATATCTTCTATTGTCCAATTATATAACTAGCTCTTTTAAACATAGTTTCGCTTACATCGCATCGTTTTAAATTCTTCCTAACCTAGTTTGATCCAACCTAACCCGAACTAACCTGACCTAACCCGACCTAACCCTTGCAGAATCCCTCAACCTAATCCACATCCCGGCGACCCTACTCCGAGTCCCGTGGGCCCCCGAACTCTCCGGCCTGAAGCACGTCAGCCTGGAGGAGATCCACCTGGTCTCCGAGACCTCGGGCCCCATAATTGTAAAGCTGATTGGAGGCCAGTACAGTCAGGGTTCGGCCGTTTAGTTTTGGCGGGGGCGTTTGGTTGACTCTGTGCTAAGTTTTCGATGGAAATTTTTAGACCGCAGCGTCGGAGCGGCCGTCGGGCGGAGCGTGTCTGCCGTCGATGCCGCCGCCGCTCAGAGGGCCAAGGCGCGGGCCTTGTATTCGCAGCAGGCCAGGAATCGGCTAGCCTCCAACACTGCCAGCCTCCGTAAGTACACCCGTACTCATTCAAAGCAACGAGATTATTCTAATAAGTGAAAAAATCAGGGTTAGAATCACCAATACACAAACGTTTCTCAGTGTGTGCTTGCGTGCCGTGCTTTGCGTACACGCGCATTTGGTTTCATATTTTTTCCGCCAATCTCATTTTAGTAGCGCGCAAGTCGTACTCTGCGGCGGTTGTGCCGCTACACCAGCTATGCCTGCTACTTGTGATGTTTCGATATCGATATTCTCATCATTAGAGTCGAATTGTAGTAAATACAAATCACTGGGAAGGAAAGGTTAAATACAATGCTACAATTTATATATTAAATATTTAAATCAAGCACTCATATTTAGAGTCTAGTAAATTGTATTTTATTATGAAAAACACATAAAGATAAAATTTGTGACAATTGTTTCGCCTTGTTATGACATTTTGAAACTACTGTCCACAGTACTGTAGAACGGAGCTACTTGAACTTTGATGTGTTACTTGAGCCCAGTACAAAAAAAAATATTTAGATTGTGGTATCGATCAAAGTATCGTGACATGACAAAGTGTCACCTGTCAGGGAAACAATGATCGTGTCGATACATTCATTATTGTAGACCAAATACAGATGTAAGTATATATTTTTTGTACTGGGCTCAAGTAACACATTAAAGTTCAAGTAGCCCCGTTCTACCGTATATGGTTTGAAAATTGCAAATTTAATTTTTATATGTTTTTAATAATAAATAATAAATTATGCACAATTTATTAGACTCTAAAAATCAGTGTTTGATTTTAATATTTAATATGTAAATTAAAATGGAGTTCATCAAATTAAACGCCAAATCTATAAATACAGTGTTGCATTTGAGATGTGGAATTATTTAGTGGTATTGAACTTATTTAGAAAATAAAGAAATGGTAGAATGTATTGGTTTGTGTTTTGAAATATAGAAATAATGTTTTGTAATATTTTAATGCCATCTGCAGAGGGTGATGTACCGCCGAGAGGTAAAATAGACGTTTATTATTACTATTTTTTAATTTAAAACACTAGAGCATGACCACTTTCATATTTTTTTCAATCCAAACCCTTATCCGCACCCCAATGGTTCATAGGGCACTGCATTATATAAACACAGTGTTATCTTGATCGTTGACACGAAGGAAAGGTGATCAGCCCTCCGCTCAGGTTTTACCTAAAAGGATCTGTTGCATAGTAAAAAGTTCAATAAGTGGCGTGATATTTATTTTTAATACATTGTATTATATTTTTAACCTTTTAACCGCATTAACTTTGTTCCTGAGAGACGCCTGTGCGCGGCAGTATTTCGCTGTTTTTTAAATGATTTCTTTTGTCATGTATTTAGTTAAGAAACGATTTATTTTCCTAAACAAAAAATAAACAAATATGATCGTAACATAAATAAATCAAAGCACGCATTGTGTGTCACTCTTACCCACTGGCGATGCGTAGCGTCGAGAGTGAGACAGATATAGGGCATGATTATGGCGCGGACTAATTACCGACCTCAAGAAAAATCAGGGATCTGTTCTTTTATTTATCCTTGTGATGTTACAAATTATTAGTCAGATATTTCAACAGATGTCATAAGGCCAAGGATTGACAAATTATTTTATCCAAAGTTCCACACCATGAAAAAATCCCTCTAAGTTGAACTGAGGTTCGAAACTTGGAGCAAAGTAAAAACACATACGCTTATGTCAGCCGCGTATAGGTCATGTTTTGTGAAAACACTTACGGTTATGCGTGCCGCGTGGATCCGGTTAAACATTAAAAACGTTCTCCTGAAAAATGAAGTTTTTTGATTTATGACATTCTTGAAAGGACGATCATTCATTGCACACGATGTATAATATTCCCGATGAGTTATTTCCATTACTCATTTTATGTAACGGAAATTACTAAATTGGATCTCAAGTTGTGGTACAGTGACTTCGAACCCAGAAGCTCTAACTCTTATAGCTAACTAACTAACCACGGGACCACAATCTACCTTAAAACATCTTACTTTGGAGCTCTTGAAACCTGTGGTATTTTGAGTTTTCTTCTATAGCACCATATTTGCTTCTTAGCAAGGAAGATATTGCTTCTTAGAAATAAGCCAGCCAATATATGTATATCGTAGTCATACAGGAGAAAGTGACATTTTTTTAGAAAAACTTGATCATTGACTATTTGATATCTTACTAGCTTAATATTGCCCTGAAAAAAGTCGCAAAGGATTTTAAACTTGGAAGTATAATATATTGACTTGTTGAAAATGACTAACTGCATTGGTGTTTTTTTTTTGCCAAGCAAAAGTGACTTAAATGGCCCTCCTGAACATTTTACGTTTTGTTAGTTGGTCTTTTCTCCTGTACGGCTACGATATATTTTTTTCTGTACATAAAGTAAAAATAAAATATTTGGAATGCTCTGGAACTAGTTTGTGGTAGCTTGGGACAGAGTCCATAGTTGACTTTAGAAGGCTTAGAGTAGGCAGTAGAGAGATATGTAGCATTGTTGATATGTTGTAGGTATGCTTGACTACAATGTTTAGAGACTAGAAGGAATGTGTATTTGATTACGCATTTTTATCTATTGATTGGTATGATGGATAATCCTGTAATTATCCGGAACATTGGTCTGTATGTTGCCAATAGTTAGCTAAGACAGCGTCGGCATAGATTGTTTCCCATTCCTATATACAGGACCAACCTGCCGATGGTTATGCCTGTAGGAAGAGCTAACGGTATGCTGAACAATATCACGCCGGATATCGATCTATTCCATGTGTCTGAGGGGTATTCCGAAACGGGATTCTTCTACATCTAACAAGAGTCTTCTTGCTTACTTTATAATTTATGTTTTGATGTATACGCTTTAAATTTTAGTTTGTAATGTATATATGTATGAATTATTATTGAATAAATTGAAATTGATGTATATTGATGGAAGTGTGCATAGTGCTGTTAGTGATGGGAAATTTTATAAAATATATGTCTGTATTTTCCAGCGCGCTCAAAGAAAAGTTCGGTACCGCCGGCCAGTGCTTCCCAAACCCCCAGGAGTCCGGAGTACAATTCCTCTACGAGATCCAGGCCGCGAGTTTCCCAGTCACAGCGTGAGTTCATCTTTTTTTCTACATTTCTTTTTTTTAACCCTTTCCGGTCCCCCAAAATTAAAAAAAAATCAAGGTAGACAGTTACATGCCAATTGGAAAAAAATCTTTTGTCCTCTGTTCCATACGAGTGACAAAAATGATAACACTCTAATAAGACGAAAAACGTCACGTATTAACATATACATATATAAATGTAGAATTCGATCCAATAAAACTTTTTTCATTAATTGATTCGGCAGTCACTTTGTGATAAAATCTATCCATTTTTAAGTAATGTTTTACTCTGATTAAAGAAAACACTTCGTTTTTTACCACTTGAGTTTTATTATAGACTACATGTTTCAGAAGTTAAACTTCCATCATTCAGGTCTGTATAATAACTATAATAATAATATTAATAATATTAATTAATAATATTAATAGGTTATTATACAGACCTGAATGATGGAAGTTTAACTTCTGAAACATGTAGTCTATAATAAAACTCAAGTGGTAAAAAACGAAGTGTTTTCTTTAATCATTGTAACATGTCTTACCACAAAGTTAATGCCGAAACAATAAATAAAATAATGTTTTACTCAGTAAATACCACTATTTCTTAAAATCTACTGTGACACGTATTTCGATGCATTCCGCATGGTGTTTGAAAATGATGCGGAATGCATCAAAACACGTGTCACAATAGATTTTTAGAAATAGTAGTATTCACTAAGTAAAATATTAATTAAAAACCAATAAACCTTGTTTAATTTTGGATATATTAGCCAACAATTCAAGATGGAATTCTACCAACTGTCTGCAGTTACAATAAATATGTATGTATTTCGTTTCAGCATCTTCCCGATCGAGTTCCCCCACTTCCCGACTGCCGACCGTGGGCGGGGCCATTCCCCGACCCACCAGGAGGTCTTCCGGCATTCCCCGGTCGCTGGCCGGCTCCAGAGAAACCTCGCCGTCCAGGTAACTTTGGAATGTCCAGTCTTCGTATAGCGGTTTACCCTTCAAGCGGCACTGGGAGAAAAGCCTCCCACCATATCTAAATGGAGCCATATTGACTTACTGTCACTGTGCAGTGTTATTTATTTTATTTTTAAGATATTAAAAATTTTATTACACTACGGAGGCGGACAAGAGGTCCCGGGTTCGATTCCCAGGGGGGAACAAATAAATATATGTGATTTTTTTCTTATCATTCATCCTTTACTTTGTGTAATACGTACCAACTACTACTTCTTCTTCTTCTATTGTACATACTGTAAAGAAATTTATGTTACCAACTTCCACATTTGTTGTTCACTCTTGTGACATTTGACCCTCATTCACGGCCCATTTGCGTGACGCAGGTCCGCTATGAAGACGTCCTTGGGCCGCGGGCTGGTCGGCATGGGCACGCGGCGCATGTCCTCGGAGCGCCCGCCGCCGCCCCCCCGCGTGGCCCTATCGTCACATCGGCTACTGCAGCAGTCGCGCGACGCGGAGAACACACTGGTAACATCACTCACGCCATTTCATACTCATGACTTATATCCTCATCTGCTTTGCAGTGCATTTCTGCATGGGAAACTGTAAAACGGGAGTGAAGTTCTTCAACCCATCCGCATATCAGCTTTTCTTAAAAATATGTATACAAATACAGTAGAACCGTGATATAACGAAACGCGAAATAGCGCAAAATGACATATCGAAAAAAAAAAGACATTTACTCCCTAAAACCAATTTTTCATACAAAAACGCATTTATATAACGAAATCTCGTTGATATATATAACAAAATCATTTTTGTCCCGCACGAAAAAATGCCAATACATTTACGTAAATTTATAACGAAATAAAAAAAAAGTTATTGGCTTTGGCGGATATTTGCGATGTTATTTTTCTTATTTTTAGATTTTTTCCAGAGCTAACATTACAAAATTGTCACATTTGAACTTTAACGTTCAATAAAAACGACATTAAGGAATACAAATAATGTTTTTCCGGCCTTAAAATCACCACTCTTATAACCACAGGTTTAATCAAATTGATTTTTATACTACCACAAAAAATAAATTCTATTATAAGAGTGCTAACTGAGATGAAGCTTGTCAGGAGCTTGGTCCACTCCATTTTTCTCTATGCTGCTGAAACATGGACTATAAAAGCAGCAGAAAGGAGAAAAATTGATGCCTTCGAAATGTGGTGTTGGAGGCGCATGCTCCGAATTCCATGGACAGCTAGACGCACCAATGAGTCCATTCGCCAGGAACTACGCTTGGATGGCTTGTCTCTGGCCAATATCTGTACCCGACGGATTCTCCAGTTCTTTGGACACGTTGCGCGTGGCCACGAGGATAGCCTGGAACGACTAGTTGTGATCGGTAGCCTGGAGGGAAAGAGAGGGAGAGGCAGATCCCCCACACGATGGACCGATCAAATTAAGGCAGCAGCAGGCACCTCAGTGGTTGGAGCGCTACGTGCAGCGCAGTCAAGGGATAGCTGGAGAAGAGTCATTGCTTCTGCAAGGGTCACAACCCTCAGCAATGAGGATTAAGACGGAGAAGAAGTTAACTGAGCAAGATGCATCTTTACACACTTAGGCTGCAGGTTGTGGTTGTGGAGAGGATCTGGGCTGAGTTCTTGGTTGTGTTTTGAGCATTGGATTCAGTATAGGGCTCAATGTGCGAAGCATGCTCGGAACTCGGCTTAGGGATAATTCACGACGATAACTCTAGGCCTTGCACACTCTTTACTCTAACACAAAATTAAACTAATACAGCACATCACACCACACCACACGCCACATCAGGCGGGAATCAAATGTTCGGGACGATATATTGCAGTGTTGGACTCCCATATTTACTGTTAATTCTTGGGACTGTCAAACCTTCGTTGTGTGTAAATCGTGTATCATGGTTGTGTACTAAAGGATTTCGATATTTTTGTCTAGTTTGTTGTTCAAACAATGGTACTCATCCACAATATTCCACGTACCGGCAGATGTTTTTGAAACAGTTGCAGTCAAGGCGTTTTATAATTTTTTATCGAGTGTTTTCTTTTTACATCAGAGCCCCGAAGACCCCAACGGCGGAGATCTCTCCGGAGACATGAGTCGACTTCGCTTACGTGGCCACGACGGCGACAACGACTCCGAAGCTTCCAGCGTCTGCTCGGAGCGGAGCTACGAATCCTACAGGCGACACAACGACGTAAGTGCCCTTCCGGTGACTTCAGAGTGATGCCTGAATAAAATCAAGGTGAAGGATGTTACTGCTGTATGGGAAAGGAAATGAAGGAGGTACATGACAGAGTCAAGAAAATATGGAAGTGAAGTATGAAGTCGGCGAAGGAAGGATTCAATTAAATTCATTCAGCTAAAATTAACATATCGTACTCATACAGGAAAAAGTGACCAAGTGCATTTTTTTTTTTACAAAAACGTGATCATTGGCTATTTGATATCTTACTAGCTTAATATTACCCTGAAAAAAATCCCTAAGGATTTTAAACTTGGAAGTATAATATATTGACTTGTTAAAAATTACCAACTGCATTGGTGTTTATTTTCTTGGCAAGCAAAAGTGACTTAAATGGCCCTCTTGAACATTTTACGGTTTGTTAGTTGGTCACTTTCTCCTGTACGACTACGGTATGTTTAATCGTGGATTCGTACGAGTAAAATTTGCGAGAACGTTGATTGCGTAAATGCGTAATTGCATTGTATAAGGATGACGTCTGACCCTGTTGTGTACTGGTAGTTCAGCTCTCGCCGATCGGCCTTCATCAGACGGTGATATTCTGTTTCTTCTCCAGTCTATGTCCTGGAGTGGCAGCCAGACGCGACTGGCCGGCCGACACGAGACCAGCATGGACCTGAACCTGACGGTGGCGGAGATCATCGCGATGTGCGCATCCGCCCACTGGACCGAAAGGAAGGATGGACTACTCTACTTGGTACATTGAAATTTTATTTAATTTTTTATGATGACTGTTGAATGAATTACCTCTCCTCGTAAAAAATGCACCTTCTCTCATAAGTTTTTACCCGTAAGCTGCGGATCGCATCTATTGTCGTTTTTTATAGAAGTACCGTTGACTGCGGATCGCATGCATAGTCGTTTTTCAACTTTACGTACTTATATCCAACACCTATGGATAATTTTTTGCACTTAAATTTGGTTCGAGGCATGGATGAATTAGTTCTCTTTGATTTACTGTCATAAAATATCAAAATTATTTTAATTTAGTGTCAACTTTATCGTGAATACTTCCGGTCGGCTCGTGCTCCGCAGATACGACAGCCGCGTCTTCTATACAGCCGCCATACTTTAGGCCGCGAGTCCGTAAATGTTAATATTTTTGTGTAAATACACCATAAAAACGTAATAAGTAAAGTGCATTGTGTACTGTGAACATCTATGATGGATATCCGAAAGTTTCACTACAAAAAATAGACAAAAATATGCTTTTTTTGTCAAAAATATTGTAATGTAAAATAATCCAGCACGGGACGGTTTTGACACTCGAAATCGAGCAGCTTAGAGGTTAAGTGATTACTATCTATCATTAGAATCTTCCAATATATTATCTTAATATCCATAATATCTTCTAACCAACTAAACAGACTAGTGATATTGGTCAAAATGTTTGATATCATATATAGCTAATAACTTTTAACCTTTTAACCGCATTAACTTTGTTCCTAAAAGATGCCTGTGCGCTGCGGTATTTCGCCGTTTTTTAAATGATTACTTTTATCATGTATTTAGTTAAGAAACGATTTATTTTCCTAAACAAAAACGTTCAATGGGATTCATTGTGCCTTTTTGGTACTCTATAATACACGTGTGTCACATTATTCTTGAAATATATCGTAATATAAACAAATAAGATCGTAACATAAATAAATCAAAGCACGCATAGTGTGTCACTCTTACCCACTGGCGATGCGTAGCGTCGAGAGTGAGACAGATATAGGGCATGATTATGGCGCGGACTAATTATCGACCTCAAGAAAAATCAGGGATCTGTTCTTTTATTTATCCTTGTGATGTTACAAATTATTAGTCAGATATTTCAACAGATGTCATAAGGCCAAGGATTGACGTATTATTTTATCCAAAGTTCCATACCATGAAAAAATCCCTCTTAGTTGAACTGAGGTTCGAAACTTGGAGCAATGTAAAAACACAAATGCTTATGTCAGCCGCGTACGGGGCATGTTTTGTTAAAACACATACGGTTATGCGAGCCGCGTGGATCCGGTTAAGAGCTTATCATCATCATCCTATTATTATTATTATTATTATCCATGTCTTTATAAGCGCCCTTGAGGTAGTATTTTACAAAAATGGCGCTATACAAATTATACGGATTTTTTATTATTTTATTATTACTCTAATAACTTTTAAGAAACGTCTGAGACATTACTATTTATCATTAGAATCCTAACTGTCCGTCAAACCTCCTCCCTCTACCTCCTTCCCTAAACTCCCCTGTTTCCTTTGCCATCCTTAGTATCGTCAATTTATAATTTATGATTTTTTAAAGGTTCAAGTATCTATCTACCATCTGATTGCAAACAGCTATATTTATTTATTTATTCATTTAAACTTCACGTACAGAAAATAAATAAGTGCATTGGCGGGCTTATTGCTAAAAAGCAATATCTTCCAGCCAACCAAAAACAGACTACTGATATTGATTAAAATGTTTGATACCATATATAGCTGTTTGCAATCAGAGGGTAGATAGTACTTGAACATTTAAAAAACATAAGTTACAAATTGACATTTAAAAAAACAAGTTACAAATTGACATTTAAAAAAACATAAGTTACAAATTGACATTAAAAAAAAAACATAAATTACAAAAGATGATAATAAGGAGGGCAAAGGAAAAAGGGAGTTTAGGGAAGGAGGTAGAGGGAAGAGGTTTGGTGGACAGTTCGGATTCTAATGATAAATAGTAATGTCTCAGACGTTTCTTAAAAGTTATTAGAGATTAAAAGATAAAAGTTATTAGCTATATCGTAGTCATACAGGAGAAAGTTACCAAGTGCATTTTTTACAAAAACGTGATTATTGACTATTTGACATCTTACTAGCTTAATATTGGCCTGTAAAATATCCCAAAGGATTTTAAACTTGGGAGTATAATATATTGACTTGTTAAAAATGACTTGAATGGCCCACCTGAGCATTTTACGTTTTGGTAGTTGGTCAATTTCTTCTGTACGACTACGATATATGGTATCAAACATTTTGACCAATATCACTAGTCTGTTTTTATTGTAGATATCAAGATAATGTATTGGAAGATATTAAGATAATATACGAGGTGTAAGTGCTTAAATAATTTTTTTTTTTGTCTGGGCATTTACGGGGCTGACGACCGTCATAGGCTGGTTTAAGTGATCACTTTACACACGTGTAACATTCAACAATTCTACCCATTATTGACAACCACACTACTCAAATTCTTGGAAGTTCTATATATATGAACCAATTCAGAAACCTTGTTCTTGAATCACTAGAACTTCACAAGAGACATCTATTGGTGAGATGTAAAGAAGCTTTTTACTAAGCAGAAACTCTTGTATTAGTATGTGAGGTTCGAATCCTGGATTATAATCACACACATGAGAAACGCCAAAAAATACCATTTTCATTTTTATTATTTAAGCTTATAATTTGACCAGATAATTTATTTACATCATTTTGGACACACTCAAAATGTTGTTAATAAATATATATTTAATGAATAATTGTAAAGAAAAGAGGCGCTGAGCAGTGTTTCCGCGTTCCAGACGGACTACCTGAACCAGGGCCAGCTGCTGTGCGTGACGGAGCTGCAGCAGGTGACGGAGGTGTTTGCGCGCATGTTTGTGGACGGGCAGACCAAGGTCTTCGGGCTGTTCCTCGAGGCCGTCGGGGAGCTGATCGTGGCGCACGCGGACCAGCTGCACAACTGGCTCTACATGCTGCTCACGAGGTCTGGACGAGTCACAACTACTACTATATGATTTGCGATTTCTACTAAACTTGTACTTCGGCCTGTTGAGTGATCAACAACTGACCATTGTCAGCACGCTTGGCTACCGTTCTGGAACTCCCGGGTTCGATTCCCAGGGGGGGTCAAATAAATATAAGTGATTTTTGCACTCTAATATTTATTCAATACTACCCTGGACTGGTACCTGAAGCGGAGGGCTGATCACCTTTCCTTCGTGTGTTAACGATCAAGATAACTTATTTATTGACTTGGCGTTTAATTTGTAGAACTCCATTTTAATTTATGTATTAATTTTAAATCACACACAGATTTTTTGAGTCTACTAAGTTGTATTTTACTAACAAAAAACACAACAACTAATTAACAAAATTCTTCCTTTCCCAGAAAACAAATATAAGGGTACATACCTACATCCCCCATTAGCTACTGTTGTCTCCCATAAATTATTGCTGCACGTGTTAAAACTGTCACTTAGAATTGTATAGCTACATAAGGACCGTAGTCCATTTGATCTTCACATTCGTTTGATAATGCCCTAACAATGCGAAACAATTGTCACAATATAATTTTTTATGTGTTTTTTTGTTAATAAAATACAACTTAGTAGACTCAAAAAATCTGTGTGTGATTTAAAATTAATACATAAATAGATCAAGATAACACTGTGTTTGTATAATGCAGTGCCCTATGCACCATTGGGGTGCGGATAAGGGTTTGAATTGAATTGAATAAACTCGATGAACTGCTTGAAGTGTTCGGCTTGACCACAATGCGGAGTGATTTGTTGTCGGCAGGTTGCTGCTGAAGCTGGGCACCGACCTGCTGGGCTCCGTGAAGACCAAGGTGCTGAAGACTCTGGAGATGGTGCACGAGTACTTCCCCTCTGAGATGCAGCTGCAGTGCATATTCAAGTGAGTGGATACTTTCATTGCGCATTGGATTGATAAGCGTACATATTATGCTGGGAATCCACGGTGATGTCTAGTCACGGCGTAATATATATATATATTGTATTTTGTATATCCGCCTCCGTAGTGTAAATGGTCAGTACGCTCGACTACCGTACTGGAGGTCCCGGGCTCGATTCCCGGGGAGGGTCAAATAAATACAAGTGATTTTTTCACTCTAATATTTATTCAATATTACCCTGGACTGGTACCTGAAGCCGAGAGCTAATCACCTTTCCTTCATGTGTTAATGATCAAGATAACTCTGCGTTTATATGATGCAGTGCCCTATGCACCATTGGGGTGCGGATAAGGGTTTGAATGAATGAATTTTGTATATTAACACATTACCGTAAACAACCAACACCGATTAGTCGGTTTTTCTAACCAACGTACTGAAAATAACTCACATAATATCGATTTAAATTTTGAACTAAATTTTTAAAATGATTAAAAAAACACTTCGTTGTTTACCACTTGAGTTTTATTATAGACTACATGTTTCAGAAGTTAAACTTCCATCATTCAGGTCTGTATAATAACTATTAGTTATTATACAGACCTGAATGATGGAAGTTTGACTTCTGAAACATGTAGTCTATAATAAAACTCAAGTGGTAAAAACCGAAGTGTTTTCTTTAATCATTGTAACATGTCTTACCACAAAGTTAATGGCGAAACAATAAATAAAATAAATTTTTAAATGTAAATTCACAGTAAAATCGGGATACAATCATGTTTTACATTACCTGTCCAGTCTCACATTAGTTCCGCGTTTCGTTGAGACTCATCTATTACCTTGGTCTCTTCCCTTATCCAAACATTGTAATCTTAACTTAACATCTAACATCTTAACATCGTAATTTTAACTTTGTAATTATTTTTGTCTTTGGTTAACCTTCGCTCGGTGGTCTGCGCAGGTTCCTGGCGGACAACGTGCAGAAGCCCAACAACAAGACGAAGCTGGCCACGCTGGACTTCCTCACGTCGCTGGCCAACGAGTACTGGACGGGGTCGGGCGGCGGCGGCGGCGCGGGCCCCGCGCCCGCCGCCAGCCAGCGCGCCCTGCAGCGCATCATCCTCATGACGCAGGAGCGGAACGCCGACATCAAGCTGGCCTCGCGACGCGCGCTCATAGCGCTCTTCGGCTGCGACGCGCCCATGGTGAGTCGCGACAAGGGAATGCGGAAGTCTAGGGTTACGTAAAGGTGGAGACTGACCGGAGCATTTGGTCGTAACGTAACACGTTACGATGCGAGCATTCGCATAGTCAGTACAGCGAGCCGAGCGCTCCATCCATAGTTTCGGATGCTCGCCGCGAGCGATGTTACAACGTTATGTTACCACGAAATTAGGAGGTCAGTCTCCACCTTAAAAGAAAAACACTGTTTTTTTTTTAACCACTTGAGTTTATTTTAATTAATAAAATATCTAAAGTTATTCGTGATAAGGGAAATTGGATGTTTAGGGTTATTCACTACAAGGGGATGTGCAAATCTAGGGCTGTCAGTCTAGTGCTATTTATGAGATGTGGAAGCCTATGGCTATTTTTATTTAATTTTTTATTTATTTTTCATAATACATAGATACATTCAAATATACATATTCATTTCATATATACATTTATTATACGTATTACGTCTCTTTAGGCATGGCTTGTGTTGAGCCGAATACTAACATGTTAATACAATTTTTATATTATTTTTTTTATTTTTTAATAATATTTTTTTAAAATTATTAGATTATAAACATACAGGAGATACAAAAATAATTTACAGTTAAAAGGTTCTTCAATAAGATAATTACACCTGGACTTTAATTAATTCACTTTCTACCTTGTCCCTTCCAATGCTAAGCAACCATCGACGGACACTGTTCTTAAAGACCTGATCACTCCTGGAAATCTTAATGGTTTCGGGCAGCAAATTAAACATTTTTGGCGCAAGGAATGAAAAAGTTTTTTGAGCAAAACTTGTTTTAACGGCTGGGCCAATATAGTTTTTATTTAATGCTGCCCGGGTTCGAATAATCCGTGAGAAGGGAATAATAACAATAATAATTATTTTGGATAATTTATATTACACTACCACAAGGGCCCTTATACAGATGTGGATTATGATATGAAAATGGTAATGATAGAAAAAAAAAATATATTAAAGTAAAACGTCAATTTGCTGAGTCTAAATGGAAAAATATGAGCATCTGTGGAAGCGTGTTTACCCAATCGTACTGTTTTTTAATAGATTTATATTATCCACTGACACTTCGTGATGGAATTGCATTTTTAATATATTATTAGATTAAAACCAATATTTTTAGCTTTTCCACTTTTTTTATTTGACCAGCGACCGGGTTTCGTCGTTACCGACATCATCAGGCTGGTGAGAGGCTATACAAATTGTTATGTTATATATAAAAGAAGGCAGGAGTTGATAATCATGATTTGATATAATTTTATTGAGAAATTAATTTAATTTGAGTGAATTTAAGTATTGTATATTAAAAATATTTTTTATAAAGGTTTTTTGTATTAAAAGCACGATTTTATATAAAGTTATAATAGATTTGCATTTTTTGTAAATGAATTTAAATTATGTAACGAAGTATCAGGAAATGCTGGTTGACGGCTCCCTCCACTACGCTGTGGTTGTCCGGGGGGAGTCCGAAGTTCTCTGAAATGTAAATTTCCCGGCAGTCATTTCTTATCGACAAGATATTAAGGCATCTATTGTTTCTTTTCTAATGGGTAAAGTAAGGGAGAATGAATGTGTGTTACTTGATCATTTAATGTCTTTATTGTGACAATTTTTTAATCTATTTATTTCCAAAGCTAAAAAAAAGCTAAAAATATTGGTTTTAATCTAATAATAAATTAAAAATGCAATTCCATCACGAAGTGTCAGTGGATAATATAAATCTATCACTTGAAAGATTCGCGTTTATTTTCATAAAAGATTTATTATTTACAAATAACTTAAGATATACAGGTTTTACTCTAGTAAAACAAGGTTTAGGTTTTTTTTTATATTAACAATTTTTTTTTTAAATGTTACCAATTTTTGTCACGATGAGGCGCGGTAAATGGGCAACTGAAGGTAGGCCAGGTCGCTCCGGGGGCTTGGGACGAAAGAGGATCTACCTTGCGTCGTCACTACTTTTGAAGGCGTGGTGACGTCACACGTGGTGCTCTGTTCGCAATTGCGCGAGGCACGCGCCACACAACCATATTATTGCACCTGTGGAAGTCTAGGGCTATTTGTGAAAAGGGGATTTGGAAGTCTAGGGGCTATTAGTGATATAAGGGGATGCAGAAGTCTAGGGTTATTGTGAGAAGGAAATGTGGAAGTCTAGGGCTATTCATGAGAAAGATACGTGGATGTCTAGGGCTTTATGAATTTATAAATGAATATGTATATGTATAACACTCTGCTTATCATTCGTCGTTCACATTGTGTTATACCACTTAAAAAAGGGTAAGTGGTATTACACAAAGTGAAGGATGAATGATAAGGAGCGTGTTATATTACCCTACCACAAAGTTGACAATGCTTTTAACACGGAAAATGTTTATATTTTCATATTATTTTTTGACATCTCATCAAAGATGAAGAAGAATATGGAAGTCTGGGCATTTACAGAGATGACAACCATCACAGGCTGGTTTAAGTGATCATTTTACACACGTGTAACATTTACCAATTCTACCCATTATTGACAACCACACTACTCAAATTCTTGGAAGTTCTGTATATATGAACCTATTTTGAAACATGATTCTTGAATCACTAGAATATTTGTATATTCTTCTTCATCTTTGATGAGATGTCAAAAAATAATATGAATATAACTCCTGTAATTGGAGATAATCCAGATTTTGTGAGCAAGTATTTGGACACACTAAAAACGTTGTTTATATTTTCATTTACAGATGACATCAATGCTGTCTGAACTGCCGGCAGATTTGCAGGCGGCTGCTTCCAGTATTGTGCAGTCTCACGTCAGGAGGACCAGTTCGTGTAAGTGCACCCTCTTCTTCTTCTCTCTCTAGAGGAACTCTAGCGGGTCCTTTTGGTTATCCCCCCCCCACTGCGAGGAAGATCCTGTTCCATTTCTGATCAGCCTTAAAAATACTACAAATTTACAATAAATATTTTTGATAATTTTTTATTACATTTTCTCTCTCTGGATTATTTTCCCTACGGATGATATATCAATGTATATTATTGGATTAAGTTATATAGTACGGCTACCATATTAAAGGTCCCGGGTTCAATTCCCTGCCGGAACGTCAAATAAATATAAGTGATTTTTTCACTGTCAGTCTAATATTTATTCAATATTACCCTTGACTGGTAGCTGAAGCGGAGGGCTTATCACCTTTCCTTCATTTTCAAAATTCACAATTCAATTTATTTATTTCAATTAATAAATACACAACAAACTATAATTTTTTTTAAATCGTATACATTAAAAATGTGTACATGATCAAGACAACACTGAATTTATACAATGCAGTGCCCTATGCACCATTGGGTGCAGATAAGGGTTAGTAGAAGAAGAAGAAGAAAATATTTGATTTCCTTAAAAAAGTTTAGTACACATTTGATATTTCTTTTTGTTTTTTTTTTTTTAAAAAATACCCTACAGATTCTCTGTACTGTATAATCCGAACGCTCCACTAGTTCAAAAAAAGGGTCAATTTTGGCGTTCATACCAAGAGTATTATTCGAAATACCTCTTTTTTTTGTATAAAAACGATAGACGCTCTGCCTCGAGTAGAAGACAACTTTGATATATGATGAATATTTTTCCAGCCGGCGGAGACAGTCCGTCCATTCCTCACGGCGGGTCTCCGACAGCGTGCTCCGAAGATGTGTACAGAAGCTTGAGACGAACCACGGCCGAGATACAGAACTACACACATCTTCAGTCGCATGGTAACCTTACTTACTACTTACTTACTTCAGCCTTCTTGTGGCCAGTAGTGAACAAAGGCCTCCCTCTTGGACTTGCACAGTTCTCTGTTGGACGCGACTCTCTTCCAGTGCAGGCCCGTTACTTTCCTAATGCCATCGGACCATCTTGTCTGAGGCCTACCCACGCTTCTAGGCGCCTTGTCAATTGAAAAAACTAACTAAATAAATTTTATTAAAATTAAACACTTGAATAATCCACTTAATCAAGTTTTATTTTATTTACTACTAGTTTCGAAAACGACAATTGTTTTCATCTTCTGGTACAAATTAAAACTAACGAATAAAAATATATTTAGGTGTATATATAGGTCAATAAATATAGGTAGGGGGGTTAAGGAACAACATTTTTTGTAAAAGGAAACATTGATAATAATGGTGACGTATTTTGAAACGTAGTTTTGAAAATAGATGCCTGAGGCGAATACTGGGTATAAAGTGGTATGACTTCGTCAGGAATGACGATGTGAGGAGAAGAACTCAACAGCCCCTCATACTGGAAGTCCTGAAGAGAAGAAGGTGGACATGGTTGGGACATGTCCTTAGAATGCCACCTGAGGGCATCAACCCCTCGTGTCTCTTCTTCCAACCCCGAGGATTCCGGCGCCCCGGAAGGCCGCTGACGACCATTCACCGAGTATACTCAGCGGAACTTCGAGACGCCGGACTGACCTGGGAGGAAGCCAAGGAGATGGCGCGTGACAGAGTGACTTAGAGACGACTCGTGTTGGCCATATGCTCCACCTATGGAGCGAACATGGAAAGGAGGGGAGGGGAGGAGGGGGATTTTGAAACAGTATATTATTAATTATTGTAAATAAAATAAAACTCGATTAAGTGAATTATTCAAGTGTTTAATTTTAATAAAATAATCATGTCATTCCACAAAGTTAATGCCGAATCATTAAATAATATAACTAACTAAATCACGCCACTAGGCAGAGATAACAGAATGCTACACCAATATGTCTTTGCAAACAATCTTCACACTCATGCTTCTCTTCATACATACCCGCCGATTATGCCCACTCATGATCTAA
Organism: Brachycentrus maculatus; assembly: GCF_059751285.1. Taxonomy (NCBI): domain Eukaryota; kingdom Metazoa; phylum Arthropoda; class Insecta; order Trichoptera; family Brachycentridae; genus Brachycentrus; species Brachycentrus maculatus. The sequence goes on along the minus strand of NW_028281168.1, from coordinate 190,551 downwards.
CCGTGCCCGAGTATTTGAAATACTTAACTAACTAACTAACTAACCATCACGCCGCTTCCCCGCAGGGGTAAGCAGAGAGAATAGAGTGCCACACCACTCTGTCCTTGTAAACATTCTTCACCTCTTCCACGTTCATGCATCTCCTCATACATACCCGCCGATTGTTACGACTCCTAACCTGACCACTTTCAAGTATTTGGCATACCTGATCGTGCCATGTTTTTCTCGGTCTTCCTCTGCTTCTTTTCCCACTAACATTCGCCGTTTGTTTTACCGTTCTTTCCTCACTCATTCGTTCCACATGTCCAAACCATCTCAACACACCTTTCTTAATTTTATCAATAATGCTTATCTCAGCTTTGCATTCCTTCCTTATTTCATTATTCGCACATCTATCATACATCGTTTTGTCGCACATTCTTCTGAGAGATCGCATTTCGACTGCATTCAGTCTACTTTCATCCTTCATGCTAATCATGCTAATCATGCTTCATGGTGATCATGCTAAATCTGCCTCACCAACGTCCATACTCCTTTGAGAAAAATTCGCACGGATGTTCATTTACACCCATACTCCAGGAAAGGTAAATCATTATTTATTTTCCAAATACCGTAATAAAATTTGTATTTTTTTGTTTGAAGGCATGACAGAAGTTGTCGGGGATTCGGCCTCTAAGGATTCTGGAATAAGCCAGATGTCTGACGCTGCTAACAACCGACCGCTCAACGGGATCAATGGCCACCATAGGTACTTAAAAGCAATTTATTTACTGATATAAGATGTTCACATACTAATATAAGAGTTTCTGCTTAATTAAAAGCTTCTTTACATCTCACCAATAGATCGGCTGTCTAAACTATTCCATTCCTGTCCAAGTAGATTCTACTTAGTCCAAAAATGCAAAAAAAACGTACTACAAAACAAATTTATTTATTTATTTATTTATTTAAACTTCATTGTACAGAAAATAAAAAGTACATTGGCGGGGTTATTGCTAAAAAGCAATATCTTCCAACCGACCAAAGACGGACTAGTGATATTGATCAAAACGTTTGATACCATTTATAGCCGTTTGCAATCAGAGGGTAGATAGTACTTGAACATTTAAAAAACATAAATTACAAATTGACATTTAAAAAAAAAACTTAAATTACATATTAATATACCAATTACCAATTAACAAAAGACAGTGTAAAGAAAGAAAGTGTAAAGTGATCGCAAATGTCGCTTACTGTGTTTTAAGTTTGGGCAGCTGAGATGTCTCTAGTTAAGTTCTAGTGATTCAAGGTTTCTAAATTGGTTCATATATACAGAACTTCCGAGAATTTGAGTAGTGTGGCTGTCAATAATGGGTAGAATTGGTGAATGTTACACGTGTGTAAAGTGATCACTTAAACCAACCTGTAGGCGTCCGGTTACGCCATTTGGTGTTGTCAGGTTGACAACACTGAATTATACCGCTACTGTCAGGTTGACAACACTGAGCAGATTCAACAAAAGCAGCCAACCGGAGCGCGGGGGCGAGAATCGTCTGCTATCACTTGGTGACTAAAGAACGTATATTTTAGCTTCATATTTCATTCAAAGTTCAATAATCCATTAGACAAATTATAATAAGTTAATATCAAATCGTTATCAAATCGTGTAAGAATTTTATATCAATAAACAAACTATAAGCAAGCATTTCATTTAAATATCCTACTCTGGCACACACACTTGTTACCATATTGGTAGACCCCGACGAAAGAACACATCAAAACTTGCAACATTGCAACGGCAACATGCCACATTACAACGGCAACACGCCACAATTATGACGGTCGTCAGCCCCGTAAATGCCCAGACTTCCGTATTCTTCTTCGTCTTTGATGAGATGTCAAAAAATAAAACTTAAAAGCAATATTGAAAATATTTACAATATTTGCAAAACTCATTTTACAAAGTATGCAAATATTTAGGGATAAATATTTCAATATTATTATTCATATATAAATATTTCAATATTACCCTTATGTATGGAAGCGAAGCATGGAGTTGGCAAAAGAAGGATGAAAGCAGACTGGAATGCAGTCGAAATGCGATCGCTCAGACGAATGTGTGGCAAAACGATGTTTGATAGATGTTCGAATGATGAAATAAGTAAAGAATGTAAGGCTGAGATAAGCATTATCGATAAAATTAAGAAAGGTGTGTTGAGATGGTTTGGACATGTGGAGCGTATGAGTGAAGAAAGAACGGTTAAACAAATTTATGGGGCGAATGTAGTTGGAAAAAGAAGCAGAGGACGACTGAGGAAAACTTGGCACAATCAGGTATGTCAAATACTTGAAAGCGGCCGGGTCAGGAGTCGTAATAATCGTCGGGTATGTATGAGGAGATGCATGAATGTAGAAGAGGCAAAGAATGTTTGCAAAGACCGAGTGGTTTGGCGTTCGATTCTCTCTGCCTACCCCTGCGGAGAAGCGGCGTGATGGTTAGTTAGTTAGTTAGTTAATATTTCAATATTAATCTCTTCTCCGTCTTATTCCTCATTACTGAGGGTTGTAACCCTTGTAGAAGCAATGACTCTTCTCCAGTTATCCCTTGACTGCGCTGCACGTAGCCCTCCAACCACTTGACTCGATCGGTCCAACATTTGGGAACCTTCATCTCCCTTTCTTCCCCTCCAGGCTACCAATCGTAACATTCAGTCATTCCAGGCTATCCTTATTTTTGCTGAAATGTGCATTTTTTTGCATATTTGCTTGATTTTTTTGGGAAACACTTAAAAGCGTCGTTTACATACTGTTGGTAGAGAGCAGGGGACGCCTATAAGCGTTCTATTCGATTACTTTAGGTAGAGCGCAAGAAACGCCTGCAAACATTGTACAGATGGGAATTGGGTGTTGCGGCTACTTGTGATTAGTATACTGTGGGTCGGGCAGCAGACTGCCAGAGTATAATTAGGGTCCTTTTCCATACTGTTGGTAGAGGGCGGGAGACGCTTGCAAGCGTTCTATTTGCTTACTTAAGGTAGAGCGCAAGAGACGCCTGCAAACATTGTACAGATGGGAATTGGGTGTTGCGGCTACTTGTGATTAGTATACTGTGGGTCGGGCAGCAGACTGCCAGAGTATAATTAGGGTCCTTTTCCATACTGTTGGTAGAGGGCGGGAGACGCTTGCAAGCGTTCTATTTGCTTACTTAAGGTAGAGCGCAAGAGACGCCTGCAAACATTGTACAGATGGGAATTGGGTGTTGCGGCTACTTGTGATTAGTATACTGTGGGTCGGGCAGCAGACTGCCAGAGTATAATTAGGGTCCTTTTCCATACTGTTGGTAGAGGGCGGGAGACGCTTGCAAGCGTTCTATTTGCTTACTTAAGGTAGAGCGCAAGAGACGCCTGCAAACATTGTACAGATGGGAATTGGGTGTTGCGGCTACTTGTGATTAGTATACTGTGGGTCGGGCAGCAGACTGCCAGAGTATAATTAGGGTCCTTTTCCATACTGTTGGTAGAGGGCGGGAGACGCTTGCAAGCGTTCTATTTGCTTACTTAAGGTAGAGCGCAAGAGACGCCTGCAAACATTGTACAGATGGGAATTGGGTGTTGCGGCTACTTGTGATTAGTATACTGTGGGTCGGGCAGCAGACTGCCAGAGTATAATTAGGGTCCTTTTCCATACTGTTGGTAGAGGGCGGGAGACGCTTGCAAGCGTTCTATTTGCTTACTTTAGGTAGAGCGCGAGAGACGCCTGCAAACATTGTACAGATGGGAATTGGGTGTTGCGGCTACTTGTGATTAGTATACTGAGGGTCGGGCGGCAGACTGCCAGAGTATAATTAGGGTCCTTTTCCATACTGTTGGTAGAGAGCGGGAGACGCTTGCGAGCGTTCTATTTGCTTACTTTAGGTAGAGCGCGAGAGACGCCTGCAAACATTGTACAGATGGGAATTGGGTGTTGCGGCTACTTGTGATTAGTATACTGAGGGTCAGGCGGCAGACTGTCTGAGTGTAATTAGGGTCGGGGTTGATGAAAAAACTGCCAGACAACAGTGTGTGTTGCGGTAAGTCGTTAAAAAAAATTGCCAGTAAATAAAGTGTTGATATAAAACGTGTCTCATTCCAGCCTGGACATGTGCGACAGCAAACCGATATCAGCGGAGAGCTCCGAAGCCGGAAGCACTAAAGACTCGTCGCCGACTCCCCAGAACACCGCCAACCTGATGCACTATTACCGGTACGTACTTATCTCCGTAGTGTAATAGTCCGCCTCCGTAGTGTAATGGTCAGCATGCTCGCCTACCGTTCAGGAGGTCCCGGGTTCGATTCCCAGGGGGGTTTAATAAATATAAGTGATTTTTTCACTCTTATATTTATTCAATATTACACTGGACTGGTACCTGAAGCGGAGGGCTGATCACCTTTCCTTCATGTGTAATCGATCGAGATAACACTGCGTTTATATGAAGCTGTGCCCTATGCACCATTGGGGTGCGGTAAGGAATTTATTATTATTATTACTTATCTCAGCATTGTGTGTACTTATCGTAAACGAGAATGGGGAAGAAAGTGCCATTTGATAAATGTTACGTGTTTTTTTTTTTTTAGGGATGGGTCCAGTGAAGAAAGGGAGAGATCAAAGGATAGAGTGAGAACACACGAGTTTGACAAGGACGGATACCTTATCACTAAGGGTATGTTTTTTTGTTGTATTTTTTTTGACATCCCAACGTATGTTGGAAGAATCCCTTAACCTTTTAACCGCGTCAACTTTGTTCCTGAGAGACGCCCGTACGCGGCGGTATTTCGCCGTTTTTAAAATGATTACTTTTATCATGTATTTAGTTAAGAAACAATTTATTTTCCCAAACAAAAACGTTCAATGGGATTCATTGTGCCTTTTTGGTACTCTATAATACACTTGTGTCACATTATTCTTGAAATATATCGTAATATAAACAAATTAGATCCTAACATAAATAAATCAAAGCACGCATCGTGTCTCACTCTTACCCACTGGCTATGCGTAGCGTCGAGAGTGAGACAGATATAGGGCGTGATTATGGCGCGGACTAATTACCGACCGCAAGAAAAATCAGGGATCTGTTATTTTATTTATCCTTGTGATGTTACAAATTATTAGTCAGATATTTCAACAGATGTCATAAGGCCAAGGATTGACGTATTATTTTATCCAAAGTTCCACACCGTGAAAAAATCCCTCCAAGTTGAACTGAGGTTGGAAACTTGGAGCAAAGTAAAAACACATACGGTTATGTCAGCCGCGTATGGGGCATGTTTTATTAAAACACATACGGTTATGCGAGCCGCGTGGATCCGGTTAACGGAATAATCATCAGAAGAATCAGCTAAGGCAAATTAACCTGTTAACCGTGGAGTTTACTTTTTTAATTATGAAACATACAATGGGCGCGAACCCTATCACTGGGACGTGTTAGTATGTCATATATTTTATTTAAAATAAATGAAAAGACTGAAATATATTTTTTTTGTTGTTTATACATACATATTATGTATGTATACGTCCGCCTCCGTAGTGTAATGGTCAGCACGCTCGGCTACCGTTCTCTAGGTCCCGGGCTCGATTCCCAAGGGGGTAAAATAAATATAAGTGATTTTTTCACTGTAATACATATTTATTCAATATTACCATGGACCGGTACCTGAAGCGGAGGGCTGATCACCCTTCCTTCATGTGTAAACGATCGAGATAACACTGCGTTTATATGAAGCAGTGCCCTATGCACCATTGGGGTGCGGATAAGGGTTTTAAATTAAAATTAATTAAATTATGTATACATGAATTACAAAGGAAAATGCAAAATTTCAAACAAATAGAAGAGAATTCATGTGGAGACATGTGTGGATGACTAATTACCTTTGTTGTTGGAAAATATAGATCCCGCCCTTTCCAGGGCGCAACATATATCGCTAACTCCTTTCAACAACGTCATATATCAATAAACTTGATTTTTCAGGAGTTCGTTTTTAAAGTTTAAAAATATAATGAAATGTATTAAAAATAAATATCAAGCCACTTATTGAACTTTTTACTGTGCAACAGATCTTTTTAGGTAAAACCTGAATGTTTTTTCTCCATTTGAAAAATATTAGTATATTTAATAAAATAATTAAATGATACCTTTTCTTCGAAATGCAAAACATCACTTTCTGCCCTGTAGCGGGTAAATATTATTAAGTTAAAAATATGTCACTTTTGCTGGGTTATATTACATTTTCTGGGCATTCGGAAAACATGTGAAACTGAAAATTGACAATTTTTGATGTATGACGTTGTTGAAAGGTGAGCGATATCTACAGGATGTATTCATATCGCTCACTCCTTTCAAGAACGTCATAAATCAAAAAACGACAATTTTCAGTTGTGCATGTTTTCGGAATGCCCAGAAAATGTACTTTATCCCAGCAAAAGAGGCATATTTTTAACATAATATTTACCCGCTATAGGGCAGAAAATGTTGTTTTTGCATTTTGAAGAAAATGTATTGTTTAATTATTTTTATAAATAAATTAAATATTTTTCAAATGTGGAAAAAATCTTCAGGTTTTACCTAAAAAGATCTGTTGCACAGTAAAAAGTTCAATAAGTGGCTTAATGTTTATTTTTAATACATTGTGTTATATTTTTAAACTTTAAAATCGTTCTCCTGAAAAATCAAGTATTTTGATTTATGACGTTCTTGAAAGGAGTGAGCGATATGTCCTACCCATATCAGATGGGATATAATACATTTTCTGGGCATTCCGAAAACATGCAAAACTGAAAATTGTCAATTTTTGATATATGACGTTGTTGAAAGGAGAGAGCGATATGTACAGAACGTATTCATATGTCCTACCCGTATCTGATAGTGTTTACGTTTGACATATTTATATGTGTTGCCCGGTTAACAGGTTAATACTAGTAACTAAGAGACTAAGCTCTTGTGCTTGGAGAGGGACTTACACCCTTGTTTATTATTCATACTTATGAATGATATAATATTTATTATATTTCTTTATTGTATTATTTATTTTGTGTATTAAGAATTATCCAAAATTTTATTATTATTATTATTACTGCTCTGCAGACGGGCTGACGGAGCAGCAAGTCTTGGACAAGTTTGGCACGCTCAAGTCCTCCGACGATGAGAACACGCGGATGACCATCATGCACTCCATGCACGAGGTGCTCAAGTACGGAGACTGCCGGAAGCCGCAGGAGCACTTCAGGTAATCCCGGAATCCATCCAGCCATCTGTTTAGCTGAATCTTCTTCTTCTGTGCGTGTCATGTCGGGTCCCCCTGACTTCGACCATCACTTGAGCGGCAGCTCTACAGTCATCAACCCTTTTTTAATTTTATTTATTATAAGTTTGCCTCCGTAGTGTAATGGTCAGCATGCTCGGCTACCGTTCTGGAGGTCCCGGGTTCGATTCCCAGGGGGGTTTAATAAATATAAGTGATTTTTTCACTCTAATATTTATTCAATATTACACTGGACTGGTACCTGAAGTGGAGGGCTGATCACCTTTCCTTCATGTGTAAACGATCGAGATAACACTGCGTTTATATGAAGCACTGCCCTATGCACCATTGGGGTGCGGTAAGGGTTTTATTATTATATAAGTTATAATTGTTTGCTTCCATAGTGTAGTGGTAAGCACGCTAGGCTACCATGCTGGAGGTCCCGGGTTTGATTCCCAAGAGGGTCAGAATAAATATTTCTCTCACTCCTTTCAACAACGTCATATATCAAAAAACTTGATTTTTCAGGAGGTAATTTATAGAGTTTAAGAATATAATAAAATGTATTAAAAATAAATATCAAGCCACTAATTGAACTTTTTATTATGCAACAGATCCTTTTAGGTAAAACCTGAAGGTTTTTTCTCCATTTGAAAAATATTTAGTATATTTAATAAAATAATTCAACAATACCTTTTCTTCAAAATGCAAAAACAACACTCTTTGCTCTGTAGCGGGTAAATATTAAGTTTAAAATATGCCGCTTTTGCTGGGATATAGTACATTTGGGCATTCCGAAAACATGCACAACTGAAAATTTACGATTTTTGATATATGACGTTGTTGAAATGAGTGTGCGATTTGTGATTTTTCAGTCTAATATTTAATATGACCCTGTATTGGTACCTGAAGCGCAAGGCTGATCACCTTTGCTTTGTGTATTAAAAGATCAAGATAACACTGCTTCTATACGATGCAGTGCCCTATGCACCATTGGGCGCATAACCCTTATTATATTATTTCTCTTTAAAAAAAATAAATTATACAAATTCATATTTTTTAGCATCAAAAGTTTGCTTAATCGGAGGGCATGTATGACTAAATGTATAGATGTGAAGGAGGCTAAGAGTGTATGTCAGGACAGAAGAGTGTGGCGTTCCATCCTTTCTGCCTACCCCTACGGGGAAACAGTGTGATGGTAGTAGTAGTAGTAGCATATTTTTTATCTCTTCTGTTTTGTATTTTTGAACAGGACAACTTTTAATTTATGTAATCTCTTTAAATGAAAAATAAAATTACCGTCTGCGATTGTCCATACCACTTTGTTTGGACTTGCCCCCCATTTGGTTGTTTGATCGTCTCCGGTCGCGTCTGCAGGAGCATAATGCGGGCGATCCTCGCGCTGATGGACTGCCCCGAGGAGACGTCGGTGGCCGGGGCCATCCGGGTGCTGGTGCAGCTGTGCCGGCGCGCGGAGATGAGGAGCACGTGGCTCGACTACTTCGACCTGATACTCCTCAAGCTCATGGACAAGTACAGCGTGCAGACCAAGGAGGTACCACTGCGTTTTTATCTTATTTTTTTCACATCCCAACATAGATGATGTAAAATATGGAAATCTGGCCATTTACGAGGCTTAAGACCTTCATAGGCTGGTTTCAGTGATCCAGATTTGTGAACAAGTATGAGTAGGACACACTCAATATGTTGCATTTTCATCTATTTATTTTAACCCTATTATGAAGATTATTTTTTAAAAAGGGCATGTTTTAAAAAAAAATCAATATATATAATCATTTTTTAACGTCTCAACATAGATGTAGAAGAATATGAAAGTCTGGGCATTTGCAGGACTCACGACCGTCTTAGGCTTGGTCAAGTGATCATTTTACGTACATGTAACATTCACATTTGTCCGCCTCCGTGGTGTAATGGTTAGCGCGTTTGGCTACCGTGCTGGAGGTCCCGGGTTCAATTCCCAGGGGGGGTGAAAATAAATATAAGTGATTTTACACTCTAATTTTTATATAATATCACCCTGCACTGGTCTCTGAAGCGCAAGAGTGATCATCTTGCCTTCCTGTAAGTAACTGCAGCTGTCTAATTCACAAATGTCGAATATGATTGCCGCACGATGCTATTTGCCAAAATTATAACATCCTCTGATAGGGATGATTAATTTTGCGCCACCCTGTATAAATTATTGAGGGTTGGTAAGTTGATACCGTAATTAGAGCCGGGGCTGCGACAATTCAATTAAATTTATTCAATAATTAATATATACATTACAAACTAACATTTAAGGCATATACAATAAAAAAACAAATTAAAAAGTAAGCAAGAAGACTCTTGTTAAATGTGTAGAAGAATCCCGCTTCGGAAAACTCCTTCGGACACATGGAACAGATGGAACATATCCAATGTGATATTGTTCAACATAGCGGACAATGTGCTCATGCGTGTTTGCTTGTCGAGCAGGTGACGCGGGTGATCGAGGGGGGCATGCCGGCGCTGGCCAAGGCGCTGCCGGCCGACAAGACGGTGGTGTTCCTGCGGCCCATCATCAGCACGCGGGAGTTCCCGCACAACCTGTGCGCGCTCAAGCTGGCCACGGAGCTGGCGCGCGCGCGCCCGCAGGACATCTCCGACGACCACCTCGCCGCGCTCATGCCGGGCGTCGCCAACGTGAGACCCATCATGCTTAATCCTTCTTTCTGAATCATGCTCGCTCTGAATTTTTAATTACTTGGAATCATTGTTCACTCTAAATAATTTTTTACTCCAAATTATTGTTCACTCTGAATAATTTTTGACTTTAAATTATTGTTCACTCTGAATAATTTTGAACTCCAAATTATTGTTCACTCTGAATAATTTTGAACTCCAAATTATTGTTCACTCTGAATAATTTTTAACGCCAAATTATTGTGCACTTTGAATAATTTTTGACTTGCAATCATTTATCACTCTCAATAATTTTGAACTCAAAATCATCTTTCTGTTTGAAATATTTTAGCCTTCAATAATTTTTCAGTCCAAATCATGTTCAGTCTGATTAATCTTTGACTTGTAATCTTTATTCGTTCTGTATAATTTTTGACTGCGAATCATTGTTTACTCAGAATAATCTTTGACCCCGAATCATTGTTAACTCGTAATAATTGTTGACTTGGAATCATAGTTCACTCTGAATAATTTTTGACTATGAATCATTGTTTACTCTAACTAATTTTAGAATTATATGCTTTATTTACTCCAATAATTTTTCAATTAAAATTATGTTCACTGATTAATTTTTGACTTGAGTTTATTGCCCACTATGAATAATTCTCGACTCGGAATTATTGTTTACTCTGAATAATTTTCGACTTGGAATTATTGTTCACTCTGAATAATTTTTCACTCCGAATCATGTTCACTCTTATGATTTTTTCATTTTAAATAATTTTTCACTCAAAATCATTGTTTGTTCACTCAGAATATTTTTTCACTACGAATCATCATTTACTTATATAAACTCTTGACTTAAAGCCATTGTTCATTCAAAATAATTTTCACTCCAAATCATTGACCACCACTCTGAATAATTTTTCACTTCAAAATTGTTTGCTGAATTTGAAATTAAATCCACTTATTATTGAATTATCACTCTCTACACTTGAATACATCTGTTGGATTGCTACCCCAGCTGGCCGACCACGAGAACAGCTCGGTGCGCAAGGCCGCCGTGTTCTGCATGGTGCAACTGCAGCTCGCCACTGGCGAGGAGCGCATGAAGCCTCATCTGCAGCAGCTCACTGCATCCAAGATCCGACTCCTCCAGGTAACGATGAAAGACTCTACGTCACAGCGGAGATATTGCTTGAACATCTTGCTAACTCCAAATTAAAGGGATATTTTTATTCATTAACAGCATTATCGATAAAATTAAGAAAGGTGTGTTGAGATGGTTTGGACATGTAGAACGAATGAGTGAGGAAAGAACGGTAAAACAAATTTATGAGGCAAATGTAACTGGAAAAAGGAGCAGAGGAAGACCGAGAAAAACATGACGCGATCAGGTATGCCAAATACTTGAAAGTGGTCAGGTTAGGAGTCGTAACAATCGGCGGGTATGTATGAGGAGATGCATGAACGTGGAAGAGGCGAAGAATGTTTGCAAAGGCAGAGTGGTGTGGCGTTCTATTCTCTCTGCCTACCGATAGTTGTGACCAAGATTTGCTGTAAAATCTTTGTAAGGATCTTCTTCTTCTTCTAACCCTTGTCCGTACCCAATGGTGCATAGGGCACTGCATCGTAGCGACGCAGTGTTATCCTGATCGTTACTTGCATGAAGACAGCTCTGCGCTTCTTGTACCAGTCCAGGGTGATATTAAATAAATATGAGAGTGAAAATCGGCCATATTTATTTTGACCCCCCTGGGAATCGAACCCGGGACCTCCAGCACGGTAGCCAAACGCGCTTACCGCTGCGCTACAGAGGTGGACAAGGATAGGGAAGATAAATGTGAAAAATACATCACAAACACCCAATTAGCTAGTTCTGTTACATCTTCCTCTCTTTCAAAAACCATGGACTTGCGTTGACGTTGCGTTTCAAATTCCAGGTCTACCTGCGCAAGGAGAGAGGCGAACAGCTGACTCCGCAAAAGACGCCGCGGCACGGCGAAACCAAGGTGTAGCGCCGGCGACCGTACAGGGGGCGACCACGCCGCAGCCGCACGCATATCGCTTTCAACACGTCGCTTGAAAAAACCATATTAAAAAAGCATCACACGTAACCGCAGTAACAACACACACGACTTAACCAGTTCGCGACAGATTCAAACTCAAATGTGACGAGTGAGAGAAATGTTTTCGTGCGGGAAGGTATATATATGTCAATGATGCGCTAAACATTTGTGACAATTGTTTGTAATAGATTAACGCGGATAACAGGAGCGAATCGGGAATGCCGTATGCTTAATGTGCAAATGTGACAACTCTTTTTAACTGACCTAATTTTAAATGTAATACTGCTGAAAACGTTCTGTCAAATACTTTTCTAGTGATCTCTGTACTGTCGTGCAGTAGTTAAACCTAATTGAGCTAATATATCGTATATTTGGAGAAATATTCAATATGTATAAATTTCTGCAAATAAGTATACAGCGATAATATTGACATTCATTTTTAGTATTTGTACGGTTTTTCTTATCCTAATCCGAACCCAATGGTGCATAAGGCACTGCATCGCATTGACGCAGTGTTGTCTTGATTGTTAACTGTGTTAAGACAAGGTGACAAGTCCTCCGCTAGTCCAGGGTAATGTTAAATAAATAAGTAAATTACGCAAATTTTTTAATTTAATACTATTTTCGTAAGCCTAAAGGGCTCGTTATTAAAAATGGGCATCAAGTTGTAGTAGGGTGGGGTCGAACCCAGAAATATTGACTCAGAGTCCGTGACTCGAGAGACGACAACCCGACACTGATTGATAGTAATTATAATTTTGACCTGGGAATTGAACCCGTAACCCCCAGCACGGTAACGAGTGCGCTTACCACAGGATTATATGCTGCATTTAAAAGGCCATGAGATATTTCATATGTTTAAAAAAAAAATTAAGTTATCTCTTTAATTAAGTATTCTCTAAAATTTGGCCAAACGGAGTTGCCTCACTTGCACATTAAGCCAACGACAAGTCCCTCGCAACAATGAGACGTCTCTAATAGATTACGTTTTTGACAAAAATTTTATATGAAAATTGTAGCATCCGCGATTGATAGTCATTAAAAAAAATAGTTGTCTGCATTTTATGTATATCAAGTACGATATTTTACCCATGTCCCTTATCCGCGCCCAGTGGTGCATAGGGCACTGAATCTGATTGATGCGGTTCTATCCTGATATTCACATTAAAATTAAACTGAAAAATGTAAATTTAAATCGTTAATTAACACTCAATTTTTTGGTATGTTGTTCCATTTTTGACATTCAATTCCATCAACAACAAAAAAAATCTAACCCTTATCGACATCCAATGGAGCATAGGGCACTGGATCGTAGTGATGCAACGTTATCTTGATAGTGGCTCGAGCGATAAAGATGAAAATATGTCAGCGCCTAGTGCATCATTAGGAACAGAGGAATGAATAATTTTACAAGGAATTGATTCCATTAAAATGTTTGACTCTAATGCTATCTTGGTAAAACTACTACTGAAACTTATCCACGCCCAATGGTGCAAAGGGCACTGTATCAAATCAATGCGATGCGGATTCAATCGTTTATTACATAAAGGATTATAAGAGATTTTTTCACTCTAATATTTATTCAATATTACCACCCTGGACCTGAAGTGGAGGGCTGATCGCCTTTCCTTCGTGTGTCAACAACGATCGTGATAACACTGCGTTTATACGATGCAGTGCCCTATGCACCATCGGGTGCGGATAAAGGTTCGAACGAATATATATACACTGAACTTTCCCTTTATACGGTAGATAATTTCCAAGCAAATACCATGTAAAATAAGCATACTAAAATATGTCGGATAGGTTGCTTTGTATAAAAATCAATTCGGGAATCAAAAAATTAAATTCATTACTGCTTATTGTGTCTTAGTTTTGTTTAAAAAATATTTTGAAAAAATTAAAGGTAGTAAAAATGTTCATCTGGCTGCCTTCCGCATATCTCTGCGTATAGTACTGAGCAGTGAGTACAAGCAAGGATGTAACAGGCTACTAATTATTTATTTATTTGTAACTGCAGACAGTTGGTAGAATTTAATTTTAACTTGTTGGGTAATATATCCAAAATTAAACAAGGTTATTGGATTGAATTCTACTTTTATTTACATGTATATGATAATATGTGACGCGTTTCGTCTTATTAAGACATTATCAAACACTCTCAATTCCATAATGTCTTAATTAGAGGAAACGTGTCACATATTAGCATATATATGGTAGTCGTACAGGAGAAAGTGACCAACTAACAAAACGTAAAATGTTCAGGAGGGCCATTTAAGTCACTTTTGCTTGGCAACAAAATAAACATCAATGCAGTTACGATGATTAAAGAAAACACTTGGTTTTTTACCACTTGAGTTTTATTATAGACTACATGTTTCAGAAGTTAAACTTCCATCATTCAGGTCTGTATAATAACTAAAATATAAAATATAAAATTGTTCTATAAATAAGGAGAGGGGAAACATGTAGTTTAACTTCTGAAACATGTAGTCTTTAATACAACTCAAGTGGTAAAAAACGAAGTGTTTTCTTTAATCATTGTAACATGTCTTACCACAAAGTTAATGCCGAAACAATAAATAAAATATCAATGCAGTTAGTCATTTTTAACAAGTCAATATATTATACTTCCAAGTTGAAAATCCTTTGGCATGTTTTTCAGGGCAATATTAAGCTAGTAAGATATCAAATAGTCAACGATCACGTCTTTGTTAAAAATGCACTTGGTCACTTTCTCCTGTATGACTACGATGTATGTAAATAAAGTAGAATTCAATCCAATAACCGTGTTTAATTTTGGATATATTACCCAACAAGTACTAATTACTGTCTAGCATTGTTGAATGAATTTTACATTTTTTCAATGTACTGTGTTGTTTTTAAATTGTCTAAAAAGGGAGTTTAGTGTATAAATATAAATTTGAGCATTAAAATACAGTGGAATCTCTTATAACGAGTGATTCGGATAGCGAAGTATAAAAAATGTGAGAAAGTTACTCCCTTAATACGTGGAATTTCACATAATGAGTTATAGAGAAATGGCAAGTCCCTTTTTTACGACATTCGCTTGTGAGCCGGGACTTCCGCGCCAGTCAAAACAATAAATGTTTCTAGAATAAAATAACAACTATGTAGTTTTTTCCACAATAATTTTATTCTACCAGCAACCGGGTTTCAGACTGAACGGTTGTTGGTCAAATAAAATTGACGTGGAATTTTTATTTGTATTTTTTTAAATGACCTAACGTCCGAGTGATTCTGAAATCTAGCTAAGGCTTATGCAACACAACACCGCTTATCATGACCCCACTCAGGCTTCAAGTTTATAAGTTTCATAGCCTATGCCTACTCGTGAGTGGATTTACTCTTTATGTTTAAAGTCACTATAATTTCATGTAATTCATGAGTGAAAATTCTAGGCAAAAACACTCGCTATGTGGAAAAAACTATAAAGTTGTTATTTTATTCTATGAAATGCAGTTCCACCAAGAAATGTCAGTACATTACTTCAATCTAGTAAATGTTTCACTTAAAGAGTAAGATTCTGGATCGACGTATGCTCGCTGTGAGAGGTTCCACTGTAATATTATTTTTAGAGATAAAACACCGTGAATTCAACGTTTTTCTATCTACAATTTATGAATAGTATATCGATAATGAAGTTTTTATAGTTTTAACATTGTATAACGTTATGAATGTAAAAATGAGATAAATAATTATACGCTATTCGGCCTGGTAATCGGTCGTCTACGCATAAACAGACTAACCCAAACACGAAAGACAGTATCGACGAATTATTCCAGCAGACAAATAAGTGAACATTTTGAAATTCAATCGATGGCACTGCTGTGATTACGATATATATATGTGTATGTATTGACGTGAATTTGAATAAAATCGCAGTGGAATTTGTGACGTTTCCGGGAGGACATAACGCGTGCGAACATGAAGAAGAGTGAAAGTGAAAGGCATCGTAAAGAAGAGCGTCGTTTGGATTTGTATATTTAGTGTTTAAGGCTTTTTTTTTTTTAGTAGCTTGTGAAAATACAAAATCTTAACCCCTACATGCAAAATGCTTACGAATACCACACAAGGACATTTTTGAATATCGCATTGCGAATACGAAAAAAAAAACATACTATTTTTTTTATTTAAATATTAATTTAATACTTTTTTACAATTCTGTTTTCGTGCTAAGCAAAGCAAAAAAAGTTTGTTTTTTTTTTACCGAGTATTTTTAAATAATGGCGTATATTGACTGCTCGTCATTTTTCAAATTATCAGTAGATTAATTTCATTTTGTGATGGCTGTTTCGCCTGCAGGTAGCCGCTTTACGCTTGTGTTTTTTTCCACTTAATTATTCCGACGACGCCCTAGTGTGGAGCGAAACAGCTGTCTCCGAAATGAAATTGATAGCTCTATCGAATATGCCGCCAATTTTTTTACTGTCTTCTTTTGTATCTATGTAATTTTGGGCCGAGTTGTTCTTTTGCTTTGCTTACGTACAAAGAATACGACTTTAAATTGAAAAATGTAATAAATATCCTAGAATTATGTAAAAAAAATGTTTTCAAAAATCTGCAGTGACTATTTTTACAATGTTGATGGCTGTTTAAAATTTTGCGAGTAATTTTTATTAATAACGAATCAAAGAAACGTATCGTCACATTTCAAAAGCTGCCACATCCGAAACGTTTGAAACTGACGCCGTTTATAAAAAAGGTACAAAATAATTAAATGTTTGATTTTCTCTTGTTATATGACAGAATGTTATATTATTTACTGATTTGGAATTAACTTTGTGGAAAAACACGATGAATTAAAGATAAAAATAAAACAATTGTGTGTGATTACTTTTTAATGTAAACACGACTAGTTTTGAGAACTACGGATGTTCTCATCAACAGGTGAAAATACCTGGTGATGAGAACATCTGAAGTTCTCAAAACTAGTCGTGTTTACATTAACAAACTCAAAAAAAAATACTTGGACAAGTGTTTTATTTTTATATTTGAATAATAGAAAATTGGTAAAAAATGCTAAAAAAATCATATTTATCTAAAAATTACCTGATCAACTGAGAAGTGTAAAGGTAGAGGATAGAACGCCGATAGAACGAATATGGTATGTAAGTAATTATTACTCGCATTGTTTTAAGCATTTTCTTTGTGGTTTCAAAAGCGAGTCGGAAAAGATAAACTTCCGCAAATGCATTTTGGTAATGTACATTGAGTTATGATTGCATTTATATAAAAAAACGATTAATTTAAAAATATATTTCTTTAGAAATAATTTGATTATTATTAATATATGAATGTATGTTTGTGTCCATTATTATCTATATTATTTTTATTTTAACTGCTTGTAAACTGGACTTGGAAACCTAAGTTTTACATATATATATATATATATATATATAAAACAATACATATATATATATATATATATATATATATATATATATAAAATATATATATATATATATATATATATATATATATATATATATATATATATTCATATATTCTTCTTTCTAAACCTTCTCCGCGCCCCTTGGTGCATAGGGCACTGCATCGTACAGAAGCAGTGTTATCTTGATAGTTAAATGCTTGAAGGAAAGGTGATCAGGACTGGGCCCTGAAGGCGCAGGAGTGATCCCCTTGTCTTCATGTAAGTAATGATCAAGATAACACTGCGTCATTATGTTGCAGTGCCCAATGTACCATTGAGAATAGATAAAGGTTAGAGGAAGATTTGACCTGTATTTCTTAAGGGCTATTTGATCTGTAATAATGCTGTTTTAAGGGCCATTTGACCTGTAATAAAGCTTTATTATTGTCTATTTGACCTGTTATAACGCTGTATTATGGGCCATTTGACCTCTGTAATAACGGTGTATTTCTGAAGGGCTCTTTGATCTGTAATAATTCTGTTTTATGGGTAATTTAACCTGTAATAACGCTGTATTATGGGCCATTTGACCTGTAATAACGGTGTATTTCTGAACGGCTATTTGATCTGTAATAATGGTGTTTTATGGGCTATTTGACCTGTAATAACGCTGTATTTCTCAAGGGCCATTTGCCCCATGATCGGATGTCCCAGACTTAGTATTTCACGGTGTTGAAATACCGTATCGCCACTGTTTCCGATTCCAGTTGATGTGGGCGCGGCGATGTCTTGTATTATGTAAACGTCGCTTCATTATGTACATTGTATTTAAATAATACATCCCCCCCCTCCCTCATCCATTACGTGTGACAAGATATTTTGAAAATTTTTAACTACTTGTATGTTACTTTATTAAAATTAATAATATATAATTTATGAATATGTTTTCTTATTAAAAATCTCCATCTTTCATTGATAATTTTAAATTGCATTTTTATTTCCATTCCATCCTATAACCCCCAAAAGTGTCATAATACTTATTACTTGCATAAGTATAAGTGTTATGAAAGAACCATGATTTTACTGCCAAAAGTAGAATACTGCAGGAAGTAACACGATATAACTTCCAAAAGTACCACATTTATGCTGGGAAAACATGTCATAATACCAGAAAAACTACCACACTATTACTAAGAAAAGTATTGTTATACTGGAGCTTTCTATATTACCATAATATTACTGGGAAAAAACGCAATATTACTGGGAAAAGTATTGTAATAATGGAGCATTCTCCGTATTACCATAATATTAATGGAAAAAGTATTGTTTTATTGAAGTTTTCTCCATATTACCATAATAATACTGGAAAAAGTACTACACTATTACTGGGAAAAGTATTGTAATACTGAAGCTGTCTATATTACCATAATATTACTGAAAAAGTATTGTTATATATTTAAGCTTTCTCCATATTATCATAATATTACTGTAAAAAGTACCACACTATTACTGGGAAAAGTACCATAATATTGCCGGGAAAAGTATTGTGATACTGGAGAAGTTGCCGTAATATATATAATATACAAAAATAATATACCATACATAATAATATACAAAAATACAACAGTATTATTGGGAAAAGTACCGTAATGTTACTGGCAAAATACAACAGTATTACTGGGAAAAGTACCGTAATATTACTGGCAAAATACCATAATATTACTGGGAAAAAATAATACTGTATCAATTCGATGCAGTGCCTTATGCACCATCTGGGTGGATAGGGGTCAAAGAAGAAAACCAATCGATAATGGTATACCGATGAAGATGGTTTGAAACAATGCTACATAATTAACGATCTTGTTTTATTTTTTGACATCTCATCAAAGATGAAGAAGAATATGGAAGGCTGGGCATTTACGGGGCTGACGACCGTCATAGGCTGGTTTAAGTGATCACTTGACACACGTGTAACATTCACCAATTCTACCCATTATTGACAACCACACTACTCAAATTCTTGGAAGTTCTATATGCGTGAACCAATTCAGAAAAATTGTTATTGAATCACTAGAACTTCACTAGAGACATCTATTGGTGAGATACTTATGAGATTGATTATTCTTCTTCATCTTTGGTGAAATGTTAAAAAATAATATAAAAATAACTGCTGTAATTGGAGATAATCCAGATTTTGTGAACAAGTATTTGGACACACTCAAAGTGTTGTTAATGATCTTGTTAACCCTTTCCACTCTGACCATTTTTTCTCATAACTGATCAGCTACTCTGATTAAAAAATGCGACGTTTTTCTACCATTAAAATAAATATTTCGGTTCCCTAATTTTGGGACACTCTGTCTGGCAATCCGTATGACCATGTTAATTAAGATGAACTGTATTATCTGAAATATTTTTTGGTAGAATATACTTGGGTGATAGAGAAATCAGCGATTAAAGTTATACCTGCGCCGGGCCAGACATTGTGGCCCACGGAGCTGCCTACTAGAATTATACGGGCCTGTCTGGCCTACAGAGTGGTAAGAGTTAATACTGTGTCGACTCGACGCAGTGCCTTGTGCACCATTCGGGTGGATAGGGGTCAAAGAAGAAAACCAATCGATAATACCGATGAAGATGGTTTGAAAGTGCGCCCAATTCACGTGCGAAGAGAAACTTTGAAAGCGTCCGTATTCATAAAGGTATTTTTTTAATCGCCACTTTGCGTTCTTTAATTTCGTTTTCTACACAATAATGCAATCAGTTTTTGATTAATCTGACACCGATTCTGGAATAATCACAGTTTTAGAGACTCTAAATGGAGATTGATAGCTCTGATCGTGATTGGAAATATATGTCAGTGTGTCGGATATCGTATAAAGTCAAAAAGGTACTTTTCTTGAACGTTTTTCGCAGACACTTGTGGCACATTTTATAAACTTTATAAAATTAAACAACTTTGTTTTGACCACTTTTTTTTTATTTTTAATTAATGTTTTACTTAGTAAATACCACCATTTCTTAAATTCTACTGTGACACGTGTTTCGATGCATTCCGCATCATTTTCAAACACCGTATGTGAAGCTTATTATAAATTTTAGAGTTGGGTCCTTGGGACGTTGAAGGTTGAAGAGGGGGTAGTAGCTGTTTCTTATTTTTATTTATTAATTTTATTTTTATTTTTAATTTTTATCAGTGGGAACATAGACAAAAGGGGGGAGGCTTTAGTCACTTTTTTATTATTAGTACACTTTAACCTACCGGTTTCGAGACAAGAACCTTGTCATCATCAGGGTTTATTAAATTCTAAAACATTAAAATACTCATAATTAATTACATTCCCATACCAAAAACTTCCACACACTTAGTGTGTAGAAGTAATGTTTTAGAATTTAATAAACCCTGATGATGACAAGGTTCTTGTCGAAACCGGTAGGTTAAAGTGTAATAGTAACGAAAAAGTGGTTAAAACAAAGTTGTTTTATTTTAAAAAGTTTATAAAATGTGCCACAAAGTATCTGTTGTTAAATTTTATAAAGTTCAAAAAGTACGTATTGTGATGTGTATGCGTTTTATCATTGAAATTATCAGTAGATCACATATCATTTGGAAGTATTTTTGGTCCACAGTGACCTGCCCTGGGCGTCTCCTCTACCCATCCGGACGTCCTCATACTCATAGGGCGTTTATTTAAGAGGATCATTATTAGAAATAGGTATCAAATTGCGGTAGAGTGGATTTGAACCGAGAAACTCTGACTTCACTTCTCTTCTAAGAGTCAGCCACACTAACCACGGGACCACAACCCGACACAATGTTCTGTCTACAACCAGATCAGGGCTACACCGTCTATTTTTTTTAATTACCTAACGTCCAAGTGACTCTGAAATCTAGCTGCGGCTTATGCAACACCGCTTATCATGACCCTACTCGAGCTTAAACTTTTTAAGTTTTATAGCTTATGGGCGTTTGTCCACTACACGGAATTTTACCGTCCGGCACGTCAGTTAGCATATGATTGGCTTGGATTGGCTTGTGCTTTTGTCCATCTTTCTTCGGATCGGTGCGTGAATATTCCTTCCGTCTGACAATGATCCATTAATGAAACTTGAAATTTTAAGTCAATTGATCTTTGTCAGACGGGAAGAATATCTAATTTAACATACTCAACCTATAAAGGATTGTATTAGACTCGTGAAGTGTTTAAAACAGCCAATTTAATTAATACTTTCATTCATCATTTTCTTTTGGAAAATACGCCTTCGAAAAAACGTTATTTTCGTAAGTTGGCAATGAATGACGTCACAGAAACGATGGAGTTATTTTAATATTGGTAACATTGCTAAATTATTGGCAGCTCTATTTGTTGATGTCTATGGTCCACCCTCCCACCCTCCCTCTCCCCTCATATTTGTATAACACAAATGGCAGTGTAGTGGTAAACAAACAATCCACACTACTACTATTACAGCTCTATAAACCATAGACAATAAACCATATGACGCCATAAAACGTTCGATGACGGAAATTTGATGACGTATGCGAACGCACATTTTTCGTTTCATTCAAATATCTGTTTAAACATTAATATCTCCCTTAGTTCAATACAGATTTCAATAAGAATGTTAACGATAGTCTTGCGATTTTTCATATTAATTTATCAGCCAATAATCCAAAATCCTGACAAAGGCCTTTTATTGAGCTGTATAGGTAGAAAGTCATAGTTACCGGAATGCAATGATTGTTTTATTCAATTATTATTTAAACAACGACAGGTTAATTGAATTCTGTTTGCCTCAAATTTCGTTTGCTGAATCCAAACACCGCATTAGGTTTGTTTGCTATTTTTTTCTAATTCAACTTGTTATTCAAATCGCGTCCAGTCAAAACACGAACGCTTTTCTACATCACTATTTCATACAATTTCTCCGTTCCGATTTGAATCCGGGAACCAGTTTCGTGATTTTATCTTGATTTTGTTTTATGTTAATATAAAATTTAAGTTTAATAAAGATACTATCAGTAGCGAGAGATTTTATCGGGTCAAAAACGAAACTTTCGTTAGATTAGCGGGTATGCTAGAGAGGCGTTTTAAAAAACTAAGTGTGACTGTTTAAAAAGGGAAACTGACACCAAAAACCGTGTAGACATTCGACTTGCGTACATCGACTCATTAAACTTAGCGTGTATTTTCACCTGGTGATGAGAACATCTGTAGTTCTCGAAACTAATCGTATTTACATTAAAAAGTGATCATACACAATTGTTTTATTTTTATCTTGAAATCATCATGTTTTTCCACAAAGTTAATGCCAAATCAATAAGTAATTTACAGTTCTACTATGTTAAAATAAAAAAAATCTATAAAGATTTAAAAAAAAATTGTACCCTTGTTACATATGCGGCGTCAGTTAAAAACGTTTCGGATGTGGCAGCTTTTGAAATGTGACGATACGTTTCTTTAATTTTTTATTGATAAAAATTACTCGCAAAATTTTAAATAACCATCAACATTGTACAAATAGTCACTGCAGATATATATTTTTTTTTTAACATTATTCTAGAAAATTTATTACATTTTTCAATTTAAAGTCGTATTTTTTGTATGTAAGCCAAGCAAAAGAACAACTCGGCCCAAAATTACATCGATTCAAAAGAAGACGATAAAAAATATCTGATAGAGCTATCAATTTCATTTCGGTGACAGCTGTTTCGCTCCACACTAGGGCGTCGTCGGAAAAATTCAGTGGAAAAAAACACAAGCGTAAAGCGTCTACCTGCAGGCGAATCATCTATCACAAAATGAACTTCTAGAAAATTTGGTGATGGACTTACAGCCTTGTATTATTTAGATTGGCAGTGACAGGTATATTGAAAGCTTTTAAATGTAAATTCACAGTAAAATCGGGATACAATTTTATGTTGTTTCACATTTTCAATAAATTTCGCAACTTAGTTAAAAAAAAAATTGCTTAGCAAGAGCAGATCTGTCAGGAAGCCTAGATGCTTCTGTATCAGATCTGGGCATGCGGTAGGACAGCTTTCAATATATCACAAAATGAAATACTATTACATTGATCATTACATTACAAATAAGATCTGAAAAAGTGGTATTATACAAGTGCTTTGTTTTATTTTTATTTAAAAAAGAGAACTATTTGTGTTTTTATTATTTACACAAATATTTCAATTTCATATTATTCCTGTGAGCCTAAGCGGCCCATTATTAGAAATAGGTATCAAATTGCGGTAGAGTAAGTTCGAACCGAAAAACTCTGACTTAAGAGTCCGCGACACCAACCACGGGACCACAACACGACACATCACATTATTTCTGTATTTAAATTATTGAATCAATAAATAATATAATTAATTTATTTGTTAAATGTTAAAATCAAACACGGAATTTTTGAGTCTGAAGTAAGTTGTATTTGTTGTAAAAAAAAACACATGAAAATAAACTTTGTGACAATTGTTTCACCTAGTTATGGCATTTTCAAACGAATATCCAATGACGAATGACATTACAACATTTTGAGTGTGTCCAAATACTTGTTCACAAAATCTGGATTATCTCCAATTACAGGAGCTACTTTCATATTATTTTTTGACATCTCATCAAAGATGAAGAAGAATATGGAAGTCTGGGCATTTACGGGGCTTACGACCGTCATAGGCTGGTTTAAGTGATCACTTTACACACGTGTAACATTCACCAATTCTACCCATTATTGACAACCACACTACTCAAATTCTTGGAAGTTCTATATATATGAACCAATTTAGAAACCTTGTTCATGAATCACTAAAACTTCACTAGAGACATCTATTGGTGAGATGTAAAGAAGCTTTTTATTAAGCAGAAACTCTTATATTAGTATGTGAGATCCGAATCCCGGATTATAATCACACACATGAGAAACGCCAGAAAATACCATTTTCATTTTTATTATTAAGCTTATAATTTGACCAGATAATTTATTTACAACATTTTGAGTGTGTCCAAATACTTGTTCACAAAATCTGGATTATCTCCAATTACAGGAGCTACTTTCATATTATTTTTTGACATCTCATCAAAGATGAAGAAGAATATGGAAGTCTGGGCATTTACGGGGCTTACTGGAGGTCCCGGGCTCGATTCCCAGGGGGACACTAATAAATATAAGTGAAACATAAATATTTATTAAATATTACCCTGGACGGGTACATGAAGCAGAGGGCTGATCGCCCTGCCTTCATACAATTAACGATCAAGTTAACATTGCGTCGCAACGATGCAGTGCCCTATGCCACCATTGGGTTAAAAAAAAGGACCAAAAAAAAGGTTTTTGATTTTAACATTTAATGTAGACGATCGAGGGAATAAGCGCCAGAGGACGCCCATGCCGCGTATACCCAAGCGAATTATACGAAGACATAGGCTGCTCGACGTACGAGTATGAGGAGCTGAAGAGGACTTCCGGAAATATGCGAGAATGGCGAAAGAGATGTCATCTGTTTTGCTACAGACCAATCCGCAGGATTGAGACCAGAGAGATAAGTATATAAATTAAAATGGAGTTCTACAAATTAAACGCCAAATCTATAAAGAAAACATCGCAACTGAGCAAAATGGCGATATTTAAGTAAAACGTAAATAATAATAATAATAAAACCCTTATCCGCACCCCAATGGTGCATAGGGCACTGTGTCATATAAACGCAGTGTTATCTTGATCGTTTTACACATGAAGGAAGGGTGATCAGCCCTCCGCTTCAGGTACCAGTCCATGGTAATATTGAATAAATATTACAGTGAAAAAATCACTAATATTTATTTTACCCCCCTTGGGAATCGAACCCGGGACCTCCAGAATGGTAGCCGAGCGTACTGACCATTACACTACGGAGGCGGACAAAAATTTTGGAGGGTCCGATACCTTGCGGGAAACCCGCCTGGCACAGCGCGGGTGTAAACTGTGCACATTCGAGTTAAGCGTAGACTATGATGTTCTCTGCGTTAATCTAACCATGATGTTTGTGTAACTAACTAACTAACTAACCATCACGCCGCTTCCCCGCAGGGGTAGGCAGAGAGAATAGAGCGCCACACCACTCTGTCCTTGCAAACATTCTTCGCCTCTTCCACGTTCATGCATCTCCTCATACATACCCGCCGATTGTTACGACTCCTAACCTGACCACTTTCAAGTATTTGGCATACCTGATCGTGCCATGTTTTTCTCGGTCTTCCTCTGCTTCTTTTCCCGCTAACATTCGCCTCATAAATTTGTTTTACCGTTCTTTCCTCACTCATTCGTTCTACATGTCCAAACCATCTCAACACACCTTTCTTAATTTTATCGATAATGCTTATCTCAGCTTTGCATTCTTTCCTTATTTCACTATTCGCACATCTATCATACATCGTTTTGTTACACATTCTTCTGAGAGATCGCATTTCGACTGCATTCAGTCTACTTTCATCCTTCTTTTGCCAACTCCATGTTTCACTTCCATACATTAGAGTTGGAACCAGGACTCCGTTGTGCACTGCCAGTTTAGCTTCCGCTGATAGGTTTTTATTTGCTATAACTATATGCTATAGCTATATATATGATGTTTGTGTGAAAGCACTAAAATAAAGAATTGATATGAAGTCAAGGTCCCGTAAAAACGTAAAAGTAAGAAATTATCATTGAGATTAACACACTTAATGAATAATCTCCGAGATCACTTCCTCGGTTTCTAAACGCGATTAGTGGGTTTTATGAGCGGATGATACACGTACATACACGCCCTGCTAATAACGACATATCTAGAAAATCCGCACATAAAAACATTTCAATAATAAACAACAAAATATTTATAAAATTAAATAACTTAGTTTTAACCATTTTTTTACTAAAACAATTTAACCTACCGGTTTCGACAAGAACCTTGTCATCATCAGGGTTTATTTGAATTCAAAAACATAAAAAACATTAAAATACTCTCACCAAAAACTTCCACACACTCCGTAAAAAACCTAAAATATTTCAAATTATTTTTTGGCATCTCATCAAAGATGAAGAAGAATATGGAAGTCTGGGCATTTACGGGGCTGACGACCGTCATAGGCTGGTTAAAGTGATCACTTTACACACGTGTAACATTCACCCACTATTGATTCTACCCATTATTGACAACCACACTACTGAAATTCTTGGAAGTTTTTTATATATGAACCAATTTTGAAACCTTTTTTTTACCTTACCTGTCAATAAAACGTTTTTTCAAAACCATATATTTATTTCTAAGAAAAAAAATCATGTATTTATTTGTAAGAAAAAAAAATCAATAAAAAACGGTGCTTTAAACAAAAAATTCAATGTACGTTAAATGTTACCTGGATCAAAAAAAAAATAAGTCACGGGCTATCGACTATCCCGCCTTAAGGAAATTTTCAACGTTGTTTCCAATTTTATTTGGGAAAATTATTAATGTGTAAAGGCAACTAGCCGTAACTCAAGTTGCGGCTGTTTGGCGTAACACGGCTCAAAGCATTCTTATAACTGGCCTCTATCATATACAATCACAGATTTTTCTCCATCTCTTTTCTGTACCGAGATATTCATTATACAAACAGCCGCAAAATTGTGTTAATTTGATACGTGTTGGCGAAAAGGGTCATTGTAAGTTAATTATAGACTCGTTTATCTCAAAACTACTGTTTTTAAACTTTTATACTCGTCTATATAATCGGCTGTTATTATTATTACAAGGAATAAAGCGTTATAAAAGTTATGTCATGGATTTATCATCGTTCATCATACATAATAAATAAAATAAAACCCTTACCGCACCCCAATGGTGCATAGGGCACTGCTTCATATAAACGCAGTGTTATCTCGATCGTTTACACATGAAGGAAAGGTGATCAGCCCTCCGCTTCAGGTACCAGTCCAGTGTAATATTGAATAAATATTACAGTGAAAAAATCACTTTATATTAAACCCCCCCTGGGAATCGAACCCGGGACCTCCAGAACGGTAGGCGAGCATGCTGACCATTACACTACGGAGGCGGACGAAGATACATAAGTGATACATAAGTCGATACATTTCTGTAAACAACTTATCACGATATAAGAAATTTTTATTTTGATTTATTTAACCCTAAAACTAAACATTCGTCCACGCGACGACGCCCTTCTGGGTGCAAGTCAAGTGCACTTACTTCCCCGCACCCCGCACCCGCCAGGGTGATTTATTGTTAAATGTCTCTTACATTCATTCCTAATAAACTAAACTTAAGTGTCATGTAACCAGTTACTAACTAACTAACTGACTAACCATCACGCCGCTTCTGCAGGGGTAGGCAGAGAGAATAGAACGCCACACCACTCTGTTTTTGCAAACATTCTTCGCCTCTTCCACGTTCGTGCATCTCCTCATTCACCCGCCGATTGTTTCGACTCCTAACCTGACCGCTTTCAAGTATTTGGCATACCTGATCGTGCCGAGTTTTTCTCGGTCTTCCTCTGGTCAATTGCCTTTTCACGTTAGATTAGCATTATCTTGTGCATTTTATTCTAGTTTAATAGTGGTAAAAAAGCCTTAATCTGACAATCCATCCGTTAGCCATAAATTAAATAAAAAGGAAATAAAAAAAATATATTAGTTTCTCTCTCCTTTGTGCCATAGTATATTTGGCTGAAATTCTACTTTCTCTGCTACAAAATGAACGAAACAGTGCCATAGAAAATCTACTTATGGGAATATAAACATAGTATGCACTAGAATGTCCTCAAATAGAAAATAACGGATTAGTTTGTAAAATGCCAGCGGAACGGTCAACAAGAGTGTCAACGTTCGCAATTCCATATTCAATCATAAGACAAACTAACTTATACTTATTCAAAACCCTTATCCGCACCCCAATGGTGCATAGGGCACTGCAGCCCTCCGCTTCAGGTACCAGTCCAGGGTAATATTGAATAAATATAAGCGTGAAAAATCACTTATATTTATTTGACCCCCCCCCTGGGAATCGAACCCGGGACCACCGGTACGGTAGCCGAGCGTGCTGGCCATTACACTACGGAGGCGGACAATTCACTTATAACAATATATTTTTTTGTAACTTATATACTATACAACTATATAATTTGTGTAACTTATACTTATAAATACATTTTCAAAATACATATTAAGAAAAAAATGGTATTTACTATATAATATAAAACCCTTATCCGCACCCCAATGGCGCATAGGGCACTGCGTCATATAAACGCAGTGTTATCTTGATCGTTTTACACATGAAGGAAAGGTGATCAGCCCTCCGCTTCAGGTACCAGTCCAGGGTAATATTGAATAAATATTACAGTGAAAAAATCACTCATATTTATTTTACACCCCCTGGGAATCGAACCCGGGTCCTCCAGAACGGTAGCCGAGCGTGCTGACCATTACACTACGGAGGCGATATTTACTAAGTAAAAATTAATTTCAGTATTAATTTGTAAATCGAACACATGTTTTTGGAGTCTACTAAATTGTATTTTATTTAAAAAAAAACACATAAAAAATAATATTGCGACAACTGTTTCGCCTAGTTACTGCATTTTCAAACGAATGTGAAGATTAAATGAACTGACGGTCCTTATGTAACTATACAACTCAGTAGACTCAACAAATCGGTGTTTGATTTAAAAATTAATACAACATTTTGAGTGTGTCCAAATAGATGTCTCTAGTGAAGTTCTAGTGATTCAAGAACAAGGTTTCTTTCTAAATTGGTTCATATATACAGAACTTCCAAGAATTTGAGTAGTGTGGTTGTCAATAATGGGTAGAATTGGTGAATGTTACACGTGTGTAAAGTGATAACTTAAACCAGCCTTTGACGGTCGTCCGCCCCGTAAATGCCCAGACTTCCATATTCTTCTTCATCTTTGATGAGATGTCAAAAATAATATAAAAATTAATACATAAATTAAAATGGAGTTCTACAAATTGAACGTCAAATCAATAAATAAGTACAAAAAAAATTATTTATTTATTTTTCCCCATTCAAGAATGGGACATGGATGTTTTCAGACTTGAAAAACAACGAAAAGAAAGTTTCGCTAATTAAGACGTCTTTAAATTGTTTACATATATTTATGTTAAAAAAATAATTAGCATTTTTCCGATAATACGTCTCTTCACCTACATACTGCAATATTTGTTTAAGAAGAACGAGCAGGGTTGTCACAAATGTTCGAAAATTAATTCTCACACTTTTTTAAAGTATATTATTTTTTGACATCTCATCAAAGATGAAGAAGAATATGGAAGTCTGAGCATTTAGTCTACTAAGTAGACTCAAAGTAGTGTAGACTCAGACACTTAGTAGACTCAAAAAATCTGTGTTTGATTTTAAATTAATACATAAATTAAAATGGAGTTCTACAAATTAAACGCCAAATCAATAAATAAATATAATAATAATAATAAAAAAATATTTTTTTGACATCTCATCAAAGATGAAGAAGAATATGGAAGTCTGGGCATTTACGGGGCTGACGACCGTCATAGGCTGGTTTAAGTGGTCACTTTACACACGCGTAACATTCACCAATTCTACCCATTATTGACAACCACACTACTCAAATTCCAGACTTGCATACACTACATAACCACACATACACCATAACCACAACCATACACCATAACACTACACACACACACACACACACACACACACACACACACACACACACACACACACACACACACACACACACACACACACACACACACACACACACACACACACACCCACACACACACACACACACACACACACACACACCCACCCACACACACACACACACACACACACACACACACACACACACACACACACACACACACACACACACACACACACACACACACACACACACACACACACACACACACACACACACACACACACACACACACACACACACACACACACACACACACACACACACACACACACACACACACCCACACACACACACACACACACACACACACACCCACCCACACACACACACACACACACACACACACACACACACACCCACACACACACACACACACACACACACACACACACACACACACACACACACACACACACACACACACACACACCACACACACACACACACACACACACACACACACACACACACCCACACACACACACACACACACACACACACTCACCCCAACCAACATAAGAATAGCATTATCGGAGGATTTTTTTAATTGGCCATAGTTTGGTTAATTAATGTTGCATAATATATTGTTTTTGGCTGTAAAAATCCCAAATAAAATAAAATAAAAATAAAAATAACCACACTATACAAATATACATAACCATACGCCATAACCACACTATTCAAATGCCCAGACTACCATATTCTTCTTCATCTTTGATGAGATGTCAAAAAATAATATGAAAATAACTCCTGTAATTGGAGATAATCTAGATTTTGTGAATAAGTATTTGGACACACTCAAAATGTTTTTATAGTATTTTATTTGTGAATGTACCGTAGTACTACTTGAACTTTGATGTGCCCAGTACGTTTTTTTAAAAATATTTAGATCTGTATTTGGTCTACAATAATGAACGAGCTCACTGAAAAAAAATCATTAATATTTATTTTCGATTGGTCTGGGTGTTATGATGTATTTTTCATATTAACCTTCCCTATCTTTACTATCCTACCTGCAGACAATCCTCTATTTTTTTTATTTATTATTTATTTGGCAGTCACCCAGTGAAAGGATATTTCTGCCAGTGTCAAGTATTATTTTAATTCACAATCAAAAGAATTATAGAAAATAATAACAATTAATACAAAATTTCATAGTTTAAATGCGTTTAGCTTTATTATTTTAGAAATTATGCCCGCAATTCTAGAATTAGGTTCAGAAAGAAGGGTGCATACTTGGATCTATTTTTAGAGGCTTTTCTGCAGGGAGTAAAGTTATTCCTTAATAATAATAATAATAAAACCCTTATCCGAACCCCAATGGTGCATAGGGCACTGTGTCATATAAACGCAGTGTTATCTTGATCGTTTTACACATGAAGGAAAGGTGATCAGCCCTCCGCTTCAGGTACCAGTCCATGGTAATATTGAGTACATATTACAGTGAAAAAATCACCTGTTTTTATTTTACTCCCCTTGGGAATCGAACCCGGGACCTCCAGAACGGTAGCCGAGCGTGCTGACCATTACACTACGGAGGCGGACAAAGTTATTCCTTCAACAACAACAAAAAACGCACACACACACTTTTGTAATACCACTTTTTAGTTTATCCAAGAAAACATGACAAGTTTTGAGTACTACAGATGTTCTCATCAACAATTTGTGTTTTTACCTGTTAATGAGATTAACGTACTTCCCGTAAAATTTCCAATAAAAAGCAAGAAATGGCAACTGGAGAGCTCAGTTGCTTGGGCTGGTGCAATACGACACATGCGCCATCGCAAACAGTACTCATTCAAAAGCACCAAAAAAAAAAAAATCCCTTGTGGCATCCCTGATAGCTGATATGCAGATGGCCGAGTCTCGATGTAAAGAAGTCGCATCGAGTGAAAGTCGTATCGAATGGATGTAGTATGTGTGTGATGTGGTGTTATGGTGTGACACTCGCGTCACATAGCGCAGGTTATGTGGCAGCGCTGGGTACTGCACGGGAATGCGAATTGAGTCCAATGGGTCATCTGTGCAATGGAAACTCGGCTTATGGTGTGTGAAGTGGTGTCGACTATTCCGTTTGCCGACGATATCCGATCATTATCAAAAGATATCAATGTTTATTAACAGTATTCATATCATCAGTGGAATAACCTTTGGGCACGGATGCAATGGAAACTCCAACTTTTAATAACCTTGTTCACAAATCGCTCACTCCTTTCAAGAACGCCATAAATCAAAAAACCTGATTTTTCAGGAAAACTTTTTTAAAGTTTAAAAATAAAACACAATTTATTAAAAATAAATATCAAGCGACTTTTTGATCTTTTTACTGTGCAACAGATCTATTTAGGTAAAACCTGAAGGTTTTTTCGCCATTTGAAGAATATTAAATATATTTAAAAAAAAAAAAATAAACAATACCTTTTCTTCAAAATGCTAAAACAACATTTTCTGCCCTGTAGCGGGTAAATATTAAGTTAAAAATATGCCGCTTTTTCTGGGATATAGTACATTTTCTGGGCATTGTGAAAACATACACAACTGAAAATTTACAACTTTTGATTTATGACGTTCTTGAAAGGAGTGAGCGAAATGCAATAAAAACTCGATTTATGATGTGTGAGGTGGTGTTAAACTACCATATTCTCAATGTTATTAATATTTAAAGCATTTACTTTGTGGTTAGTCATTTTTACTTATTTATTTTTTTACAAAAATGTTAATAAAATTAGTATATACTAATATTATTAACATTTTTGTAAAAAAAAAAATAAGTACCATATTCCGTTTGCTAATTATATATGATCATTATTTTGTAAAAAAATCAGAGATTGAAAAATCAACGGAAACTCGGCTTATGGTGTATGAAGTGGTGTTGGACCATATCCGATCATTATCAAAAGATATCAATACTTCTTAACAGTATTCATGAATAACATTTGGGCACGGATGCAATGGAAACTCCAGCTGTATGAACTATGAATAACCTTTGGTAACGAATGCAATGGAAACTCGACTTACCGTTTGATGACAATGGCAATATTCGATCATTATAAAAATATATCAATACTTCTTAACAGTATGTATGAACTAACCTTTAAATAACCTTTGGGCACGGATGCAATGGATACTCCAACTGTATGAACCATGAATAACCTTTGGGCACGGATGCAATAGAAACTCCAACTATACGAACTATGAATAACCTTAACCTTGTTAGATTGTGTATTCCGTTTGTTGACGATATCCGACCATTATCAGCAACAACAAAAAACCTCAATGGGTATTAACAGTATTCATGAATTACCTTTGGGCACAGATGCAATGGAAACTCGACTTATGATGTTTAAAGTGGTGTTGAATATATATATATATATATATATATATATATATATATATATATATATATATATATATATATATATATATATATATATATATATATATATATATATATATATATATATATATATATATATATACATTATTTTTTTTTTTTGTCCGCCTCCGTGGTGTAATGGTCAGCGTGTTTAGCTACCGTCCGGGTTCGATTCCCAGGGGGGGGGGTGAAAATAAATATTAGTGATTTAACACTGTAATATATATTTAATTTTACCCTGGACTGGTTCCTGAAGCGCAAGAGTGATCACCTTGCCTTCATGTAAGTAATGATCAAGATAACACCGCGTCAATTTGATGCAGTGCCCTATGCACCATTAGGTGCGGATAAGGGTTATAATAAATAAAATAAAAAATAATAATATATTAATATATATATATATATATATATATATATATATATATATATATATATATATATATATATATATATATATATATATATATATATATATATATATATATATATATATATATATATATATATATATATATATATATATATATATATATATATATATATATATATATATATATATATATATATATATATATATATATACATATATGAGTTTTAAAAATTGAGTAGTGTGGTTGTCAATCATGGGTAGAATGATGAATATGACACCTGTGTAAAGTGACCACTAAACCAGCCCATGACAGATCGTACCTCCTGTAAATAACCAGACTTATATATTCTTCTCCATGTACATACTTTGAGATACTAAAATGTTCAAATTAAAACCTTAATACCAAAGTTAATACTGAGATTTTTTACATAACGATAATTATTTTTAAAAAAAATGGCAGAAGTACCTAACCGCTTACCGTTGTAATAATTAATTTTTCAAGACCAGTTTCTTTACGACTGGCAATACTGCCAAGAACCGACCAAACCACAAAATACGGATAGATAATGCTCGACACACTTTTATACTCGTCTATATAATCGACTGTTATTATTATTACAAGGAATAAAGCGTTATAAAAGTTATGTCATGGATTTATCATCGTTCATGATACATAAGTCGATATATTTCTTTAAACGACTTATCACGATATATTAAAAAAAATGATTTATTTATTTATTTAACCCTAGAACTAAACATTCGTCCACGCGACGACGCCCTTCTGGGTGCAAGTCAAGTGCACTTACTTCCCCGCACCCCGCACCCGCCAGGGTGATTTATTGTTAAATGTCTCATACATTCATTCCTAATAAACCAAACTTAAGTGTCATGTAACCAGTTACTAACTAACTAACTAACTGACTAACCATCACGCCGCTTCCCCGCAGGGGTAGGCAGAGAGAATAGAACGCCACACCACTCTGTCTTTGCAAACATTCTTCGCCTCTTCCACGTTCGTGCATCTCCTCATTCACCCGCCGATTGTTTCGACTCCTAACCTGACCGCTTTCAAGTATTTGGCATACCTGATCGTGCCATGTTTTTCTCGGCCTTCCTCTGCCCCTTTTTCCAATTACATTCGCCTCATAATTTTTTTTTACCGTTCTTTCCTCACTCATTCGTTCCACATGTCCAAACCATCTCAACACACCTTTCTTAATTTAATCGATAATGCTTATCTCAGCTTTGCATTTCTTCCTTATTTCACTATTCGCACATCTATCATACATCGTTTTGTCGCACATTATTCTGAGAGATCGCATTTCGACTGCATTCAGTCTACTTTCATCCTTCTTTTGCCAACTCCATGTTTCACTTCCATACATTAGAGTTGGAACCAGGACTCCGTTGTGCACTGCCAGTTTACTATTTACTTCACCAGTTACTATTTTTAATAAATACTTTTGATAATTTTCACGTTATTAATTGCGTAGTCCGCCTGGCGAATGTTTAGTTACTATGTATCTACAAATATAGTTGAGTTATCTAGGGTTAAACTTCATGTCCGCCTCCGTAGTGTAATGGTCAGCACGCTCGGCTACCGTTCTGGAGGTCCCGGGTTCGATTCCCAAGAGGGGTAAAATAAATATAAGTGATTTTTTCACTTTAATATTTATTTAATATTACCCTAGACTGGTACCTGAAGCGGAGGGCTGATCACCTTTCCTTCATGTGTAAAACGATCAAGATAACACTGCGTTTATATGACGCAGTGCCCTATGCACCATTGGGGTGCGGATGAGGTTTTTATTATTATTAAACTTCATGTAAAGAAAATAAATAAGTACATTGGAGGGCTTATTGCTAAAAAGCAATATCTTCCAAACAATCAAAAATAGACTAGTGATATTGGTCAAAACATTGGATACCATATATAGCTGTTTGCATTCAGAGGGTAGATAGTGCTTGAACATAAGAAAAACATAAATTACAAAAGATGATAATAAGGAGGGCAAAGGAAGAAGGGAGTTTAGGGAAGGAGGTAGAGGGAGGAGGTTTGATGGACAGTTAGGATGCTAATGATAGATAGTAATGTCTCAGACGTTTCTTAAAAGTTATTAGAGAAGGTGCATTTGTTTACGCGGAGAGGCAATTTATTCCATAGTCTGGTCGCTTGGACAGAAAAGGATTTTCTTGAATGTTTTTCGCAGATACTTTGTGGCACATTTTATAAACTTTATAAAATAAAACCACTTTGTTTTAACCACGTTTTATATGGTGTACGGAGTGCGTGGAAGTTGTTGGTATCGTAAGGGAAGGGTAAAGGTTAACATAAACCTAACTATGAGTACAACATTTTGAGTGTGTCCAAATACTTGTTCACAAAATCTGGATTATCTCCAATTACAGGAGTTATTTTCATATTATTTTTTATATTGGAAGTCTGGGCATTTACGGGGCTGACGTGTGTAAAGTGGCCACTTAAACCAGCCGATGACGGTCGTCAGCCCCGTAAATGCCCAGACTTCCATATTCTTCTTCATCTTTGATGAGATGTCAAAAAATAATATAAAAAAATAACTATGAGTATTTCAATGTTTTAGAATTAGTACATAAACCCTGATGATGACAAGGTTCTTGTCGAAACCGGTTGGATAAAGTGTACCAATAAAAAGTGGTTAAAACAAAGTTGTATTATTTTATAAATAGAAGGAATTACTGAAGAATGATATGTTATGGCGAGGAATGGAGAGTGTTCTTTATATTTTTATTTTCTTAGGAAGAACGAAAAATAATAAATAAATAAAATAAATTGTGGATTTTATTGCTGAAAAAAAATATTGTGACAATACTGTTATGGTATATGTACTGTAAATTACACAATGATATTTTAATCTATTTGACGCATTATCATCACATTCAAGCCACACGCGCCTAGCGCGTATTCCGCCCCGTGGAAAATGTCAGAATACGCGTCTGGCGAGTACGTATTAAATCGCATACAGTGCATCAATAGGGATTTCTCATGATGTTGGTTTATTGGCTAATAAATTAATATTAAAAATCACAAGACTATCCGTAGCATTCTTATTGAAATCTGTAGGGAACTAAGGGAGATATGAAGGTTTAAACTTTACATAGCTATTTTAATAAAACGAAAAACGGACAACGCGATACGTCATGAAATTTAACGTGTGTTATAAGACGTATCCCTTTATGTATCTGCTTTATAAAGCTAGTAGTAGTGTGGATTCGTTTCATATGAAAACAACGTTTTTACGAAGGCTAATTTTGCAATAGAAAATAATAAAAATATTGATTATGTCGGCTGTTATAAACACTGCACGAGTCTCGCACAATCCTTCATAGGTTGAGTATGTTAAATTAGATCCACGGCCCCTAAGTAAAGTACTCTGTCTGCAAATCGGTTACTTTACAGGAGAGAGCTTAGAAGATTTTTTCAGCGTATTTTTATTTATTAACTAACGGTTTTATCTGAAATTCTAAACTAGTATTATACATTTAAAAACACGATAAAATAATGTATCAAATCGTTTTAAAACATTATTCTTTACCAAAATTAAGCAGTTAGCGTTTTAGGAGTTAAATTCATTTCGAAAATTCGATGTTGATAGCGTCTTATACGCCTGAAAACGAGACGTAATTTATTTTTTATATATTTTTTGTTTGTTTATATTTGTAGATATTTGTAAATATCTCAAAATTGACAAAAATGTAGTTAGAGCACTTTACGTAGGGCACGTCGAGATTTTCCTCCCGTCTGACAAAGATCCATTACTATCCAATCTTAGCTAAGGCTCCCGAGTGATGATACCCAATTGATTTCTTATATTTATAGTGCGTGAATGGCAGTTATGATACATGCCCACTTTGTATTTGCGATCAGCTTTCATCCTATGTAGGAAAAGAACGCTTCCGTCATGATCTCACTTTGGTATCGATTTGAATAGAATTACCG
Organism: Brachycentrus maculatus; assembly: GCF_059751285.1. NCBI lineage: Eukaryota > Metazoa > Arthropoda > Insecta > Trichoptera > Brachycentridae > Brachycentrus > Brachycentrus maculatus. The sequence continues at coordinate 152,723 of NW_028281168.1, read as the reverse complement.
AGAAGGTAGGAAATGGTCCGCGTTCTCACAGTCACACAGGTATTATTAGCTTTCTATTAAAATGATCACTTCTATGCAACTATTAAGTGTTATAAAACAAACAGGGTTGGCAATTCTGACATCTTAAGGCTCAATATACGATGAACTGCAACTATTTAATTTTATTTTATGTATTAATTTTAAATCGAACACAGATTTTTTAAAATGAAATGTTTGATAATGCCCTAACAAGGCGAAACAACTGTCACAATATATTTTTTTATGTGATTTCATTAATAGGTTAGGAGTCATTTCATAATTAGGTTAGGAGTCGTAACAATCGGCGGGTATGTATGAGGAGATGCATGAACGTGGAAGAGGCTGTGGCAACCTACACATATAATGTACATCGAATATGGCAACTCAAGCTCAACGTAGCGAGCTACCTTCACAAGACCAGAAAAGAACGAAACGAGCGACCCCGCCACACTTCGTCGCCACTCGTCCACAGATCGACAAGTACTTCAACTGTTCTCATATTAGAGTCACGCGATTATCCTTAAGTATTTTCTTGATTGTAATTTGATAGAACTAAATAAATTTGTGTTAAAAGTAATCCGCTTTCATCTTGCTTCCCTTCTGATAAATTAAAGTGGTATTCAACTAGAAACCATAAGGCGAAGAATGTTTGCAAGGACAGAGTGGTGTGGCGCTCTATTCTCTCTGCCTACCCCTGCGGGGAAGCGGCGTTATGGTTAGTTAGTTAGTTAGTTAGTTAATATTGTTATTTATATAGATATATATATACTATATATAATTTTTTCGTTGCTTCATGTGCAAGTTCGTAAGTCAATTTAGTAAGATTTTAACAAGGAGAGACCCTTTTAAATGTACGCAAGATCCTTGCTGAATTATTTTACATACTGGGAGTCGCTTGAAAATAATTTGACTTTTTTATGTGTTCACAAATATGGGTTTCCCCACTTAAAAGTTATTCAACATGTAACAATGGATAAATCCACCACAAATTGACCATCACACCACTTTTTTGGGTGTTTTACATCTTTTCACATGCGTGTTCTCAGCACCACCTAAGATTGAGGTAGAGCATTTTTTCTTCATTTAACGAAATGATTTTATGAAATGAAATTTTCTTAAATTGACGATTATTAAAATGTTTTAAATCCTTATTACTACTAAATACAACTGCTACCGTCGTGCCATTTCCCCGCAGGGGTAGGCAGTACACTCTTAGCCTCCTTCACGTGCACACACATCTAGTCATACATGCCCTCCGATCCCACAGACTTTCGGCAACACCAGGTTTTAGGTTCTTATTGATCTGATCATGGCAAGTCATTTTCGGTCGTTCTCATTCTGTTTTCCCATTCGCACTGGCCAAATATGCTTTCTTATTCATCCTCTCGTTATCCATTCGCTCCACGTGTCCATACCACAAAGAGTTTAAGATATTTTACTAATAAAGATTAATTAAATATGTGAAACTTTTTCCACTAAACCGTATGGAGCCCTGAATTATAATAAACTGGCAACCCTGACACAAACGTCAACCTACATTTGACAGTTCTCAGATTGCATCTACCTTCCGTCTCGATTACAGCCGAGTTTAACAGACACCCATCGATTACTCCGTACAATTTGCACGTCCTAATCCCCGGTTGAAGTTTACCCAACATTCAACAAAGCTACTCTCTAGGATTACAAAAGGTGAAAGTTTAAACTCTAACTGACGATTATTGCATGGGTTTTTTATGGCGTAACAGACGTTTTATTAAAAATTTTATTCGACAACTGGAACTGTCATTTCCGATGTTTATAGAGCATAAAATATGAAATGAGGTAAAAACGATTTAGGAAATTATTAATATTTTATTTCTAGAATTTGCAAAAGTTTGAACGAAAAATTCGCAAAGAAAGAGATAAGGTCGATACCTTGTATCCCTAGTGATGTGCTAAAAAACACAAAGCGAACGCAACTTTGTTTCGTTCGTCATGTATAACATCATTGTATTTTTTTAAATTTATTATTCTTTCATTAATAGATTCGGCAGTCGCTTTGTTGTGATATTAATTTTTCTTTTTAAATTTTACTAAAACAACTCCTAACTGGAGATAATCCAGATTTGGACACACTCAAAATGTTTAAGTATATTTACTGGCCACTAAGGTAGGTGCACTGAAATCAATTAAATATGCAGTTATAATATATATTATATAAAAATCAGCGAAAGCTAAACTGGCAGTGCACAACGGAGTCCTGGGTCCGACCCTAATGTATGGAAGTGAAACATGGAGTTGGCAAAAGAAGGATGAAAGTAGTCTTAATCAGTCGAAATGCGATCTTTCAAAAGAATGTGCGACAAAACGATGTATGATAGATGTTCGAATACTGAAATAAGGAAGGAATGCAAAGCTGAGATAAGCATTATCGATAAAATTAAGAAAGGTGTGTTGAGATCGTTTGGACATGTAGAACGAATGAGTGAGGAAAGAACGGTAAAACAAATTTATGAGGCGATTGTAATTGGAAAAAGGAGAAGAGGCAGACTGAGAAAAACTTGGCACATACTTGAAAGCGGTCAGGTTAGGAGTCGAAACAATCCGTGGGTATGTATGAGGAGATGCATGAACGTGGAAGAGGCGAAGAATGTTTTCAAAGATAGAGTAGAGTGGTGTGGCGTTCTATTCTCTGTGGCTACCCCTGCAAGGAACGGCGTGGTGGTTAGTTAGTTAGTCAGTTAAGGTAGGTTTTTCATCCTTTTACACCTTAGTGCATGTTACCTTAGACCTCTGCCTTTAGTGCATGTTGTTTTGCAATCCTTAGTGCATGTTGGTCCTCGGGTAAATTCAAACTTAGAACCACCGTCTTTTAAAATCACACCTAATTAAAATTCGACGACAGTAAATAGATTATTTATTGACAAGATTTACTTTTCCCATTTAATACAAGTAGAAAGTCATTTCGCTCGTCGAGTACTCATTACTATTTTCAGCCTGCATCCGACCCCGATTCGGTAGCGAGGTGGACACGCGTTTGCTTTCGCGCCGGGGTCACGGGTTCAATTCCAAACGTGCAAGGGAAATTTACTATAACGTGCTGTGAAGAGAGAAAATTGACATTAAGCGCTAATTTACCTACTTATCTTATCTAAAGCGATAAATATATACATTTGAACATCTCATTCGCTCGTAATTTGTACTATAATTCTAAGTTTATATTTGTATGTTTGTATATATTATATGATATATATGATATATTCACAAGGGATGGAAAAGGGATGGAACTGGCAAAGGAAGGATGAAAGCAGAGTGAACGCTGTTGAAATGCACTCCCTCAGACGAATGTGTGGAAAGTCATTATGAGAATTAAAAACGAAGATGTAAGAAAGGAATGTAAGGCTGAACGAGGAATAATTGAAAAGATTATAAAGAGTTATTTACGGTGGTATGGACTTGCGAAGCGAATGGATAACGAGAGAATGATTAAGTGGCGAATGTGAGATGGAAAACAGAACGAGGACAACCGAAAAAGACTTGGCAGGACAGAAAAGTGTGGCGCTCCATCCTCTCTGCCTACCCCTGCGGGGAAAACGGCGTGATTGTAGTAGTATATATATATATATATATATATATATATATATATATATATATATATATATATATATATATATATATATAAATATATATATATATATATATATATATATATATATATATATATATATATATATATATATATATATATGTATATATATATATATATATATATATATATATATATTATATATATATATATATATATATATATATATATATATATATATATATATATATATATATATATATATATATATATATATATATATATATATATATATATATATATATAATATATATATATATATATATATATATATATATATATATATATATATATATATATATATATATATTTATATATATATATATATATATATATATATATATATATATATATATATATATATATATATATATATATATATATATATATATATATATATATATATATATATATATATATATATATATATATATATATATATATATATATATATATATATATATATATATATATATATATATATATATATATATATATATATATATATATATATATGTATATATATATATATATATATATATATATTTATAAATACATATATAAATATGTATGTATAAATAAAGAAATGATCAGAAACTCGAGTGCATCTTTCAAACATCAATCTACAATATCTCACGGAGAAATCGGAGATTCCGCAAAAAAAACCTTGAATGTAAGACGTCTGCCATCTTGAAAAGTGCGCAAAAAACATGGCGACCGTTCGCAAATTGGCGGCAAACCAGATGGGCAGTGTTGCCAGCGAAATTAAGAACAGGTGAAAAAAGGAATAAAAGAAAATGACAAACAAAACGCTGGCCTACTTGCAACATTGAACAAATTAAGGCAGGCGCCCGAGAAGAAAAAAATGTATAGTGTGATTTACGTTGAATTTCTCTGACATTTTAGTTAAATATGAACACGACTCTATAATTGGGGCAATTATATTTAAAAAGGTAGGTACCTACCTTACATAAAAGCGAATTAGTTGTACAGGATGGCGCAAAATTAATCACTGTATCGGTAAATACTATAATCTCTGCAAATGCCGTTGTATGTTAATCATATTTGACATTTCGCTCACTCCTTGTAACAACGTAATATATCAAAAAAAAATATTTTTCAGGAGATCGTTTTTAAAGTTTAAGAATATAATAAAATGTATTAAAAATAAATATCCAGCCACTTATAGTACATTTTACTGCGCAACAGACCATTTTAGGTAAAACCTGAAGGTTTTTTTTCTCCACTCGAAAAATATTTAGTATATTAAAAAAAATATTAAAGAATACATTTTCTTCAAAATACAAAAACAATAATTTCTGCCCTGTAGCGGGTAAATATTAAGTTAAAAATAAGCCACTTTTGCTGGGATATAGGTCATTTTCTGGGCATTTTGAAAACATGCACAACTGAAAATCGTCGATTTATTTTATGATTATATGACGTTGTTGAAAGGAGTGAGCGATATATCACCCTTTAATCGATGATGAATTGTTGTTTTATTTAAACCAGCTGTCGGGTAACTTTTTTGACCATTGCCCTAAAATATTTTTGCGTAAGTCGATATCACCTCCTCCCCTAATTTTGAAAAGAAGACAATCGATGTATATTTTAAATAAACATTATCTATTGAATTACTTTACACACAAAATTTAAAAAAAAAGTTACGTGAAAATAGAAAATATATAATAGACAAAGAAAATAAAATTCTCAAATAGGAACAAACGAAAATTTAGCTTTTCAGGTTTCCTTTTCAGTTTTTGGAGAAATGATGTCGTTTCGTGTTTGATACATTTAATTCAAAATTGGATTTTTTTATGTCAGAGCAATTTTATTACAGTCTTCGGCATTTAATCGATTTCTATCGCACAGACCTGAATTGTTTACGTTTGTAAAAATACTAATACGTTTATGAAATAACAAATTTAAAAATTCTCTTATTACCCAAAAAAAAATCTTTCTTACCCCATTTGGGGTATTTTACCCCGGTTACCAAGATGAGGAACCCTGTAATAAATAATATATTAAAAACATGTCTTAAAAGTAGTTCTCTAATTCGGTGTCATCACTTTCTTATTATCATTCTCTCCGTTATGAATGTGAATGTTTTGTTCATACGTATTTACAGCTGTTTGAATGTCAAATATACAAGGAAAGGTTCTCTTTCATACTAATATGAAGGCCGGACAGCATGAACACCAACGTTTTTCGTTCGCCAATCGAACGCTAAGAACCGAACTTCGTCAGGGAGGCTAATTTTGTCAAAAGCATGGATACTTTCGACAGAGGTAAACAGCAACTTTCCGCATGTTAACTAATTATAACTAAATTATAATACATATAAGTACTTTACTAAAATATCAAATAGGTTTCGTAAGTAGATTTATTTTATTATTTTTAATATATTTCTTCTAATAATAAATCAATATTTTATTTCCATATTATTTTTTGACATCTCATCAAAGATGAAGAAGAATATGGAAGTCTGGGCAATTGCGGGGCTGACGACCGTCATAGGCTGGTTTAAGTGATCACTTTACACACATGTAACATTCCCCAATTCTACCCATTATTGATAACCACACTTCTCAAATTCTTGGAAGTTCTATATATATATATATGAACCAATTTTGAAACATTATGGTATTCTTGAATAACTAGAACTTCACTAGAGACATCTATTGGTGAGATGAAAAGAAGCTTTTTACTAAGCAGAAACTCTTTTATTAGTATGTGAGGTCCGAATCCTGGGTTGTAATCACATACATGAGAAACGCCAGAAAATATCGTTTTCATTTTTATTATTTAAGAATTTAAAAATGGATTCTTATTACTATAGTGAATCTACAGTTATTTTACCTGTAGTTGTTATGTTTTTTTTGTTACTATAAATCAGATGTAAAATAAATATGAACGTAAGTAAAATAAAATAAAATAAATATGAATATAAATAAATCAGAGATAAAATAGAAATGAACGGACGGTACAAAGTGACTGCCGAATCAATCAATGAAAACGTTACGTTGGAGAACGAACGACGATTGTCGTTATGGTGGTGCCTCGGGTGGGTTTCCATGTATGTTTGTGTATAGCTCACACCCAGAATGTGGTGGTGATACGTAGGTATACACTATACACACTCGCTCGGTGTGGTATAGACGCGGCGACCCACATTTCACGCGTTACGGTACATTCGACGCAAAGTATGCACGCGCAATACACACTGCTTGTGGCCAATTTTGTCAATTCTAGTTATTGTTTCATTTCTAAAATATGCAATTTATGTTGAAAAAAAAATAATAAAAAAAATGTTTTTATTATTTACAAAAACACTTCGATTTCATACTACCTCTCATAACGGGTAATCGCATAACGAGCAAAAAAAGTGAAAAATTTGCTCCCTTAACGAGCTACATTTCGCGTAATTGGTTACAAAGAAAGGGTAAGTCCCTTTTTCACGATATTCACTTGTAAGCCGATTTTTTTTTCGCTTAACGAGTAAGATTCTGAAACGAATTATGCTCGTTATGGAAGGTTCCACCGTATGTCTGTGAGTCTAAGCGGCTCGTTATTTAAAATAGGTATCGAATTGCGGTAGAGTGGGTTCGAACTCAGAAACTCTGACTCGAGAGTCCGTAACACTAACCACGGGACAACAACCCGACACAAGAAAATGCAGATTTTTTAAAAAGTTTTACTTGGTAAATATTTAGCAAAGAACCGTATTTAAATGTATGTAAAATTCGATGCAACTTGATTTAAATTTTTTATTTATTGTTGTTGCATTCACTTTGTAGTAAGACATTGAAAAAGAAAAACACTTGATTCTTACCACTTGAGTTTATTTTATTATTTTTTTAGTTTATATTTAGACCTGAAGATGAAAACAAAGCTTCCGAAACTAGTCGGTATAATAAAATAAACACAAATGGTAAAAAAAACATGTGTTTTTCTGGAACAATTTTCAATTTTTATGCGCTGTACAAAAATCATGTTTTCAGGCGTCTCTAACATTTTATGAAAATAAATATTTGTGTTTCTTTTATTTATAAAAACTTCAATTTCACACTATTTGTGTGAGCCTAAGCGGCTGATTATTAGAAATACGTATCAAATTGTGGGTTCGAGCCCAGAAGCGACACTAACCACGGGACCATAACCCGACACACGTTGGATGTTTTATTTATGAGGTCGAACACATTACAACACATTTCTAATAAAATCTTTAAACTAATTTTTCGAATAATCGATGACTTTATTTCAGCCCATATTGATAAACCACGAAGAAGTGTTTGTCTTATAAAAAACTGGTTTATGAGAAGCGACACCTTACTTCCCATTCATATACTGATGGAAAATAATAATCACTGCGGGTGCTAGGATGTACGTTAACCTTCTGCCTGCTTACCTGGGGGTAGTTGGAGAGGATAAAACCCTAAATAAAGACAATGGGATATGTAAAAAAAATATTGAAATCCTATAACTACTCGTCGAGACACGAGGATTTAATATTTTTATATTTTTTATATTGGATTCAATATTTTTTCATGCGTTACCCATATCGTCACTCCTTTCAAGAACGTCATAAATAAAAAATCGACAATTTTCAGTTGTGCATGTTTTCGGAATGCCCAGGAAATGTACTGTAACCCAGCAAAAGCGGCATATTTTTAACTTAATATTTACCCGCTACAGGGCAGAAAGTGTTGATTTTGCATTTTGACGAAAAGGTATTTTTTAATCATTTTTTTTAAATATACTTAATATTTTTCAAATGGAAAAAAAACCTTCAGGTTTTACCTAAAGAGATCTGTTGCGCAGTAAAATGTACTATAAGTGGCTGGATATTTATTTTTAATACATTTTATTATATTCTTAAACTTTAAAAACGATCTCCTGAAAAATCATTTTTTTATATATGACGTTGTTAAAAGGAGTGAGCGAAATGTTGCACAGTAAAAGGGTTCAATAAGTGGCTTGACATTTATTTTTAACACATTTTATTATATTCTTAAAGTTTAAAAACGAGTTCCTGAAAAATCAAGTTTTTTGATTTATGACGTTGTTGAAAGGAGTGAGCGATATGCTCCACCTAGGGAGTAAACATAGAGGAAGAAGAAGATTATTACTCGAATTAAAAGTCTCGCAGCGAATGCGTAACTGGCAGTACACAGTGTAGTCCTTGTACCAACCATGATGTATGGAAATGAAGCATGGAGTTGGCAAAAGAAGGATGAAAGTAGACTGAATGCAGTCGGAATGCGATCTCTCAGTGCGGCTAAATGATGTATGATAGATGTTCCAATGGTGATATAAGGAAATAATGCAAGTCTGAGATAAGCGTTATCGATAAAATTAAGAAACGTGTGTTGAGATAATTTAAAAACGTGGAACGAAAGAATGAGGAAAGAACTGTAAAACCAAATTGGAAATTTCAGCAGAGGAAGACCTAGGAAAACTTGGCATGATCAAGCAAGTCAAATATTAGTGGTCAGAGTCGAAATAATTAGTGGGTACATATAAGGACATGCAATGCGTGGTTGAGTATTTAAAATATACCATATATTTTTTATTTATTTAATATTACCCTGGACTGGTACCTAAAGCGGAGGGCTGATCACCTTTCCTTCATGTGTTAAAAATCAAGATAACACTGCATTTAAATGATGCAGTGCCCTATGCAACATTGGGATGCTTTAAGGGTTTAAAAAGATGAAGAAGATTTATTTTTTATAAACATCTTTTTCTTTATTTATCATTATGTTGTTGAATTAGTTTTAAAATAATAGGCGTAAAATTTTATTAAAGTTTGTAAAAATATGGTTGGATATGATTAGCCATTTTTATAAAAAAATAATAGATTTAAATAGTTAGAAACAATAAAAAAAAACCTATGTAAAAAGAACTCCACGGACAAGACACACGAGGTGGCTTGGTGGGTCTTTGAATTTTTTTTAAATCCATTTTTATATATTTTTTAAATGAATGAATACAGTTTATGTAAAAAAAAATAAAAAAAAATATTAGAGCGTTTTCAAAATTTATTTACACGTACTGGTAAGAGCCTCTTTTAGGGCATATTCATATTTATAAATAAAAACAATTAATAACAATACGTTAAGGTAAATCATGGCCCTTTTAAATTGAATTAAAAAATATTAACAGATATAAAACTAGTGTAGTATTTTGCAATTTTTCTCTTCCTGTTCTCCTCGAACGTAGAAAAAATTAATAAAAATGCAACTAAAATACGTTATTTTGTAAAAAATACGAACAATTTGACAGGCGCATTTTTTTAATACATGTGCGTAGTGGATATTTCTACAAAGTGCCATAAAGGTTTAGATCGTTTTCACATTGTCAATACGAAATTGATAGGAGTAAAGACGGTTTTACAATCGAAATTTTATATATATATATATATATATATATATATATATATATATATATATATATATATATATATATATATATATATATATATATATATATATATATATATATATATATATATATATATATATATATATATATATATATATATATATATAAAATGTATAGATCTATTTTGAGATGTCAATATATGGGATAGAATTATTGAACATATTAAGGCCAAGTATTCGTTAATCGCACTTTTATTTTCTCTGAATTCAGGTAACATTTTACGTGAATAATTTGTTTCTTAAAACAAGGAAAAATAAGTTTTCCTTAGAAATAATTATATAGTTTTGAAAAGAAAAGAGCAATTAAAAAGTAATATTTTTTTTAAGTACAAAAATATGTTTTCTATGTTTATTCTACAAAAAAGTTTCCAATATAAATACTTTAAAAAAAATCGAGCGTAAGGACACGTCGAGCCCTGAGCGCGGCTCTGCGCATTCTGATTAAAACGCTTGAGTTCTGGGAATTTACTATCCTTGTTGATAAAAAACTAAAAACGCATCTGGTTGCCAAATTATTCCCAACATCTCCATTTCCGCAATGCAATTACAATGAAGCACCCTTGAGGTTGGTAACCTTATGAAAATGGCGTTATATAAATGGTCTGGATGATAATCACACACACGAGAAACGCCATAAAATATCATTTTCATTTTTATTATTTAAGCTTATAATCTTGGTCACAACTGTCGCCAAGAAAAGGCGATTCAGTTGGCTTGGCCATGTACTCCGCATGCCTCCCGAGAGCCGCCATCAAGCTTGCCTCCTTTACAAGGTATCAGGTTCGCGCCGTCCAGGTCGACCACTGCTGACAACTCGTCGGCAGTTCTCGTCAGAACTTCGGGACGCGGATCTGACTTGGGAGGATGCAAGGGAGCTGGCAGCCGACAGAAAAGCCTGGAGACAGTTTGTGGACTCCATATGCTCCACCTCCGTAGTGTAATGGTCAGCACGCTCGGCTACCGTTCTGGAGGACCCGGGTTCGATTCCCAGGGAGGGTAAGAATAAATATGAGTGATTTTTTCACTGTAATATTTATTCAATATTACCCTGGACTGGTACTTGAAACGGAGGGCTGATCACCTTTCCTTCATGTGTAAACGATCAAGATAACACTGCGTTTATATGACGCAGTACCCTATGCACCATTGGGGTGCGGATAAGGGTTTTATTATTTATTATTTTATTATATGCTCCACCTAGGGAGCGGATATGGTTTTATAATATAATAATAAGCTTATAATTTGACCAGATAATTTATTTACTACATTTCGAGTGTGTTTAAATACTTATGAACAAGTATTTAGACACACTCAAAATGTTACAATTTCATGTTTTTAAAATAGAAAATAAATTATACTCTAATTTGGCTATTGTGAAACCAATGTCAGGTCTGTAACGAGATAAGTGAGTATGCTCGGAGAAAGAGGTAAGTAAAGAAATTCCACTGTACGTGTATTACTGTCCCTTGCAGCGCGCTAACCACACAACCGGTGAACGATTTAACGGCACAAAGGAAAAAGAGACATGGTATTAATTAGGCAACTGAATAAATTCAGTGGATATGGTGTGTCGCTTTCTGCAAAGTGACTGTTACTGGAGAAATAGCTGAGCACTGTCGAGACGAGGCCATAAACTTGGCCGATAAACCGATGTTGGTCAGTCGGTCGAAGAGATTTCTTGGCGTCGCACATGCGCACAGAACGCGAGTCAATTTCAGATCAAAATTCCAAAATAATACGCGAATTCAAAACTCGACACCCATGTGAATAGTCACCTAAAAAAAACAGTCAATTTCGGATACAGCGAGTTCGATTAATAACAGTTTAAAATATACATAAAACAATTTAAAAATTAAAGTATTTGAACGTGATTTTATTTAATTTGTAAATTTTTATAAAGTGCAGTGAAGTGATGTTTATATTTTAATAATATAATACAAATATACCCTGTTAAAATGTTTGCACAAAAATGATTTTAAGGGTAGAAAGCAAACGGGTTTATATTGAAAAAAATCAATAATAATGAAAAGATAATTTTGTAAATTTTTCGTCAAATTTACGTGCCGCGATGGGTAGGGTCGTCAAAAAGATGACGGCGTCTTTGAAAAAGACTGTCATAGATCGGAATTCGAACTGCGCAATGACAAAGCGCTTCCGGTTTTCACCGGAAGCTGAAAAGTGTTGCAACATAAAGGAGAATATCATGAAGAACAGGAATGTTTACAAGAAATCTAGTTGTGTCATAATATTGAGCTTCCAGCTGGTATTGCTGTTGGTGATTTTCAATTATTTTGTGGAGTTTGCTGATGCTGGTTCCGGAACGAGAGGAAGACATAACAAGGCCATGCAGTTTAGAGGTATTTTAAATTGACAATCTATATATCGTCGGTGTACTGGCAAAAAACGTTAACTCTTAAAATCCCTGTTTGAATGATCCCTATAATTTAAAGCTGAATAAAATACCCGCTAATTAACTTAAACATGAATTAATTTGCTTTTAAAACCACATAAATATGACATTTGAAACTATTTGTCAGTTTGTAGAACGTTGAAAACTTTATAATACTGTATCATGTCGGGTTGTGGTCCCGTGGTTAGTGTCGCGGACTCTTAAGTCAGAGTTTCTCGGTTCGAACCCACTCTTCCACAATTTGATACCTATTTCTATTAATGAGCCGCTTAGGCTCACAGAAATAGTATGAAATTGAAATATTTGTGTAAATAATAGAAATACAAATATTTCTTTTTATTTAAACAAAATACAAAGTAAATGCTTTAAATATAAATAATATTAAGAATATAATTAAAATATTTTTGTTCGTTTGTGCAAAACTTTAAATCTCTCTACAACATTTTGATTGTGTCCAAATACTTGTTCACAAAATCTGGATTATCTCCAATTACAGGAGTTATTTTCATATAATTTTTTTTTGACATCTCATCAAAGATGAAGAAGAATATGGAAGTCTGGTCATTTACGGGGCTGACGACCGTCATAGGCTGGTGGTGTTGGTAAGTGATCACTTAAACCAGCCTATGACGGTCGTCAGCCCCGTAAATGCCCAGACTTCCATATTCTTCTTCATCTTTGATGAGATGTCAAAAAAATAAAATAATAATAATAATATTTAAATCTCTCAAAGTAATTCACGGAATGCTTTGAAATTTAAAACGTTTTTTGAACGTTGCAATTGAATTCAGACGCGTTTTTGATGAATGTATCTTACACAATAAAAAAAAAGAAAATTTTTGGTTTATACTTACTCAAAACTATCAAGTTAATAACCGATTTCTTAAAAATATTGACACAACGTCGTATTCAAATACGCAGTGTTTTTATCTATCTGCAAAAATGAAAATATAAATGTGAGTTTGTGCAAAATCTAAAATGTCCTAATGTTAACCAAGGATTGCCTTGAAATTTTGACACAACGTAGCATTCAATTACACGCATGAATTGATGCATGTTAATGTTACTTGGTAAAATATCTTACACCTTCTTCACGGATTGCTTTGAAATTTCGACACAAGGTTGCATTCAATTACACGCATGTTTTTATATATCAGTGTAAATGACAGTAAGATCTAAGCTTAAAAGAAAAACAGTGGTATTATACCACTTTTAAGTTTATTAATGTAAACACGTCTACCATAGTTTTGAGAACGTTTATAGTTCTATTTAAATTATGTAATTCCACGAATTCATACCAAATCGATAACACTCTTCTTATCATTCATCGTTCACTTTGTGTAATACCACTTAAAATAACTGGTCTAATTCTAAGCTCCATATAAAAATAAAACATTTTTTCAAGCTTCTCCCAGTATGTGAAATAATCAGTTTAGGATCTTACATACATCTGAATAACATATTTTCATCTGAATAAAATCTGCTTAGTAAAATATTTTCAAACCAACCATAAATGACTCCAGTGAGCTCCAACGTAAAGCGAAATGAGATTTATGTATACTTATGAGTTCCAAAAAATCGAGAAGTGTGGTTGTTAATCATGGTGAATGTTACACTTGTGTAAAGTGAGCACTAATCCAGACTAGACAGACAGGTCATAAGTATTGTAAATTCCCAATCATACATATTATTCTTCATCTATGTTGAGAAATCAAAATGTTAAATGTAAATATTCAGGTATAATAAATAAAAAAATCACAATATTTTGTTTTGATCCACCTGGGAATCGCACCCGGGACCTCCAGCACTGTAGCCTAGCGCGCTAACCACTACATTATGAAGACAGATAAATTCATCAAACTAATTATTTTAAATTGGGCTCTACGCACCATTCAAAAATAATAAATGTAAAAAAAAAGTTAAAAAAAAATAACTGGGTTTCGCGCTTTACCCATAGTTGGTATCTTAGTACACTATTTTTCATACATATGTTTTTTGAGAAACTTGAACGATGCATTTTTTGGGGTTTAGTTACATCAAGTATTTCGTAGTTTATGATGCAAAGGGCACTTTTTATTAAACATTATAATTAAAATTATTATTATTCATGTTGTATTCCCATTTTCCTGTAATTTAAAAAAATACGTTAAACTCTGGAAATTCGATAGTTCTGATCATGTCCCTACTAATTTGCTACTAATTAGAGAGTTGAATATTATATTCCGACTAAAGAGAGATAAAAAAATATGAAAAAAGAAATATTTCTGTTTTTATTAATAACTTTTTTTTTATTTTTTATTTGATTTATCTATTGTAAAACCAACAGAATATTTACAAAAAAAAACATTATATAATAAAATTTAAAAAATAAAATTCCAATTACAGGTTTTCACTGTACAATGTACATAAAACTGTAATGTACATAAAATTATAACTATATAATAAACTTACATAACATGTTTTTATCAAATAACAGAAATTTTCTTTATCTTTATCAAATACTCAAATAGACGTCACGTTAAAAGAAACATTATTGATGTCTATTTCATTAAGCACAAATATTTCAATTTCATACTATTTCTGTGAGTCTAAGCGGCTCATTATTAGAAATAGGTTTCAAATTGTGGGAGAGTGGGTTCGAACCGAGAAACTCTAACTTAAGAGTCTGCGACACTAACCACGGAAACAGAACCCGACACTTAATGAATAAAGTTACTTTGATTTCATGCTGTTCTTACACATCCTGAAAATATTTATCATATGAGTTAAAATATTAATCATAGGTCGGACTAAAGATCAACATGTACTCAGATTGTTTTAAAACACCCATAGTGCATGTTTTTTTTTGTAAAATCCGTTAAGAAAGTATGTAAAACGGCACATAATCTAATGGATACGTCTAAAGATAAAAAAGGTAGTTGATTCTAGGAAAATAATGGTTTAAAGAATTATCTATTGTTCAAACTAGAAGATAAGTATGTAAGTGCTCACAGTTCACATTCCAATAACCTTTTCGATCCTGATGTAATCCTGGTATGTGAAACACTTTTTTGTTTATATATAACCTACGTAGGAACATGATAAACGGTGTTGCATAAGCCGCAGATAGATTAAAGAGTAACTTGGACGTTTTCTAATTCCGAAGATGAGAACACCTTAAATATCCTAATAATGTACATACGTAATTTAGATTTCAATTTAAAAATAAAACATTTGTGTTATAAAAGACTTCCAAGACCACTTCCTGAGTTTATTAATGTAATCACGGCTGGTTTCAAGAACTACAGATGTTCTCGAAACTAGTCGTGTTTACATTAATGAACTCAAAAAGTGGTCTTATACGAGGGTTTTGATTTTATATTTAAATCATTATGTCATTCCACAAAATCAATTCCAAATCAATGAATAACGTAATTTCTTCTTCATATTCAAACGTTTATCCGCACCCGATGGTGCATAGGGCGCTGCATCATATAAACACAATGTTATCTTATCGCTAACACGTGAAGGAAAGGTGATCAGCCTTCCGCTTCAGGTACCAGTCCAGGGTAATATTGAATTAATATTTTAGTAAAAAAATTACTTATATTTATTTGACCCGCCTGGGAATCGAACCCGGGACCTCCAGAACGGTAGGTGAGCCTGCTGATTATTACACTACGAAGGCGAAAAAATGCGGTTAAATGGAATTTAGCTAATATTATTTGTCTGCCTCCGTAGTGTAATGGTCAGCACGCTCGGCTACCATTCTGAAGGCCCCGGGTTCGATTCGCAGGGGGGTTCAAATAAATATAACTGATTTTTTTACTGTAATATTTATTCAATATTATCCTGGACTGGTACCTGAAGCTGAGGGCTGATCACCTTTCCTTCATGTGTAAACGATCAAGATAACACTGTGTTATATGACGCAGTGCCCTATGCACCATTTTGGTGCGGATAAGGGTTTAATTATATTATTATATTAATATTAAATAATAATAATAAAAAATAGCAGTTATTAGTTAAAACTTTCCTAGACGGTGTATAATATCCCGGTTGAATTATTGTATTACATCCGGGGCAAGAAGATGTGTAATATAACTCAGTATTCATGTAATTCCTACTGTTTTACGATCAGTTTAACAAATTAAGCGTGTGTCATTTAGAGAAAGAGTGTTTGCTCTAGAGAAATGCTTAATACGAGAACAGGATGGACCGAAAAGTGTGACATATTCTTATTTTTCTAATTAACTGACTAACCATAGTGCCGCTTCCTTCAGGGATAGGTGGAGATGAAATCTCTCTGTCTTTGAAAACATTATTCGCCTCTTCAACATTCATGCATCTCCTCATATATTTTCATTCATTCAAACCCTTATCCGCATCCCAATGATGCATAGGGCACTGCATCATATAAACGCAGTGTTATCTTGATCGTAAACACATGAAGGAAAGGTGATCAGCCCTCCGCTTCAGGTACCAGTCCAGAGTAATATTGAATAATTATTACAGTGAAAAAAAACACTTATTTTTATTTGACCCCTATGGGAATCGAACCCGGGACCTCCAGAACGGTAGCCGAGCGTGCTGACCATTACACTACAGTGGCGGATATACCCGCCTCATATATACCCGCCGATTATTCCGATTACTGACCTGACCACGTCCAAGTATTTGACATACTTGATCATGCCAAGTTTTCCTCGATCTTTTTCTGCTTCCATTTCTAACTACAATGGACTTTTATATTTGTTTGACCGTTCTTACCTCACTCATTCGTTCTACATGTCCAAACCATCTCAACACACCTTTCTTGAGTTTATCGATTATGCTTATTTAGGTCTTGCTTTCCTTCCTTATTTCACCATTCAAACATTTATCGTACATTCGTCTGAGTGATCTCATTTCAACTGCATTCAGTCTACTTTCATATCTGCATTCATGTATCTTCTTATACAAACATGTACAGGTATGTATAAGGAGACGCATGAATGTCGAAGAGGTGAAAAATGTTTGCAAGGCAGAGTGGTGTGGAGCTCTATTCTCTCTGCCTATCCCTGCAGAAAGCGCCGTGATGGTAAGCATTCTGTAAATATTTACAATAAGAATTTGTAACATTTTGAGTGTGTCCAAATACTTGTTCACAAAATCTGGATTATCTCCAATTACAGGAGTTATTTTCATATTATTTTTTGACATCTCATCAAAGATGCAGAAGAATATGGAAGTCTGGGCATTTACGGGGCTTACGACCGTCATAGGCTGGTTTAAGTGATTTAATATAAGAGTTTCTGCTTAATAAAAAGCTTCTTTACATCTCACCAATAGATGTCTCTAGTGAAGTTTTAGTGATTCATGAACAAGGTTTCTAAATTGGTTCATATATATAGAACTTCCAAGAATTTGAGTAGTGTGGTTGTCAATAATGGGTAGAATTGGTGAATGTTACACGTGTGTAAAGTGATCACTTAAACCAGCCTATGACGGTCGTAAGCCCCGTAAATGCCCAGACTTCCATATTCTTCTTCATCTTTGATGAGATGTCAAAAAATAATAAGAATTTGAAATGTTATAAAAAATCGCTAATTATTGCCCATTGTATTTTTAAGTATTTTTTAAAATGTACTACTATTCAACTTCTATTTTCAGTTTTAGACTATCGCAACTCAATAAAAAACGGAAATAAAAAAAGGTTAACTATACATGGTATAAATATAAATAAAATGCTTACCAAAAATATATTAAAAATAAAGTACTTTTAATATGTAATTATTGTTGTTTTTAATATACGACGATATAAAAAAGGAATGTAAGGCTGAACGAGGAATAATTGAAAAGATTAGGAAGAGTTATTTGCATGGATAACGAGAGAATGACTAAGAAAATATATGTGGCGAACGTGAGAGGGAAAACAAAACGTGGACGACCGAAAAGGACTTGGCACGATTAGATCAATCAGAACCTAAAATCTGGCGGTGTCAAAAGTCTGCGTAATCGGACGGCATGTATGACTAGATGTATGGATGCGAGGAGTGTATGTCAGGAGAGAAGAGTGTGGCGTTCCATCCTCTCTGCCTACCCCTGCGGTGAAACGGCGTGATGGCAGTAGTAGTAGTAGTTGTTTTAATTTTAATTTTACATGGTAAATACCACTTTTTCTTAAAATCTACTGTGACACGTGTTTCGATACTTTCCTCACCATTTTAAAACACCGTCACTGTGTTAAAAATTATGCTGCATGCATCAAAACACGTGTCACAATAGATTTTTTTTTAAAGTGGTATAAGGTAAGTAAAACTTAGAT
The DNA here is from genome assembly GCF_059751285.1 of Brachycentrus maculatus. Taxonomy (NCBI): domain Eukaryota; kingdom Metazoa; phylum Arthropoda; class Insecta; order Trichoptera; family Brachycentridae; genus Brachycentrus; species Brachycentrus maculatus. The sequence goes on along the minus strand of NW_028281168.1, from coordinate 133,941 downwards.
TAAAAATGGATAGAAATGACCACAAAGTGACTGCCGAATCAATTAATGAAATTATCGTATCGCTTTGGGGGGCTGAGGTGCAGACAGGCGGGGTCTAACAACAGTTAGACACACTTTTTTACACACTTTCGCTTGCACCTCTAGTCTTGACGCATCCGATACTAGTCCACAGTTTGTATACATAATTAATTATGACGCAGTTCGTAAGCAGAGTGACTATTTAGTACAGCGCGTTACAGTTATGTGGTCTCTGCGAACGCTCAAATTATATGTTATGAATTAGCGTGTGGTGTCGATAACGCAACGGTGATATTAGTCGATTATTCAAAATATTCTCCATGTAAGAAATGCACCGTCTCTTATAACTTTTAAGAAACGTCTGAGACATTACTATTTATCATTAGAATCCTAACTGTCCACCAAACCTCCTCCCTTAGTTTTTCCCTCTACCTCCTCCTTTTTTCCTTTGCCCTCCTTATTATCATCTTTTGCAATTTTTTTATGTTCAAGTACTATCTACCCTCTGATTGCAAACAACTATATATGGTATCAAACATTTTGATCAATATCGCTAGTATTGTACGTGAAGTTTCATAAAATAAAATAAAAATAAATAAAATACAATATTTTGAGTGACTCCAAACCTTCGTTTACAAATCTGGGTTTAGTCCACTTAGAAAAAATTTATAAAAAAAATAATGTTTTGATATGTAATATATGCTGGAGTGGAGTGTCCCTAGTTCGATTCTCAGGGGGAAGGGGTGAAAATAAATACATTTTAGTGTTTTACACTCTTATATTTATTTGTCCGCCTCCGTGGTGTAATGGTTAGTGTGTTTAACTACCTTGTTGGAGGTCCCGGGTTCAATTCCCTGGGGGAGAGGGGGGTAAAAATAAATACAAGTGTTTTTTCTATCCTAATATTTATTTAATATTACCCTGAACTGGTACCTGAGCGGAGGGCTGATCACCTTTCCTTCACGTGTTAACGATCAAGATAACTCTGCGTTTATATGATTGAGATAGGAAAAGAAGGATGAAAACAGACCAAATGCGATCCCTCAGACGGATGTGCGGTAAAATGATGTACGACAGGTGTTTGAATGGTAATATGAGGAGAGAATACAAGGCTCAGATAAGCACTATCGATAAAATTAAGAAAGGTGTGTTTGAGATGGTTTGGGCATGTGAATAAAATGAGTGAAGAAAACAGTAAAAAACATGAGGTGAACATAGTAAGAAATGGAAGCAGAAAAAGACCGATGAAAACTTGACAAGATCAAGTATTGCAAATACTTGCGTGCGGTCAGGTTAGGAGTTGGAATAATCGCTGGTTATGCATAAATGTAGAAGTGGCGAATATTGTTTGCAAAGACAAAGTAGTGTGGCGTTTTATACTCTCTGCCTACCCCTACGGAAAAACGGCGTGATCGTAAGTAAGTTAATATAAATAAATTTATATTTTTTGTTGGATCAGGTATTCAAATACGTTAAAATGAACTAAAATTAATTGTTTTTTTTTGTCTTTCTCTCTTTCAAAATTTTTATTTTTATACAAATGTCAAATCGTAATAATTTAATTTTAATTTTAATGACCTGATGACGGAATGATTTTTCGAAACCGGTCGTCACAAATAAGTATTATTACACAAAGTAAAAAAAGTGCTTGGAAAAAATGGTAGAACACAAAGTAAACAATGTATGATGAGGAGAGTGTTTTATTACTATACCGCAAAGTTATCAATGCTTTTAATATACAAAATATATAAAATTGAATTTCCACGAGTTTGGTTGAACAGGAACCAATTGATTTTTCCACTTCCACTGTTCTACAAGGTCTCGATCTCAATTTATCATCTTTGCGTTCCACAACGTTGATTATCAATACCATTTATATGACGTGCTATTTTTGAGAACTACAAATGTTCCCAACAAAAGCCGAAAATACAATCTAATTATATTTTCACGTGTAGATGAGAACATCTGTAGTTCGGCTGTCCAAACTCAAAACACAGTAAGGGACATTTTTTGTTTATTTATTGATTTGGCGTTTAATTTGTAGAACTCTATTTTAATTTATGTATTAATTTTAAATCAAACATAGATTTTTCGAGTCTACTAAGTTGTATTTTTTTAACAAAAACGTTATCAAACGAATGACATTCGTTTGATAATGCCCTAACAAGGCGAAACAATTGTCACAATATAATTTTTTAAGTGTTTTTGTTAATAAAATACAACGTAGTAGACTCAAAAAATCTGTGTTTGATTTAAAATTAATACATACATTTTTTTGTAGTACGTTTTTTTTGCATTTTCGGACGAAGTTGATACTACTTAGCCCAAAAATGCAAAAAAAAAACGTACTACAAAAAAATGACCCTTGCTGTGTTTTAAGTTTGGACAGCCGAGTTCTCGAAACTAGTCGTGTTTACAATATTTTATCCAGCACAATTCACATGTCCGCTTCCGTAGTGTAATGGTCTGCTACCGTTCTGGAGGTCCCGGGTTCGATTCCTAGGGGGGGTCAAATAAATATAAGTTATTTTTTCACTGTGATATTTATTCAATAATACCCTGGACTGGTACCTGAAGCGGAGGGTTGATCACCTTCCCTTCATGTGTGAACGATGACACTGCGTTTATAAGACGCAGTGCCCTATGCACCATTGGGGTGCGGATAAGGGTTTTACTTTCTCACTACAATTTACATTGAATTCTTTCTAGACACTTAAGCCAGCGAAGATCATTTTTTCCTGTGTAAACGATCAAGATAACACTGCGTTTATATAAAGCAGTGCCCTATGCACCATTGGGGTGTGGATAAGGGTTTTATTATTATTATTATTATTATTTGACACGAACAGATGTCGGTCAGCAACTGTCTCCCCGCTCTTGCTCTATGGAGCACATTTGCGTTGCTATTTGATCCACCATATTTTTATTATATCTTTACTTTTTTACGCGGTATTATGTCCGCCTCCGTAGCGTAATGGTCAGCATGCTCAGCTACCGTTCTGGAGGTCCCGGGTTCGATTCCCAGGGGGGGTCAAATAAATATAAGTAATTTTTTCACTTTAATATTTATTCAATAATACCCTGGACTGGTACCTGAAGCGGGGGGCTGATCACCTTTCCTTCATGTGTAAACGATCAAGATAACACTGCGTTTATATAAAGCAGTGCCCTATGCACCATTGGGGTGCGGATAAGGGTTTTATTATTATTATTTTTATTATTTGACACGAACAGATGTCAGCCAGCAACTGTCTCCCTGCTCTTGCTCTATGGAGCATATTTGCGTTGCTATTCGATCCGCCATATTTTTATTATATCTATACTTTTTTACGCGGTGGATGTGTATGTGGAACGTGTAACGTATCCACCGCGTAAACTACTACTACTACTACCATCACGCCATTTCCCCGCAGGGGTAGGCAGAGAGGATGGAACGCCACACTCTTCTGTCCTGACATACACTCCTAGCCTCCTTCACATCCATACATCTAGTCATACATGCCCTCCGATTACGCAGACTTTTGACACCGCCAGATTTTAGGTTCTGATTGATCTGATCGTGCCAAGTCTTTTTCGGTCGTCCAAGTTCTGTTTTCCCTCTCACATTCGCCGCATATATTTTCTTAGTCATTCTCTCGCTATCCATTCGCTCCACATGTCCATACCACCGCAAAGAGCTCTTTCTAATCTTTCCAATTATTCCTCGTTCAGCCTTACATTCCTTTCTTATATCGTCGTTTTTAATTCTGTCATACAATGATTTTCGACACATTCGTCTGAGGGAGCGCATTTCAACAGCATTCACTCTGCTTTCATCCTTCCTTTGCCAGTTCCATGTTCCGCGTAAATGAGAAGTCCACTATATCCCTAAATGACGCACTTCACAGACCGTATTCGTGTCTTGTCGGTATATACAAGTGTTGCACCGAATCAGTCGTCCGAAGAATAGTAATTTCCGTTTCTGGAGCGTGAAGCACTTGACTCGAGGGAATCAGGCCCATAACTAATTCCCAAATTATCACTTTCCTCCAAATATGAGCCACTGTGCTGTCTTTTACTATACCTTAACATGCACACACACACCTACACACAAATAAGTATATATACATAAATAAACTTGAAATTATACAAAATAAAGCGATGAGAATAGTTCTTAAGAAAAATAAATATAGCAATGTAAAAAAAATGAGAGATGAACTAAAATGGTTATCTGTTAGAAGAAGACTTAAATTTAATATGTTGATATTTATACATAAATTTTTTCACGATAAATTACCAAAATATTTTAAGGATAAAGTTGTCTTAAACAAAAATTGTCATGAATATGCTACTAGACAAAAGGATAAAATAAGACTACCATTATTGAAAAGAGCTGAGTCGCAAAATTGCTTGATGTATAAGGGTTTAAAAATGTATGATGAGATGCCTGAATGTATGAAGAATGAAAAGTGTCTGAAAGAATTTAAAAATAAATGTCTAAGTTACTGTAAGGAAATGTAAATATATAAAGATGATGTAAATGTATATAATACTTTATATTAGTTTTAATATAAGCTAACTTAAGAAATAAATAAAAAAAAAATAAAAAAAAAATACACACACCTACAGCCAAGCTAGCGGTTCACAACGGCGTGCTGGCACCGACACGAATGTATGGAAGCGAAACATGGAACTGGCAAAGAAAGGATGAAAGCAGAGTGAACGCTGCTGAAATGCGCTCCCTCAGACGAATGTGTGGAAAATCATTGTATGACAGAATTAAAAACGAAGATATAAGAAAGGAATGTAAGGCTGAACGAGGAATAATTGCAAAGATTAGGAAGAGTTCTTTACGGTGGTATGGACATTGGAGCGAATTGATAATGAGAGAATGACTAAGAAAATATATGTGGCGAATGTGAGAAGGAAAACAGAACGAGGACGACCGAAAAAGACTCGGCACGATCAGATCAATCAGAACCTAAAATCTGGCGGTGTCAAAAGTCTGCGTAATCGGAGGGCATGTATGACTAGATGTATGGATGTGAAGGAGGCGAGGAGTGTATGTCAGGACAGAAGAGTGTGGCGTTCCATCCTCTCTTCCTACCCCTGCGGGGAAACGGCGTGATGGTATTAATAGTAGTAGTACATAATATTGAGTGATAAATAGGTAGGATGACTGATAAAACTTGATAATTTGACATTTTTGTTTTTATTTCTTGAATGTTTTTCGCGGAAACTTTGTGACACGTTTTATAAACTTTATAAAATTAAACAACTTTGTTTTAACCACTTCTTTTTATTATTAACCTACCGGTTTCGACAAGAACCTTGTCACCATCAGGGTTAATTAAATTCTAAAACATTAAAAACATTAAAATACTCATAAATAATTACATGTCCGCCTCCGTAGTGTAATGGTCAGCACGCTCGGCTATCGTTCTGGAGGTCCCGGGTTCGATTCCCAGGGGGGGTCAAATAAATATAAGTGATTTTTTCACACTAATATTTATTCAATATTATCCTGGACTGGCACCTGAAGCGGAGGGCTGATCACCTTTCCTTCATAAGTAAAAACGATCATGATAACACTGCGTTTATAAGACACAGTGCCCTATGCACCATTGGGGTGCGGATAAGGGTTTTATACTAATAATAATAATAATTAATTACATTCCCTTACCACAAACTAAATCCTAATTTGATGCTGTAATTTATAGGAATTAAAGAGAGCAAACGAGATGTCTGCATAATAATTATTATCCTGAATTTGCCAATCACCTAATAGAAAATAATCACACATTTGATAATAACAAAGGTCTATGTATATTACACACATGAAACAGAGGATTTAAATTAGATAACTTAAAAATATTAGAAATTAATAAAGCAACTAAAAATAATTGGCAACTAAAAAATACAAATATTATTTTTGACATCTCATCAAAGATGAAGAAGAATATGGAAGTCTGGGCATTTACGGGGCTTATGACCGTCATAGGCTGGTTTAAGTGATCACTTTACACGCGTGTAACATTCACCAATTCTACCCATTATTGACAACCACACTGCTCAAATTCTTGGAAGTTCTATATATATGAACCAATTTAGAAACATTGTTCTTGAATCACTAGAACTTCACTAGAGACATCTATTGGTGATGTTTTCTCATGTGTGTGATTATAATCCAGGATTCGGACCTCACATACTAATATAAGAGTTTCTGCTTAATAAAAAAGCTTCTTTACATGTCACCAATTGATGCCTCTAGTGAAGTTCTATTGATTCAAGAACAATGTTTCTAAATTGGTTCATATATATAGAACTTCCAAGAATTTGAGCAGTGTGGTTGTCAATAATGGGTAGAATTGGTGAATGTTACACGTGTGTAAAGTGATCACTTAAACCAGCCTATCACGGTCGTCAGCCCCGTAAACGCCCAGACTTTCATATTCTTCTTCATCTTTGATGAGGTGTCAAAAATAATATGAAAATAACTCCTGTAATTGGAGATAATCCAGATTTTGTGAATAAGTATTTGGACACACTCAAAATGTTGTAAAAAAATACACAAGTCAACGATTTTTCTAAAAGTCCGTTATTAAATATGTTTCCAATCACTCAACATCCCTGATCACTTTTGATTGTGGCTACTTATCAAAAAAAATAAACCCGAGCTCTTTTGCCAAAATATTTTAAATTTTGTAAAGTAGATAGTGTTTTAGTATTAATCAGTCTTGAAAAAGAAGCGGTTAGCTTCGAAACCGGTAGACATTATAATTAAGTTTTAATAAAGTGTTTTTTAACCATAATACAAAGTTATCAATGCTTTTAATATCCAAAATATATAATAAAGTATTTATGGTGATTTTAAAACAAAGTTATATTTAAAAAAATATATAAGTAAACTTACGTCGCACCGTATTGGAGAAATCCCTCAAAGATTTTGAAGCTATTTATTTTAAAATGCAACAAAAAACTATGACAATTACATATATTTACAAAAATAAAGACAAAAACATGTTTTTCTCTATGTTTTATTGTATTTTAAGCTTAAGATGACAATACATACGTATGATGTATTATGTTTCGAAATATTTAGAGCGTATTTTCTTACAAAAATACGCTATTATTTTGTAAAGAAAACGTATTTGGAGATGTCATACTAACCTATTGACCATTTATGAAGCAATATTTTATAAATGGTCAAGACCAAAGTAAATAACCTATATTTTATTTGAAACTTACTTGGTAAAAACCACATGTGCTTGAAATCTTTTGTGACTCGTGATTCAATTCATTCAACGTCACAATCAAATCAAACACCGTTTGAAAAAAAAAATAGAATTTCATTTATTTCTTAATCATCCTTCAAACCCTTATCCGCACCCGATAGTGCATAGGGCACTGCGTCATATAAACGCAGTGTTATTTTGATCGTTCACACATGAAGGAAAGGTAATCAGCACTCCGCTTCAGGTTCTAATCCAGGGTAATATTGTATAAATATTACAGTAAAAAAATCACGTAAATTCATTTGACCCACCCGTGGGAATCGAACCTGGGACCTCCAGTACGGTAGCCGAGCGTGCTGACCATTACACTACGATGGGGGTTATTATATTTAACAAGTAAAATTTAAAATTTAAATGTATACGTAAGGAGTTTCTTACATTCATACATCCAGTCATACATGACCTCCGGTTAGTAAGACTTTTGACACGACCAGGTGTCAATTACTGTCTTAGTAAATTTTTGAAAAAAAAACTGTTTTTACTATTTTCGATTAATATTTATAAAATAAATCAGATTATTTATTTATGTACCCCTGTTTTTTTTAAAGAGAAATATTTGTGTTTTTATTATTTACACAAAGATTACAATTTCATAATATTTCTGTGAGTTAAGCGGCTCATTATTAGAAATAGGTATCAAATTGTGGTAGAGTGGGTTCGAACCGAGAAACTCTGACTTAAGAGTCCGCAACACTAACCACTAACCAAGTATTTGACATACCTGATTGAGCCAAGTTTTCCTCAGTCTTCCTCTGCTTCTTTTTCCAACTACATTCACCTCATAAATTTGTTTAACAGGGTTTTCCTCACTCATACGTTCCACATGTCCAAACCATCGCAACACCCTTTTTTTAATTTTATCGATAATGCTTATCACAGCCTTGCATTCCTTCCTTATTTCATCATTCGAACATCTATCAAACAACGTTTTGCCGCACATTCGTCTGAGGGATCGCATTTAAATATATACAAATTAAAATGGAGTTTTACAAATCAAACACAAATTTATAAATGCATTTAGACTGTAAAAACTATTAAAACTCACTGTGCCACCCTGTACGTAATTATTATTAATTTTAGAATAAGTCCGTTATTTGTTCTGAATTGCGTTCGTATGAGTTAGAATATCAGTTATGACACCAAATAGGAAAGTATGGCGACAGAGTCTAGTGCAAACGTGTATGAACGTCGATGAAAGTACTCATTTGTAATATCGCTCACTCCTTTCAACAGCGTCATATATCAAAAATCGTCAATTTTCAGTTGTGCATGTTATCAGAATGCCCATAAAATGTACTATATCCCAGCAAAAGCGGCATATTTCAAACTTAATATTTACCCGCTACAGGGCAGAAAGTGATGTTTTTGAATTTTTAAGAAAAGGTATTGTTTTATTATTTTTTTAAATATACTAAATATTTTTCAAATGGAAAAAAACCTTCAAGTTTTACCTAAAAAGATCTGTTGCACAGTAAAAAGTTCAATAAGTGGCTTGATATTTATTTTTAAAACATTTCATTATATTCTTAAACTTCAAAAACGATCTCCTGAAAAATCAAGTTTTTTGATATATGACGTTGTTGAAAGGAGAAATGTATAATTTTCAGTATAAACTATCCCATAGAAGAGTCAATCTGTGAAGGGAAGGGAAGATAATTTATTAAGAATTTCAAATATCGTTATTCAGTAAATTATACTTCTTTTGATAAACAAATACTGAAAGATGAAGAAGAATATGTACATGTGGGGATTTACGGGGCTGACGACCGTCATAGGCTGGTTAAAGTGATCACTTTACCACACGTGTAACATTCACCAATTCTACCCATTATTGACAACCACGCTGCTCAAATTTTGGAAGTTCTTTATATATCGCTCACTCCTTTCAAGAGCGTCATAAATAAAAAAACTTAATTTTTCAGGAGAACGTTTTTAAAGTTTAAAAATATAACACAATGTATTAAATAAATATCAAGCCACTTATTGAACTTTTTACTGTGCAACATACTTTTTTAAGTAAAACCCGAACTTTTTTTTCCATTTGAAAAATATTTAGAATATTTAAAAAAATAATTAAACAATACATTTTCTTAAAAATGCAAAAACAGCACTTTCTGCCCTGTAGCGGGTAAATATTAAGATAAAAATATGCCTCTTTTGCTGGGATATACTACATTTTCTGGGCATTCTGAAATGAACTGAAAATTGTCGATTTTTGATTTATGACGTTGTTGAAAGGAGTGAGCGATAATGAACCAATTTCGTAACGTTGTTCTTGAATCATTAGAACTTCACTACAGACATTTATCGGTGAGATGAAAATAACGCCCAGACTTCCGTATTCTTCTTCATCTTTGATGAGATGTCAAAAAATAATACAAAACACCTCATTATTTTAACTAATTCTTAAAATGTGAGACGTTATTGTTATACATGTGTGATTACCCCATTTATTTAACAAAATTAACGAAAAATTACAGTCGATTCGGCTGCCGGATTAACAGTTAATTTGGAGCCCTACTTTCCGGCGCCATGAGAGCCGAGAACTTGGAGAATACATGCAAAAAATTCACTTTTCCCACGTGGCCTCGATTCCTATATGTATTCAGGGCGATTTGGTTACGGCGCTACCGCACAAACTCGTATTATACGATAATATTTCCGGCTCACGCCCACACAAATCAAATAATACACCTGCAATATAAAGCTCACTCCTTTCAAGAACGTCATAAATCAAAAATCGTCAATTTTCATTTGTGCAAGTTTTCGGAATGCCCAGAAAATGTACTATATCCCAGCAAAAGAGACATATTTTAAACTTAATATTTACCCGCTACAGAGCAGAACGTGTTGTTTTTGCATTTTGAAGAAAAGGTATTGTTGAAATATTTTTTGAAATAAACTAAATATTTTTCAAATGGAGAAAAAACCTTAAGGTTTTACCTAAAAAGATCTGTTGCACAGTAAAAAGTTCAATAAGTGGCTTGATATTGATTTTTAATACATTGTGTTATATTTTTAAACTTTAAAAACATTCTCCTGAAAAATCAACTTTTTTGATTTATGACGTTCTTGAAAGGAGTGAGCGATTTGTGGAGGTCCTCATCAAAAAGTTACATTTTCAACATTCATCATCATCTTCTAAAGGCAGCGCCTTGTTGTGTCAGCCACTTGTCTCTGTCAGTCGCCATCCTCTTGAGCTGCGAATAGGAGGAGACGTCCATGAGCCGCTTCAAATCCTGGAAGTATGAAGTTCTTGGGCGGCCTCTTGTTCGTTTTCCCAAGATTCTTCCTTCGAAGATGTTGCTAAGAAAGGTGCTATGTCTAATTGAGTGCCCTATTAGCTTGGCCTTCCTCTTCAAAATATCATTTATAAGCTCTCTTCTTTCTTTTACGTCCTGCAACACCTTTTCGTTGGACTTCCTTACGACCCATGATGTTTTGGTCATCTTCTTCCAAACCCACATCTCAAATGCTTCAAGCCGGTCTTTTTCGTACTTTTGGATGGTCCAGGTTTCACACCCATACAACAAAACACTCCAAACAAAAGCCTTTATGAATCCTTTTCTTACTTCAATTTTTAAATGTTTGTTTGATAGGAGGCTGTACTTTTTCATAAAAGTTTGCTTGGCTAGCGTTATCCTCTTTTTTATGTCTAGGGTACATTTATTGTTATATGTTAGCGTGCTACCCAGATAACAGAATTGATCCAACTGTTGAATTACTCTATTTCCGAGAAGTATTGTTGGATGGAGGTCAGATTGCTCTTTTTCAACGATCATTGATTTTGTTTTGGCGGCATTAATTTTCAAATGGAACTTATCCAGAGCATTAGAGAGAGTGTTTAACATGTGGTTCATGTCACTCTCGTCCTCTGCTATCAGGGCGATGTCATCAGCGAATCTTATACAATGTATTTGTTGACCGTTTATTTTTACTCCATTTGTTTTTTCCTTCAACTCTTCAATGGCCTCCTCTATGAACAAATTGAATAGATAGGGTGACAGCGGACAACCCTGTCTCACACCTTTTCTTATCTTGGCTTCTTTTGAGGAACCATTAATATCTATGAGAGTGGATTGGTCCTTGTACAATTTGAGGATGGTTCTTCTGTCCTTCCAATCAATTTCTCTTTTCTTCATGACTTTAAACAAGAGGTACCAATCCACTCTATCAAAAGCCTTCTCTAAGTCTATAAAGGTCGTGTATGTTATAAGATTCACATCCAGTCGTCTTTCCAGTATCTGTCTCAGTGCCAAAATTGCCTCTCGTGTTCCCACTCCACTTCTAAAACCAAACTGATCCTCTCCAAGCTGTTCCTCCACTTTCTTTTTCAACCTGCCCTTTATAGTGTTCAGGAGCACTTTGGATGCGTGGGATAGAAGTGTTATGGTTCTATAGTTGTTGCAGTCTGCTGCATTTCCTTTTTTAGGTATTGTTATAGACTTACTCTTTACGAAGTCGTTGGGCAATTTTCCCTTTTCATAGCACTCACTTATGATGTTATATAGTGCTGTCTTCGTCCGTTCGTCTATATTCTTTAAAACCTCAGCAGGTATATCATCTATCCCAGTTGTTTTTCTATCCGTTAAGGCCTTCACTGCAAAATCGAATTCAGCCCTTGTCAAGGGTGGTCCCTTGTAATCGGGATCTACTTCTTCTTCTGGTTCCAAATAAATCCTTTCGTCTTCGATATCATTTCCACAGTACAGATCTTCTAGATATTCCTTCCATCGCTCAGCTACCTTTTCATTTTCAAATAATAGGTTTCCGTTTTTGTCTTTAACAATATTGCTCTTTGTTTTAGGTGTATATTCTAGGCTTTTAACTCTGTTATATGCTTTATCGATATTATTTTTGTGTAGTAGGCTTTCGATTTCTTTACAGTTTTCACGTAACCATTCATTTTTTGCATTGCGACATTGGTCTGTAATTTGATTTTTGATCCGTTTGTATTTGACATAATCTTTACTCCTTAGTTTGTTTCTTTCCTTGATTAATTCTAGTATTTGTTGATTCATCCATGGTTTCCTGGGTTCTAGGACGTTTTTCCCAATACTTTGGTCACATGCTGCATTGATGTTTTTTTTCATTGTCTCCCAAGAAGTTGGTTCTATCTCATTATTAATCTTTACTAGAGTTGATTGGAAGTCTTTTACTAATTTTATATCTTTTAATTTTTCCAAACACCAGTGCTTTTTCTTGGCCATGATTATTTTCTTAAATCTAATATTGCATACCGCTTTGACTAGAGTGTGATCACTATCTATTTGATTTCCAGGGTATGAGTGACTAGATCGTATTTGATTTCTATATTTTTTCTTTACTAGAATGTAATCAATTTGATATCTCATCGTGTCTCCGGGGGCCTTCCACGTGTACCTCCTTCTCTTGGGGACTTCGTACATTGTGTTGGTGACGATCATCTCAGACTGCTTGCGAAATTCTATCATTTTTTCTCCTCTTTCATTCATATTTCCTAAACCAAACTTTCCGATACATTCTTGATCAGTTGTTTGACTTCCGACTGAGGCGTTGAAGTCTTCAACATTGCACAAATAATAATAAATCATAAAACCCTTATCCGCACCCCAATGGTGCATAGGGCACTGCTTCATATAAATACAGTGTTATCTTGATCGTTTACACATGAAGGAAAGGTGATCAGGCCTCCGCTGCAGGGTAATATTGAATAAATATTACAGTGAAAAAATCACTTATATTTATTTGATCCCCCCTGGGAATCGAGCCTGAACGGTAGCCGAGCGTGTTGACCATTACACATTACGGAGGTGCACAAATAAATTCTCTAAATGCAAATCTGTTCTGCATTGTTCATATTTAAAAAAAAAATTAAACATATTTTTATATAACGGGCAGAGGCTTGTCCGCCTCCGTAGTGTAATGGTCAGCACGCTCGGCTACCGTTCTGGAGGTCCCGGGTTCGATTCCCAAGGAGGGTAAAATAAACATAAGTGATTTTTTCACTGTCATATTTATTCAATATTACCCTGGACTGGTACCTGAAGCGGAGGGCTGATCACCTTTCCTTCATGTGTAAAACGATCAAGATAACACTGCGTTTATATGACACAGTGCCCTATGCACCTTTGGGGTGCGGATAAGGGTTTTATTTTTTTATATTATTATATAACGGACTTTCGGCTTTAACGAACACCCCCTCCCCCCGAAATTAGTTCGTAATATCGAGGCCATGCTGTACACACATGGTACTGTAAATTAAAAACGTAAATTGATCATAGTATAAATTGATCAATAAAAGCATGCTTTTTTGCTAGTAATAAGCATGTGCTTCTAGTCATTAAATGTGTAGATCCTCACCGAAAAGTTACATTTTCAATATTACACAAAAAATCGTTTAAATGCAAATCTGTTTTGTTTACTGTATCCTTAACAGAGTTCAATAACGAAGCAATAAGCGTATTTTCCTTACAATATCTTGAAACAGTTCAATAACCAAACAGCGTATTTCCTTAATAATATCGTAAGAGGTTGCCATATAAAAAAACGTAATTTTCTAACGACAGTCAATACTTAAAAATTAACGAATATAAATAAAATAATAATAATGTCAATAATGGGTAGAATTGGTGAATGTTACACGTATGTAAAGTGATCAGTTAAACCAGCCTATGACGGTTGTCAGCCCCGTAAATGCCCAGACTTCCATATTCTTCTTCATCTTTGATGAGATGTCAAAAAATAATATGAAAATAACTCGTGTAATTGGAGATAATCCAGATTTTGTGAACAAGTATTTGGACACACTCAAAATGTTGTAAATAAATTGTCTGGTCAAATTATAAGCTTAAATAATAAAAATGAAAATGGTATTTTTTGGCGTTTCTCATGTGTGTGATTATAATCCAGGATTCGGACATCACATACTAATATAAGAGTTTCTGCTTAGTAAAAAACTGAAAATTGACGATTTTTGATTTATGACGTTGTTGAAAGATGTGAGCGACAATGAACCAATTTCGTAACGTTGTTCTTGAATCATTAGAACTTAAAACTAACTAACTAACTAACCATCACGCCGCTTCCCCGCAGGGGTAGGCAGAGAGAATCGAACGCCACACCACTCTGTCCTTGCAAACATTCTTTGCCTCTTCTACATTCATGCATCTCCTCATACATACCCGACGATTATTACGACTCCTGACCCGGCCGCTTTAAAATATTTGACATACCTGATTGTGCCAAGTTTTCCTCGGTCGTCCTCTGCTTCTTTTTCCAACTACATTCGCCTCATAAATTTGTTTAACCGTTCTTTCTTCACTCATACGCTCCACATGTCCAAACCATCTCAACACACCTTTCTTAATTTTATCGATAATGCTTATCTCAGCCTTACATTCTTTCCTTATTTCATCATTCGAACATCTATCAAACATCGTTTTGCCACACATTCGTCTGAGGGATCGCATTTCGACTGCATTCAGTCTGCTTTCATCCTTCTTCTGCCAACTCCATGCTTCGCTTCCATACATAAGGGTTGGAACATCATTAGAACTTCACTACAGACATTTATTGGTGAGATGAAAAGAATGCCCAGACTTCCGTATTCTTCTTCATCTTTGATGAGATGTCAAAGATTAATATATTTAAAAAAAATATTATAAATAAAATATTTCTACACAAGATGGTCCCAAAAGTTCACAAAAAAAAGAATCAGTAACAAAATGTTCCTGATTTTGGACGTTGGCGGATTTATTACTGGAGATTTTTTACGTAGACCTGGTATGCAATAGCGTAATAAATTAATAAAGTCACCAGAGCAAGTAGGAGAGAATTGAAATGATAATTTGGTATTTAAAAGAAAAAATAACTAAGCTAGATATAGCTGTTTGCTTTTTCAGCTAATGAAAACGGGACATTATACTAGGTGCCCATTTAAACGTTGTACAGTGGAACTCGATTATAACATCATTGAAGGAATTATCTGAATTAATATTAGTATTAAAGCAGAGGAAGACCGATGAAAACTTGCCGTGGTCAAGTATTTCAAATAATTAAAGTGGAGTCGGAACAATAAGCGGATGTGTATAAGGAGATACATAAATGTGGAAGAGACGAAAATTGTTTGTTTGAAAAGATTTATGTGGCGGTCTTTTGTCTCTATTAACTCTACGGGGAAGCGGCGCGATAGTATTTTTTTTATATATATATATACCATTTATCATATGAGTGTGTTGGATTTGTTATTTAAATAATGTTTAAATTATCGCGTTGTCAATTCGATCCATATGTCCAAACCACTTTAAATAAAATTTATTTAAAAAAATCCTAATGTTGATAAAGCAGAATTTAAAATAATGTTTATAGGTTATCATTTAAAATTAAAATAAGAAACTAAATAATAAAATAATATGTACAGTGATGCCTCGTACAACGTACTTAATTCGTTCTAAGAGCAAATTCGTTATATGAAACACGTTTTTCTATAAACAATACACGAAAAAAATCATTCTGTAGCAAAAAATTTGGTATTCTAACATAAAAAAGTTACTCACGTTTTTTTTAGTCAGACTCAAATTTAGGAGAGTCTACTGAGGCTTGCAGGGTCAAATCCTCTTGCTCCATCATTTGCTTCTTGACAGCTGGCTTCTTGAGCAACCTTTCCAAGGTTGTCTATTTCTTCCTCTTCTTCAACACCTGCGGAAATAACGGATGTCATTGTAGAGATGGTTGAACCTTGTATTTATTTATTCCCCTGC
Source organism: Brachycentrus maculatus (assembly GCF_059751285.1). NCBI lineage: Eukaryota > Metazoa > Arthropoda > Insecta > Trichoptera > Brachycentridae > Brachycentrus > Brachycentrus maculatus. The sequence goes on along the minus strand of NW_028281168.1, from coordinate 117,908 downwards.
GCTTCAGGGACCTGTTCAGGGTAATAAATAATAAATACTAAACTTAAATAATAAAAATGAAAATGGTATTTCTGGCGTTTCTCATGTGTGTGATTATAATCCAGGATTCGGACCTCACATACTAATATAAGAGTTTCTGCTTTATAAAAAGCTTCTTTACATCTCACCAATAGATGTCTCTAGTGAAGTTCTAGTGATTCAAGAACAAGGTTTCTAAATTGGTTCATATATACAGAACTTCCAAGAATTTGATTAGTGTGGTTGTCAATAATGGGTAGAATTGGTGAATGTTACACGTGTGTAAAGTGATCACTTAAACCAGCCTATGACGGTCGCCAGCCCCGTAAATGCCCAGATTTCCATATTCTTCTTCATCTTTGATGAGATGTCAAAAAATAATACCTAATAAATACTAAAGCGTAAAATCACCAGTACCACGGAGGCGGGCATCATTATACGGCATTTGAAAATTATACCGATTGTATCGAAACACGTGTCATATAAGATTTTAATAAATACTGGTATTTATCAAGTAAAACATAAATTAAAAATTATTTTCTTACCTAAGAACACAAACGCCCCGAATTTCGACGCTTTAAGACTCGCGTTACATTCAAATTAATTTCATATCAAAAAGACGTCAATATGCACGTAATTTTCAGATTATCCTAGTACAAATCCACTGTATATCATGAAAAATCGAAATAAATTTAGAATAGGTTAAAAGCGGAGGGCTGATCACCTTTCCTTCATGTGTAAACGATCAAGATAACACTGCGTTTATATGGCGCAGTGCCCTATGCACCATTGGGGTGCGGATAAGGGTTTATTATTATTATTTATAGGTTAAAAAATACTTATAAGGTATAAATAATATAATAATAATAATAAAAACCCTTATCCGCACCCCAATGGTGCATAGGGCACTGTGTCATATTAACGCAGTGTTATCTAAATCGTTTACACATGAAGGAAAGGTGATCAGCCCTCCGCTTCAGGTACCAGTCCATGGTAATATTGAATAAATATTACAGTGAAAAAATCACTTATATTTATTTTACCCCCCTTGGGAATCGAACCCGGGACCTCCAGAACGGTAGCCGAGCGTGCTGACCATTACACTACGGAGGCGGACAGATATATATTGAATAATATTGACCAAAAAAATTGATTACGTTACAACTAATTTGTAATTTCACTCACCCGTCAAAGCAAAGAACGTTGTAGATAAAGTGGGGTGAGAAAAATATGGTATGGATAATAGATTTGTATTATCCACTGACACTTCGTGATGGAATTGCATTTTTATTATATTATTAGATTAAAACCAATATTTTTAGCTTTTCCGCTTTATTTTTATTTGACCAGCGACCGGGTTTCGTCGTTACCGACATCATCAGACTGGTGGGAGGCTATACAAATTGTTATGTTATATATAAAACAAGGCAGGAGTTGATAACCATGATTTGATATAATTTTATTGAGAAATTAATTTAATTTGAGTGAATTTAAGTAATGTAACTAACTAACTAACTAACCATCACGCCGCTTCCCCGCAGGGGTAGGCAGAGAGAATCGAACGCCACACCACTCTGTCTTTGCAAACATTTTTTGCCTCTTCTACATTCATGCATCTCCTCATACATACCCGACGATTATTACGACTCCTGACCCGGCCGCTTTCAAGTATTTGACATACCTGATTGTGCCAAGTTTTCCTCTACAACTTCCTTTTTCCAACTACATTCGCTCCATAAATTTGTTTAACCGTTCTTTCTTCACTCATACGCTCCACATGTCCAAACCATCTCAATACACCTTTCTTAATTTTATCAATAATGCTTATCTCAACCTTACATTCTTTCCTTATTTCATCATTCGAACATCTATCAAACATCGTTTTGCCACACATTCGTATGAGGGATCGCATTTCGACTGCATTCAGTCTGCTTTCATCCTTCTTTTGCCAACTCCATGCTTCGCTTCCATACATAAGGGTTGGAACCAGAACTCCATTGTGTACTGCCAGTTTAGCTTCCGCTGATAGATTTTTATTTGCTAAAACTGATTTTAGTGCCCCATTCACTCTGTTCCCAGCATTCACTCTCCTTTCTATGTCTTTATCAATCTTTCCATCCCTAGAAAACATACTACCCAAATATATGAAATCATTTACCTGTTCCAAAATCTCCCCATTTACCAATATTTCACACTCAGATCTACATTCATCTCTTTCAAAAACCATGATTTTAAGTAATGTATGATATTAAATATATTTTTTATAAAGGTTTTTTTGTATTGAGAGCACGATTTTATTTATATATAATCTATTATAACTTTATAGACAGTAATTTATTTTAGATACGTGTCTTTACATTTCAATCTATGGTATTACAAACATTAAGATAATTGCAAATATTTCCTGTGGCGAAATTTATTGCCAACTTACGAAACTGCATTTTCAAAAAAGCTATGAAAATTATAAATGAAACGGTTCTCTTTATTGGCTGTTTCGACATCTCAACATATAGTAGATGATGAAGAAAATTGAAGTCTAGGTATTTATAGGGATTACGATCTGGGATAGGCTGGTTTGAGTGATCGCTTAATGAACATGTGAGATTCAGTTAATTTTTGACATCTTATCAAAGATGAAGAAGAATATGGAAGGCATTTACGGGGCTGACGACCGTCATAGGCTGGTTTAAGTGCTCACTTTACACACGTGTAATATTCACCAATTCTACACATTGTTGACAACCACACTATTCAAATTCTTGGAAGTTCTATATATATGAACCAATTTTGAAACATTATTCTTGAATCACTAAGACTTCACTAGAGACATCTATTGGTGAGATGAAAAGAAGCTATTTATTGAGCAGTAACTCTTTTATTAGTATGTGAGGTCGGAATCCTGGATTATAATCACACACATCGCTCACTCCTTTCAAGAACGTCATAAATAAAAAAACTCGATTTTTCAGGAGAACGTTTTTAAAGTTTTGATATATAATACAATGTAAAAAAAATAAATATCAAGCCACTTACTGAATTTTTTACTGTGTAACAGATCTTTTTAGGTAAAACCTGAAAGTTTTTCCTCCATTTGAAAAATATTTAGTATATTTAAGAAAATTATTAAAAAACACCTTTTCTTCAAAATGCAAAAACAACACTTTCTGCCCTGTAGCGGGTAAATATTATGTTAAAAATATGCCGCTTTTGCTGGGATATAGTACATTTTCTGGGCATTCCGAAAACATGCACAACTGAAAATTGACGAAAATTGTTAATTGTTCGCAAGATCTTTACCGAATTATTTCATATATAATATACACACTGGAAGACGCATGAAAACATGAGTATCAGTTTTTACCACGGTTTTAATTTGATCATTTTTTTTAATTTAAAAAGAGAAATATTTGCGTTTTTATTATTTACAAAAATACTTCAATTTCATACTATTTCTGTGAGCCTAAGAGGCTCATTATTAGAAATAGGTATCAAATTGTGGTAGAGTGGGTTCGAACCGAGAAACTCTGAGTCCGCGACACTAACCACGGGACCACAACCCGGATATTTATTAACTACATGTATACAACTTACTCAAATAAACCATACATAATGCATATAAATGTAGATAACTCGCTTATGAAGCAACTTCCTCATCTTTATTGAGATGTAAAAAATGTAAAAATAACTCCTAAATGGAGAGACCCAGATTCGTTAACAAGGATTGGGACACACCAAAAATCTTGTGTATGTAGTCTGTTGTCGATGTTTTATGATGCAGTGCCCTATGCACCCGATGGTGTACAGGGAACTGCATCATACAAACGCAGTATTATCTTGGTCGTTTACACTTGAAGGATTCGAACCAGGGACTTCTAGTACGGTAGCCGAGCGTGCTGACCGTTTCACTACGAAGGCGGACAGACACTATGTATATATATATATATATATATATATATATATATATATATATATATATATATATATATATATATATATATATATATATATATATATATATAAATTGTATATATATAACAATTTACCTCGATAGAAAGTGTAGAAATGCTAATAGAAGCATATCGTAGCGCTGTGACTAGATGTTACGGTTTTAGCCGATTATGAATCCGGCCTTATATATCGACTTACTGACTATACATGTATTGTACGACGTATGAAATCATAGGTGAGTATAGTATGATGTTGATATAACACTCGGACACACGTTGTAATTGGATAGTACATATTACCGTTATAATCTCATCACATTATAGAGAACGCATCTATCACATATGGGGAAATCACACGGTAAAGACAAATCCATACATGTACATGTATGGATTTGTCTTTACAATAAACATGATTTTTTTATTTCAATTAATAGTGGTATTTACTAAGTAAAACTTAAACAAAAAACGGATAGACTTTATCATAAAGTGACTGCCGAATCAATAAATGAAAACATGTAATTGTGAATTAGTTAAAAATCTCAAATTATCAATCACCGATTGCTTTGAAATTTCGACACAGCGTTGCATTTGAACACGCGCGTATTTTTATCTATTTATATAAATAAAATGTAAATGTTCATTTGCTCCAAATCTTAAATCAATTCACTGACAGTTTTAAATTTTTTTAAGAAAATTGAATTCAAATGCGCGCGATTTCTGATATCCACTTGTGACAGGTAAAAACACTTTTAGAAAAAAAGTTTCATTACTGCAATGGCAGCGCCATCTGTTGAACGTTGCAGCAGCAGCACACGTAATACTGATCATTACTCATGGCAGACGGCGTGCTTATTAACAACAGACACTGACACTTAGCATTTTCAATATTTTCGATTGGATTGCTGTTTCATAGATTTGTTTTATATTTTATTGCGAACCAAAATACATGTCGGTGATCAGTCCTACACTACAGGTTCCAGTTCGAGATAATATCAAATAAATATTGCTCATGGCAGACGGCTTGCTTCTTAACAACACACTCTGACACTTAGCATTTTCAATATTTTCGATTGGATTGTTGTTTTATAGATTTGTTTTATATTTGATTGCAAACCAAAATACATGTAGGTGATCAGTCCTACGCTACAGGTTCCAGTCCGAGGTAATATCAAATAAACATTATAGAAAAAATTACCTACATTTATTTTGACCTATCTGAGAGGTTTTTATCGAACCAGAGACTTCTGTCCGCCTCCGTAGTGTAATGGTCAGCACGCTCGGCTACCGTTCTGGAGGTCCCGGGTTCGATTCCCAAGGGGGGTAAAACAAATATAAGTGATTTTTTCACTGTAATATTTATTCAATATTACCATGGACTGGTACCTGAAGCGGAGGGCTGATCATCTTTCCTTCATGTGCAAACGATCAAGATAACACTACGTTTATATGACTTAGTGCCCTATGCACCATTGGGGTGCGGATAAGGGTTTTATAATATATTATAAGAGACTTCTAGCGCCAAATATTTTTCATGTGTATTTGGAAGATAATTTGATTTGCGAGCAAGAATTACCCAAATACACTGACAGTGACTCAATGCGATGGCAGGTTTATCATTAGGGTCTATTGTTTCATAATTACCATTTATTATGCAAACTATTTTTTTAAATGTAATTTTGTAGGGTAATTTTTAAAACACTCTCCTTACCATCCATTGTGCAATACCACTTTTTTAAACACTCATTTTTGACTACCGGTTTCGGAAAATCATTCCATCATCAGGTCATTAAAATTAAAATAAAATTATTACATCAAAATTATTAAAATTAAAATAAAATTATTACGATTTGACATTTGTATAAAAATAAAAATTTTGAAAGAGAGAAAGACGACAAATGAATCACAATGGGAATATTTTCAAAAGTGGACTTTTCTTTGTGACTACCGGAACCGATAGTCACATGTCAACCGGTAGTCAAGTGTTTAAAAAAGTGGTATTACACAAAGTAAACAATGGATGGTAAGGAGAGTGTTTTATTACCATACCACAAGGTTTTAAATGCTTTTAATTTACAAAATATATAATTTTTATATAACATAGCGTATGAATCAGAGTGCCAATTTAATAAATATAATATAAATACATGTTTTCTATTTTAAAAAATCGTCAGTAGTTTCATCGTTAGGTATTTGTATGTATGGTATGCGTATTTGTTAAAGCGTTTTTATTAAAAATCTATTTTAAACCGCCTGTAATTGTTTGAAACCGCTTGTGATTGTTTTAAACCATATTTAGTTGTTTTAAACTGTCTGACGGAGTTTTAAACTAACTAGGGTTGTTTAAAACTATCTGTAGGTTTTTAAAAACATTTGTGGGTGTTTTAAACCATCTTTGGTTGTTTCAAACCACATGTGGTTGTTTTTAACCGCATTTGGTTGTTTTAAACCGTCTGTGATTGTTTTAAACCGCTTGTGATTGTATTAAACCGTCTGTGATTGTTTAAAAAAAAACCCTTCGGGTGTTTTAAATCACCTTTAGTAATTTTAAACCATCTGTGATTGTTTTAAACCACCTGGTTTAAAACGACGTAAAATCGTTTTTAAATATACAGGACCATCTTATCCAGATCAGCGTATTTTTTGTTGTTTTCAATATATAAACCTATTTTGATATATTTTAATTTCCCGACCCAAATGATTTCTTAGCAGAATACACCCGATGCGTATTATACATGTATATTATGTATGTACGAGAAGCAGCAATTAGTGTGTGAATGTGAGTAACCTATATTACATGGTTTTATATCGAATCGGAGGTATGAGGTCACAAAGAAAGTAGAATGATATCAAAAAACATACTTATGAGTAAGAAATTTCATCCGGTCGTGAGAGATTTCTCGATACAGATGTGCGAAAATCGACGTACGATATAGTTTATGGCTGTGAGAAATAACACGGAGCTATTCTCTACACCTTTGTAATGTAGATTGTTTATAAATATTGTGAGCTGACTGTATTCGGCCACTCGTTGCTGCGGTTCAGTCAGATTAAATAGAACAGAAAGAAAATAGGAATCACACATTCCTTTTTCTTTCAAGTTTCATTCAACGGTTAGTGATAAAAGCTATCAAAAGACGCTATTCACAAACAGTAAAGAGTTAAATATCTGGTCAGTTGCTGTTGCTTGCAACAGATGGCGTTGCCATTGCAAAAAAAGGTTTTTGTCATTTTTTTATCAGTCACAAGTACATATAATAGAAACACAAGAGTATTCTAAAACGTTGATTAGATTTACATACATTTACACACAATATATATTTGTAACTGTGTGTGTGTGTATATATATATATATATATATATATATATATATATATATATATATATATATATATATATATATATATATATATATATTTATATATATATATATATATATATATATATATATATATATATATATATATATATATATATATATATATATATATATAAATATATATATATATATATAAATATTTATATATATATTTATATATATATATATATATATATATATATATATATATATATATATATATATTTATTCAATATTACCCTGGACTGGTACCTAAAGCGGAGGGCTGATCACCCTTTTCTCCATGTGTTAACGATCAAGATAACACTGCGTTTATATGATGCAGTGCCCTATGCACCATTTAGGTGCGGGTAGGGTTTGAAGAAGAAGAAATATGCATATTGTATATATAACGGTCTACATGCCTCAAACATCAGTCAGTCAGTCATTGTCCGTTATTTGCGTTTTTCAGCATTTTAAGAAATAAAAACTCTGGTCTAAATTTGGTCGTGTCAGAATTTTAAATAGCTTCATTCTGGTGAAAAACTGGGTGTGTTGGATGTGATGTGAATGGGTGATGAGTCAATAGGACTTCCAGAATACCTGATCACGGACAACTAATAACGAGAGATTCAGGATCAAATGAGACAATCAATGTGACATTTTTTTTATGAATTTTTAAATTTTATAAAATTAAACAACTTTGTGGTAACCCCTTTTCATTGGTTTAACCAACCGGTTTCGACAAGAACCTTGTCATCATCAGGGTTTATGGACTAACTTTTAAAACATTGAAATACTCATTGTTAGATTATAGCTAATTACCCTTTATTCATACTTTCATATGGTGTACGGAGGGCGTGAATGTTATTGGTATTGTAAGGGAAGGGTTACGCCCCTCTTCCGGGTATTTACATAACTAACTAACTAACTAACTAACTAACCATCACGCCGCTTCCCCGCAGGGGTAGGCAGAGAGAATAGAGCGCCACACCACTCTGTCCTTGCAAACATTCTTCGCCTCTTTCACGTTCATGCATCTCCTCATACATACCCGCCGACTGTTACGACTCCTAACCTGACCACTTTCAAGTATTTGGCATACCTGATCGTGCCATGTTTTTCTCGGTCTTCCTCTGCTTCTTTTCCTGCTAACATTCGCCTCATAAATTTGTTTTACCGTTCTTTCGTTACTCATTCGTTCTACATGTCCAAACCATCTCAACACACCTTTCTTAATTTTATCGATAATGCTTATCTCAGCTTTGCATTCCTTCCTTATTTCACTATTCGCACATCTATCATACGTCGTTTTGTCGCAAATTCTTCTGAGAGATCGCATTTCGACTGCATTCAGTCTACTTTCATCCTTCTTTTGCCAACTCCATGTTTCACTTCCATACATTAGAGTTGGATCCAGGACTCCGTTGTGCACTGCCAGTTTAGCTTCCGCTGATAGGTTTTTATTTGCTATAACCGATTTCAGTGCACCATTCACTTTGTTCCCAGCATTCCCTCTCCTTTCTATGTCTTTATCAATCTTTCCATCCCTAGAAAACATACTACCCAAATACACGAAATCATCTACCTGTTCCAAAATCTCTCCGTTTACCGGGTATTATTATATGTAAAATTTTAAAAATGCAATGTTACAAATACTGTTTTATTTGGTTACTCATTAATGGTTCTCTAAAATTTCTAAATATATATATATATATATATATATATATATATATATATATATATATATATATATATATATATATATATATATATATATATATATATATATATATATATATATATATATATATATATATATATATTAATCTTTTTATGCTCTGACTACCCCTACGGGAAAGTTAGTTAGTAAGTCAATAAATATGTAACGAACTCTAGAAAATATTTAGTTTTCAGTTTTAAGCGCAGGTCTGGGGCCGCTCAAATGAAGTATGTAAAGTATTTTATTTATTGTTTCGGCATTAACTTTGTGGTAAGACATGTTACAATGATTAAAGAAAACACTTCGTTTTTTACCACTTGAATTTTTTTATAGACTACATGTTTCAGAAGTTAAACTTCCATCATTCAGGTTTGTATAATAACAAAGATAACAGTTACTATACAGACCTGAATAATGGAAGTTTAACTTCTGAAACATGTAGTCTATAATAAAACTCAAGTGGTAAAAAACGAAGTGTTTTCTTTAATCATTGTAAGTATGTACAGTATAAGATTAAGACCAAGCGCATTTAAGTGAAAGTAATTTTTTATAGCGTTATGATTGTCCCATCAAATGTCACTTTTCTCCGGCGTGGTCGCGTTCTGCGTCACGTAGCGCCGTCACCGGCTCAGTACCCGGATCACATAAAGACGAGCGTCAGGTATGACCTCTTGGGAGTCGATTACCGGCTTTCTTTTCTTGCCAGCCGGAAATTTCACCGGCTGTGACTAATTTCGACGTCTCCTCTGATTCGGTTGGTGTGTATTCTGATGGTATAGTCAGCGGCGAATGAATTACTAATCTGGTTCAACGTATAGTGTGTCCGCAATGAAAGTGCACACTAATAATATTTAAAATAAAAAATGGTAAAACAAATTTAGAGATATGGAAGTAAGCATGGAGTTGGGAATAGAAAGATAAAAGACTGAATGCACTTGAAATCTGTGGCAAAATATTGTAGATGTTTGAATGGTGATAAAAGGAAAGAATGCCAGTCCAAGAAAAGCATTATCGATAAAATTAAGAAAGGTGTGTTCAGATGGTTTGGGCATGTGAATGAAGAAAGGACAGTTGAAAAAAATATGAGGCGAATGTAGTTAGTAATAATATAATAATAAAACCCTTATCCGCACCCCAATGGTGCATAGGGCACTGCTTCATATAAACGCAGTGTTATCCTCATCGTTTACACATGAAGGAAAGGTGATCAGCCCTCCGCTTTAGGTAATATTGAATAAATATTAGAGTGAAAAAATCACTTATATTTATTTGAGCCCCCCTGGGAATCGAACCCGGGACCTCCAAAACGGTAGCCGAGCATGCTGACCATTACACTACGGAGGCGGACGAAAGTGTACTAGTTAGTAATAGAGCAGAGAAATATCGACGAAAACTTTGTTTTTCAAATACTTGAAAGTGTGTTTCAAATACTTGAAGTGATCAAGTATTTCAAATACTTGAAAGTGAGGGTCAGGAGTCGAAATAATCGGCGGGTATGTATAAGAAGATGCATGAATGATTAAAACGCCAAGACTGTTTTCAAAGACAAATTAGTGTGGCACTCCATCCCCTCTGCCTACCCCTGCGGATACGTGGCATGATGTTTGGTCAATTTTTATTAATGATAACATGAGTAATTTACCTAGTAAAATCGAAATTAAAAAATAATTTACAAAACTTTTTTATAAATGCATTTTTTTATAAATTTATATAAATATATATAAATATATATATATATATATATATATATATATATATATATATATATATATATATATATATATATATATATATATATATATATATATATATATAAATATATATTTATATATATATATATATATATATATATATATATATATATATATATATATATATATATATATATATATATATATATATATATATATATATATATATATATATATATATATATATATATATATATATATATATATATATATATATATATATATATATATATATATATATATATATATATATATATATATATATATATATATATATATATATATATATATATATATATATATATAAGGTTTTATACACACAACGAAGGTTTCATAGTCCCAAAATTTAACAAAAAATATGGTAGTCGAACACTGCAATATATCATTCCGAACATTTTTGATTTGTCGCCGACGGATGTTAGAGGTTAAAATAAAATATGGGATATAAAGGAATGGGTGAATGATCAAGAGTTAATTCTATGAAAATAGTAAAATGCTTATATTCTTAAGTTTTCTCTCTTTTTTGTGTGTATATTAGGTTAAAATGGTTAAAAATAATGAAAACTGTATTAAAATTTTTTATTGTTTTTAACCATTATTTTTTAAATATAAAATATTTCAATTAAATTAAATTAACAATACATTTTGCGTACAGACTATACAGATCGCTGAACGTGAATTTGTTATACAGCGTTATGTAGGGCGGCGCATGACGGTATGTACGTAACTGACCGTTACACCTTGGTCATGGGTTCAATAAAGCTCACCAAATTATTTATAACTAGCCAACTAACCATCACGCCGCTTACCACAGGGGCAGGCAGAGAATTAATTATAATGTCTACCGGTTTTGAAGCTAACCGCTTCTTTATCAAAACTGATTAATATTATTTTTTGATATCTCATCGAAGATAAAGAAGAATATGGAAGTCTGGACATTGACGGGGCTGACGACCGTCATAGGCTGGTTTAAGTGATCACTTTGCATATTTGTAACATTCACCAATTCTATCCATTATTGACAACCACACTACTCAAATTCTTGGAAGTTCTAAATATATATGAATCAATTTTGAAACATTATTCTTGAATCACTAGAACTTCATTAGAGACGTCCATTGGAGAGATGAAATAAGCTTTTTATTGAACAGAAAATCTTTGATTAGTATGTGAGGTCCGAATACTGGATTTTAATCACACACATGAGAAACGCCAGAATATTATGATTATAATCACACACGATTATAATCACATACATGATTATAATCAGGTGTGTGATTATAATCATGTGTACAATATACTTGAATGTGGTCAGGTCTTGAGTCGAAATAATCAGCGAGTATGTATGAGGGGATGCATAAATGTGGAAGAGATTAAGATTGTTCGCAACGACAGATTGGTGTGATCCGATTGTTTTTGCCTATCCCGGCAATGAAGCGTCATACTGTTTACTTTATTAGTTATTTATAATATTAGGTATGTTTAAAAAATATACGATCACCACACTAAAGTTCGATGTCTCTTTTTTCAGAATCGTCAAAAATGTTCGGAGGATACAGAATTATCCCGAGATCTTGCGAAGCCAGCCGACCCGCGAGAAGAGACAAGCTTGGCCTGACGAAGAGTGGTCCAGCGGTCTGCATGTTCAACCACGAGTGTACGCAGCGAGATGGTGACGTGGTAGGGACTTGCATGGACGGCTTCCTCTTCGGAGCTTGCTGCCAGCTGTATGGAAAACAGGGAATCCGGGATAACGCTGTCATCTCTGGAGTCGTAGTATCAAACAACAATCATCTCTTGAATCCAGATCTCCTGACACCTGATAAAGAACATACTGTTATAAACGAAGATGAATCCGACGATCTGCACCAGCTAGCCAACTCCTACTTCAATCCGAACGCGGCCAAGCCTAGCTTGCTAACAACAACCCAAATATACTCGGAACAGACTTCAGACAGCGTAGCTAAAATCACAAATGCTCTTCTACAAGGTACTCCGAATAAAGAAGACATCATTATGGATACAGGTGACATTCCAGAAACATTATTTAGTCACAGCACTATTTCGCATGAAGAAGCAGACACGGTTTTGATAAGCCAAAACGGTGAAGATATTGCTGAAATATCACGCCCTAGCGATTTCTCCGCTCCTGGAAGTAATGTTTATAATATGCATACTAAACCGTCGCTTCAAGATATGACAACATTGCCATCTAACGCTTACAATACGCATAGACCAGTCGCAGACACGACAGCTACAACCGTCGATCAAGCGTCCTGGAAAGATTCTTCAACAGCTATGGATGACATCGCTGAACAGAAGTACACTATGACTGCATCAGCTCCCACGAAGCAATACCCTCAGTTTACTGAAAAACCTGCGTATCAAAAACCTGGCTTTAGACCGAAGCCAGTAACGACTAAAGAACCAATTAAGGGGCATTTTGTTTTGGTGCAGACCGTTACAAGACCTCCACATCCTCTCAAAGCGTCTGTTACCAGCGCTGATACTAACCAAGAGATTGCTTCAATTCAGTCTATTGTCAACATGCTCAATGGATCTTATCCACCAACCGTTTATGATAGTCAACCACCGCCGGTCCAAAATGCTGAGAATGATTTGTACACAACCACGACTCTAAAAGCACCTTCAACTAGCTATGTTTATAGCCCAGCTGTTACAAAGCGTCCAGGATATGTTTCCACGTATCCTGAGAAGTACGGATCAACGTCAGGATTCTTCACAAGACGACCTGTTATTCGAAATACAACGAAACAACCGGAAGTCGTAAGCACTGGGCATTATGGATCTTCAACTCTATCGTATGACGATTATTGGGGATCTCCATCCACAGAGAGTCCGAAACCACCATCAACAAGCTACGTTTACAGTCCTGTGCCGACAAAACGACCTGTCTCAAATATTCACAACGTCGGACCGAGCTACGAAGTCTCCAGCGCTGGTCCTGACAATTTTTCTGGCGTGACACCTACAGTCATTGTGTTGAATGATATCAATAACTCGCAGTATGAAAATTATACTCCCAAACCACCTAAATTCCCTATTCGATACCCGGTAGATACAGATGAAAAAGAAGATTACGCATCTGTTACACAAATATCACCATTGAAGGGAAAGCCAGTACATCCAACTCTATCAAACAGTCACGTCGTTTCATCTACTAATTTGGTACATTTTGATCAAGAGGATAATGAGCCGTCAGAATCTAATTACGGACAAAATCAAAACGAGAAAAGGCCCCAGTACTCCACGTCTGAAAAACCATCGCCAACAGTTCTGATCACCCCAAAACCAAGTATTTTGACTTTTCCAACAATGACACCTTCTCCACAGTACCCAGTTAAAGATGGTAGTGCTCAACCTCAAACTGAAGAACTTACCGATTTCCCACCGGTTAGAAATCCAGGCGGATTCCAGTCGACAAGCGGAAGACCAGAAACGGTTTCGAGTACCACTTATTCTGATTCAACATTAGGAGTTGTCAACAACAATTTCTACACGCCCAAACCAAACAAGCCTTCCACTGAAAGCCGACCAAATTCCCCAGTCACAACTCCACCAAAGAAAAAGAAACCAGTCCAACAAATCGTTCTGAACAACGTAATTTCAAACACCAATGTAGTTTACTTTGATCCTTTAAGTAATCGACCATTCGTGCCTGCTTCATCTACACAAGGAACAAATAACGATACAGAATCAACAGCAGCTCAGATAGGAGAATATTCTTCAACAGAATCCCAGTTACAAAATACTCCTGAACAAACTAATGATAACTGGGCGCAATTCTCCACATTGAGGATACCGACTACAGCTGTGGTCATAACACCAAAGCCAGTGGTGACTGTCGGCCAGACTCCAGTGATAACTGATGCTCAGCTATCACCAGATGAAATGATGAACTTCCCTCCAGTTAGAAATCCAGCAGGGTTCGAATCTTCAAGTGGAAACCCAGACACTATATCGAGTGTTACTTCTTCAGGTTTAAATGCTGGATATGTACCGCAGATTAACATTGATTTTACTTCAAATCCAACACGACAGCCATCGAGTTCTTCCACGCCTGCTCCTAAACCTTCAAAGCCTCCAGCTGATGAATGGATCAATTTCCCACCGGTGAGAAATCCGAATCTCAATGCTACAGGACTCGTCACCAATTCCCTGGTGACTTCCAACATTTCAACTACAGACATAATATTCCAAGAAGTCGAATTCACCACACCACCGATGCTCTTCCAAGAGGACGACGAACTCAACGACAAGATGAGTTTGTTCGTAAACAAAATCGTCGGCAGCTTCCAAGACACCTTCCAAGAACTCCACGACATCGTCATTCTGGACAAGACTCAAAACGTCTCGACGACGACGAAAAAACCTTCGGTGGTGTCGACGAGAAAGCCGACAACGAAGAAGCCCGTTAGAGGAGGAACAACAACGACGAAGAAGCCGAGAACAACGAAGAAACCAGCGAGGGTTACAACTACAACCGGTGCTCCTTTGACAACGGTTGTGACCCAGCCGCAAACCACAAGGAAACCAGCGACTCGAGTAAGATTTGAAAAGATTCAATATTTACCCAGAATTAAGTTATTTAACAAAACCTAAAGTCATTTAACAAAATCTTCTTCTTCCTAGCTCCATCCCAGCTTATCGTCTTTGTAGACTGCTGGGGTCAGCTCTCCTCGTCCTCAGGTCGTAGGTCCTTCTATCATATACAACGTGACCTAGGCCATGCCTTCGAATCACGTTATCTCCCTGCAGCATCCATAAATTCTTTGTTCTTCCTCTAGATGTCTTTCTAGAAAGATCCATCGTTATTTTACGAATCCAAAATAATAATAAAAAAATCCTTTAAATAACATTTTAAAGTTACTCACAACATTCTTGATTGCGTCCCAATCGTTGTTCACAAATCTGGGTTTCTCCACTCGGGAGTTATTTTTATATTCACATCTCAACAGAGATGAATAAAAATACAGATGTCTGTGTATTTACAGGGCTTACTACCTGTCAAATATTAGTTCAAGTTATCACTTTATACACGTGTAATATTCACGATTCCACCCATGATTGACAACCACACTATTTAAATTTTTGAAACTCATGTATTCAAACGTCGTATCTAAAATGATGTATGCATCGAACAAAGAAAATCACAAAGCTTTTAGTGGTATTTACCAAGTAAAATTAGGATATATTACAAATGAAAACCATAATTGCTTGGCTTTAGGTTGAGACGCCTATAATATATACAACCTCTTTAAGCTTACATTATCAAAATACCAGCTAAGCCGACCATTAATTATTATTAACGGTCGGCTTGACTGGTATTTTAAATAAATGTTTCAAATTGTTTTTACAGCAAACCACGACCACTGCTAAGCCTACGAAACCAAGAACACCATCAACGACAACGACAGTATCTACGACAACAACCACAACGGAAGCTGCCGTGGTAGAGGAAGATGTTTACACCACGGAGACACCTAGCGGAGAATTCAAACACCGTAAGTCAATCCTCCTTCTCCAAGCACAAGAGCTTAGTCTTTTTATTGGAGAGTAACAGAGTAACTAGTATTGAGATATCGCTCACTCCTTTCAACAACGTCATATATCAAAAATCGTCAATTTTCAGTTGTGCGTGTTTTTGGAATGGCCAGAAAATGTACTATATCCCAGCAAAAGAGGTATATTTTCAACTTAATATTTACCCGCTACAGGGCAGAAAGTGTTGTTTTTGCATTTTAAAGAAAATGTTTTGTTTAATTATTTTTTTAAATAAACCATATATTTTGCAAAAGGAGAAAAAACCTTTAGATTTTACCTGAAAAGATGTGTTGCACAATAAAAAGTTCAATAAGTGGCTTGATATTTATTTTTAATACATTGTGTTATATTTTTAAACTTTAAAAACGTTCTCCTGAAAAATCTATTTTTTTATATTTATGACGTTCTTGAAAGGAGTAAGCAATATGTAAAAAGAAGATATATGAACTTGCAAATGAATTAAATTATAATATTAATTTTTTGTAGCTACATCAAATACATTTTGTCCACCAGTGTAATGGTCAGCACGCTCGGCTAGTGTTCTGGAGGTCCCGAGTTCGATTCCCAGGCCTGAAGCGGAAGGCTAATCACCTTTCTTTCATGTGTTAACGATCAAGTTGCCACTGCGTTTATATGATGGTGGTCTGCCCGGGAGTTGTCTACCTTGGGGTTGGACGTGCAGTGTAATTTGGGGGAGTCTGGATGGTTCCATTCTCTTTCGTGCGCATACCATTGTCTCCTACGTTGCTTTCCCTACTTAACGACATCTTCGATCTCGCATATTTCTCTTTTCCTGGTGTTCCTTATTCTAACTCTCAGACTCTTGCCAGATATGCTCCTTGGAGTTTTCATTTCTGACACTCTTAGCGCATTTTTGTTGCTTTTAATTTTAGTATCGTTTTCACCAAAAGGAAGGTTATTATATCGTGGGTATACTGACAAAAAACGTTAACTCTAAAATCCCTGTTTAAATACCCGCTTTTAAACTTAAAGGTGAATTTACTTAAAAAACCACATATCGGTAATGTAATGGCACAGGGGAATATCTGTCACATTGTTCATTTTCTAAGTTTGTTCCACAAAATGTCTAAAATAGTGTATTCTATTATCTGGCAAAAAGATAAAGCTGTAGTTGCAACACTTATTTAGTTTTATTAAGATTTGTACATACAAAAATACATAAAGCAAATGAGTTATTTAATTTCACAAGTTTGTTTTTGCTCTCCTGTAAAATTTGGTCTGAGACAGATATACCGCTTTGCCTTTACACTACCGATATATCGCTCACTCCTTTCAAGAACGTCATTAATCAAAAATTGTCAATTTTCAGTTGTGCATGTTATCGGAATGCCCAGAACATGTACTATATCCAAGCAAAAGATGCATATTTTTAACTTAATATTTACCCGCTATAAGGCAGAAAATGTTGTTTTTGCATTTTGAAGAAGGTATTGTTTAATTATTTTTTTTTATATATATTATCTTTTTCAAATGGAAAAAAAACCTTCAGGTCTTACCAAAAAATATCTATTGCATAGTAAAAAGTTCAATAAGTGGCTTGATATTTATTTTTAATACATTGTGTTATATTTTTAAACTTTAAAAACGTTCTCCTGAAAAATCTAGTTTTTTGATTTATGATGTTCTTGAAAGGAGTGAGCGATATGTATATGACATTTCAAACTACTTAGTGTATTTTGCCAATTTATAGAACGATGAAAACGTTATAACATGCATCATCAAGTCAAAATTCCATAATTTCGAGTTAGCGTTTTTTGCCACTATATATTTATTTATTTTAACTTTATGTACAGAAAAGATATAAGTTCATTGGCGGGCTTATTGCTAAAAAGCAATATTCTCCAACCAACCAAAAACAGACTAGTGAAATTGGTCAAAACGTTTGATACCATATATAGCTGTTTGCAATCAGAGGGTAGATAGTACTTGAACATTAAAAAAAAATTACATGTTGGTGATAATGAGGAAGGTAAAGGGAAAAGGGAGTTTAGGGAAGAAGGTAGAGGGAAAAACTAAGGGAAGAGGTTTGATGGACAGTTAGGAATCTAATGATAAATAGTAATGTCTCAGACGTTTCTTAAAAGTTATAATATATTATCTGAGGAAGTAATACTTGATTGCTCTGACCATATATCGTAGTCATACAGTGACCAAGTGCATTTTTGACAAAAACGTGATCATTAACTATTTGATATCTTGCTAGCTTAATATTGCCCTGAAAACATCCCAAAGGATTTTAAACTTGGAAGTATAATATATAGACTTGTTAAAATGACACTGCATTGATGTTTATTTTCTTGCCAAGCAAAAGTGACTTAAATGTTTTCGTTGTGTTAGTTGGTCACTTTTCCCTGTGCGACTACGATATGTATATACATTTGTATGTAAAAACAAGGCTTTTTCTTCATGTAACACGGTGGAATGGCGTTCCGACACCTTTTTTACAGATATATTTTTTTTAAATTTTCTAAATCAGTTAGACGAAACAATTTTTTTGCTTACGTAATTACAATCTTTATTATACAATTCGTCAAAATGATAAAAAATGATATTGAAATAAATATTTAAATGATATTTTGATACATTTTTTGTTAAAAATGACTAACTGCATTGATGTTTATTTTCTTGCCAAACAAAAGTGACTTAAATGGCCCTCCTGAACATTTAACGTTTTGGTAGTTGGTCACTTTCTCCTGTACGACTACGATATAATGTAAAATATGTTTGATTTTTCAGTCTGTGGCGTTCGACCCATGGTGAAATCGGGTAGAATTGTCGGCGGAAAGGGAGCAACGTTCGGTGAATGGCCATGGCAGGTGTTGGTGAGAGAGTCGACCTGGTTGGGGCTGTTCACCAAGAACAAATGTGGTGGAGTCCTGATTGCCACGAGATATGTCACCACGGCAGCTCATTGTCAGCCAGGGTGAGTGGAAATTCCAGATGATTCCAGATGATTCGAATATCACATACTAATATAAGAGTTTCTGCTCAATAAAAAGCTTCTTTTCATCTCGTCAATAGATGTCTCAAGTGAAGTTCTAGTGATTCAAGAACAAGGTTTATAAATTGGTTGATGTCGTATACATAGAACTTCCAAGAATTTGACTAGCGTGGTCGTCAATAATGGGTAGAATTGGTGAATGTTACACGTGTGTAATGTGATCACTTAAACCAGCCTATGACGGTCATCAGCCCCGTAAATGCCCAGACTTCCATATTCTTCTTCACATTTGATGAGATGTCAAAAAAAAATATAAAAAAGATAGTTAAAGTGTATATTTATTATATCTTCATAATGTTTTTGTCATCAAGATTCCTGGCTTCGCTGGTAGCCGTGATGGGAGAGTTCGATATATCGGGAGATCTGGAAACCAAGAGATCTGTCACCAAGAACGTCCGGAGAGTCATCGTCCATAGGAACTACGACGCAGCCACCTTCGAGAACGATCTTGCAATACTAGAACTCGAAAGCCCAGTGACCTTCGACAGCCATATAGGTAAAAAATCTTTCATTATGTATCTCAATCTTCTCAATATCTTTGTATTTTTAAATTTGACATCTCCACAAAGATGAGATGTGGTGCTACAGGCGCATGTCGGGGATTCATCGGTGGAAACATGTAGGGAGCAACGAGCTATAAGTAGGGCTGGGGAGTCTAGATGCTTAATATGCTTATAAAGTAACATTTTAATATATTAGTATGAGAAATAAATAGACTTTGTTTTTTGATCCACTCACATTTTTATAAACAACCAACTAGTTTTGGCAAACACTTGTTGCCCTCTTCAGGGTTTAATTTATGACTAAAAGTTATACCTAAAAAGATCTGTTCACAGTAAAAACTTCAATAAGTGGCTTGATGTTTATTTTTAATATAATGTATTTTACATATTTTCAAACGTTAAAAACGATCTCCCGAAAAATCAAGTTCTTTGATATATGACGTTGTTAAAAGGAGTGAGCGATATGTAAATTGTAACTCATGAATAATAATGAACTGTAATGTGGATGTTATAGCAAACATCACTCACTCCTTTCAAGAACGTCATAAATCAAAAATCGTCAATTTTCAGTTGTGCGTGTTTTCGGAATGCCCAGAAAACGTACTATATCCCAGCAAAAGAGACATATTTTTAACTTAATATTTACCCGCTACAGGGCAGAAAGTGTTGTTTTTGCATTTTGGAGAAAATGTATTTTTTTATTTTTTTTTAACTATACTAAATATTTTTCAAATGGAGAAAAAACCATCAGGTTTTACCTAAAAAGATCTGTTGTACAGTAAAAAGTTTAATAAGTGGCTTGATATTTATTTTTAACATTGTGTTATATTTTTAAACTTTAAAAACGTTCTCCTGGAAAATAAAGTTTTTTGAAATATGACGTTGTTAAAAGGAGTGAGCGATATGTAGATTGTAACCTATGAATAAGAAGTTAGATTGTAATATGGATGATATAATTGAACTAACTTTTCAGTTCCTATCTGCCTACCCCCTGACGAGTACGATTTCACCGGAAGGATGGCAACAGTAACCGGATGGGGAAGACTGAAATATGGCGGAGGTGTTCCGTCAGTCTTGCAAGAAGTTCAGGTAAGTTCAATCGCTTCTACAAGACTTAAATTTCTCTGTTTGAAGACGCCTTAAATATATATAAAGAAAGTATGAAGAAATAATAAAAGTACACATGTGAGATAAATATTTTGTCTAACGGCCAAAATATTTTGAATTTTGTTTGGTAGATAGTGTTTGTCCGCCTCCGTAGTGTAATGGTCAGCACGCTCGGCTATCGTTCTGGAGGTCCTGGGTTCGATTCCCAGGGGGGGGGGGTAAAATAAATATAAGTGATTTTTTCACTGTAATATTTATTTAATATTACCCTGAACTGGTACCTGAAGCGGAGGGCTGATCACCTTTCCTTCATGTGTATACGATCAAGATAACACTGCGTTTATATGAAGCAGTGCCCTATGCACCATTTGGTGCGGATAAGGATTTTTATTTATTATTAGATGGTGTTTTAGTATTAATCAGTCTTGATAAAGAAGTGGTTAGCTTCGAAACTGGTAGACATTATAATTATGTTATAATAAAATATTTATAGTGCTTTTAAAACAAAGTTACATTTTAATTATATTCTTTGATAAGGAGAGTGTTTTATTACCATACCTAAAAGTGAACAATGCTTATTTTATTAAAATTAAATAAATAAATAATAAAATTTTATAAATAATATAACAATGTTTATGATTGAACAATGTTTTTGGGTAAATCTAAAGTGGCTTTATTTTTTGTTGATTAGCAGTCACAGTCAAAAGGGATCAGGGATGATGAGTGCTTGGAAACATATTTAATGACGGACTTTTAGAATATTTATAGTGATTTTAAAAAGATACATTTTAATTATAAAATAGAAAATCGCAAAGTTAGTGCTCCAGATATGAATTATACTATCCTCATCATTATAATATTGATTATTTATTGATTCGGCATTAACTTTGTGTAATGACATGATTATTTTATTAAAATTAAACACTTGAATAATCCACTTTAATGAGTTTTATTTACAACATTTTGAGTGTGTCCAAATACTAATAATAATATAAGAGGTTCTGCTTAGTAAAAAGCTTCTTTACATCTCACCAATAGATGTCTCTAGTGAATTTCTAATGATTCAAGAACAACGTAGCGGAATTGGTTCATATATATATAGAACTTCCAAGAATTTGAGTAGTGTGGTTGTCAATAATGGGTAGAATTAGTGAATGTTACACGTGTGTAAAGTGATCACTTAAACCAGCCTATGACGGTCGTCAGCCCCGTAAATGCCCAGACTTCCATATTCTTCTTCATCTTTGATGAGATGTCAGAAAAAATAATATGAGTTTTTTTTTATATTTACTAGTTTCGAAAACGACAGATGTTTTCATCTTCTGGTACAAATTAAAACATTTTATATTATTTATTGATTCAGCATTAACCTTGTGGAATGACATGTTGTTTATTTTTTTTATTTTTACCAGAAGATGAAAACATCTGTAAGTTGTCAAAACTAGTCGTATATATAAAAAAAACTCATTAAGTGGTTTATTCAAGATAATTTATTTTTAATAATCTAATAATAAATTCATCGTTTACTTTGTGTAATGCCACCAAAAAAAACAATACTTCATGACTACGGGTATTGATATATATCGTAGTCATACAGGAGAAAGTGCATTTGGTACAAAAACGGTATCATTGACTATTTGATATCTTACTAGCTTAATATTACTCTGAAAAACATCCAAAAGGATTTAAAACTAGGAAGTATAATAATAATATTGACTTGTTAAAAATGACTAACTGCATTGATATTTATTTTCTTGCCAAGCAAAAGTGACTTAAATGTTTTACGTTGTGTTAGTTGGTCACTTTCCCCTGTGCGACTACGATATGTATATACATTTGTATGTAAAAACAAGGCTTTTTCTTCATGTAATACGGTGGAATGGCGTTCCGGCGCCATTTTTCACGGATATATATTTTATTAATTTTAAAAATCTGTTAGACGAAACAATTTTTTTTCTTACGTAATTACAATATTTATTTATATAATTCGTCAAAACGATAAAATGTTGTATTGAAATAATATTTTTATACAATTTTTGTTAAAAGTGACTTACTGCATGGATGTTTATTTTCTTGCCAAACAAAAGTGACTTAAGTGGCCCTCCTGAACATTTTACGTTTTGTTAGTTGGTCACTTTCTCCTGTACGACTACGATATGTATATATTTGATACGAATGTGTATTGTTATTTTTTTCAGGTGCCAGTAATAGAAAACAGCGTATGCCAAGAGATGTTCCAAACCGCAGGACATTCCAAGATCATTCTCAACTCCTTCGTATGCGCAGGATACGCCAACGGTCAGAAGGATTCATGCGAGGTAGGTACTCACGAGGACAACATGCGGGCGAATGCCTTGTTCAGTCTTGTCTCCATATTTTGGTATAGTCGCTATGAACTATAGCAAAAAAAGTTTGAGGACCGCTGCTATCGGCGATTCTGAAATTTTTTTGCGAAAGAACCATTTAAAAATAAAATATTTGATGGAGCGCTAAAATGAGCAAACCGCTAAATTATATTCATTCTTTAACTGTATGATGTATTATTTTTAATCATTTGATGAAAATCTTACAAAAATGAAAATCTTTCGCTATTAACTTGTACAGAAATATATAAAACAACACGTATTAATACACAATGCAAAAAAATGTGGGTTTTTCTCCTTTTTTTTCATTTTTAAATTTATATAATAAAGAGAAAATAATATACATAAATATATGCTAGATTAAAAAATAGTAACATGAAAGAAATTCAAAACGGTGCTAGGCCAGCCCCAACATAAAATGTGTCTTGCAATAGAAGCAGAAGAAGACCGGGGAAAACTTGGCATGATCAAGTATTTCAAATAATTAAAAAAAGGCAGGTCAAGAGTCAGAATTATCGGCGGGTATATATGAGGAGATAAATGCATGAGGAAAAGACGAAGATTATTTGCAAAGACAGATTGGTGTGGCGTTCTATTATCTATGCCTACCCACGCGGGGAAGCTGCGTTAGTTAGTTTTCATCAATTTACAGTTTTTTTACGTAATGTTAAAATTATTTCCTTTTCATACTGCAATTAATCAAAATATGTTTTATTTCTCGTTCTCTATTTTGTTTTCGGTTGTTTGGAAGATATTGCTTCTTAGAAATAAGCCCACCAACGTAGATGTATTTTCTATATCAAACAAATAAAAATAAAAAAAAATTATCCGCACTTCTTCAGGCTACAAATACTGCTACTATATAATATTATTTAGGCGGTATTTTTTTATTATTATATTGTTTGGCATACCACCCATTCCAGTGTATTTATTTAAACCAAGATGGCGGACGCTTCTGACGTCATATCTAAATAGTAGCTACAAAATTCAATTTGTATAAAGACAGGGTAGTACTCAGAACAAAACTATGTTAAAATATAAAAAAAAAAAACTAATTTGGGACATTTAATTGTTCTTATAACTTATCTTTGTTGTAAAGTTGTTATATTTTCCTCTATAACTGACAATAAATGCGAAAAATATAAAAATTCATATATATATATATATATATATATATATATATATATATATATATATATATATATATATATATATATATATATATATATATATATATATATATATATATATATATATATATATATATATATATATATATATATATATATATATATATATATATATATATATATATATATATATATATATATATATATATATAATATTATAATACTATAAATATTTATTTCCATATATTATTAGGTTTTCACTAAAAGATAATTAAAGGTGTCTTAACATTTATCGTTCTTTTTTATATGAAAGTAGATTGTGTCGGGTTGTGGTCCTGTGGTTAGTGTCGCGGACTCTTAAGTCAGAGTTTCTCGGTTCGAACCCACTCTACTACAAT
This sequence comes from Brachycentrus maculatus, assembly GCF_059751285.1. Lineage (NCBI taxonomy): Eukaryota > Metazoa > Arthropoda > Insecta > Trichoptera > Brachycentridae > Brachycentrus > Brachycentrus maculatus. The sequence continues at coordinate 93,047 of NW_028281168.1, read as the reverse complement.
TTGATACATATTTCTAATAATGAGCCGCTTAGGGTCACAGAAATAGTATGAAATTGAAATATTTGTGTAAATAACAAAAACACAAATATTTCTATTTTGTAAAAAAAAGGGAGCCTGAGCATCCTAAATGGAGCAAGCTTTATATTATTTAATTAAAAAAACTGTTTCGCAAAGTTGGTAATATTTAGAAAGAAATAAACTGCGAAATACGCGTATTATTGAGATTTTAATTTTAAATTTTGGTTAGTAAATACCACAATTAATTAAATTATTGTAGCCAGTACGGTTAAAAGAGCAATGTGAATAGTAAGATAGTGACCGAATATACAGTCGTGTGTTTAAATATGTCTAATATATATTAAAAATGTTCGCCTCCATAGTGTTATGGTCAGCACCATTCTGGAGGTCCCGGGTTCGATTTCCAGGGGGGGTCTAATAAATATAAGTGATTTTTTAACTATAAAATTTATTCGATACTACCCTGGACTGCTTCCTGAAGCAGAGGGCTGATCCCCTTTCCTTCGTGTGTTAACGATCAAGATAACACTGTGTTTACATAATGCAGTGCCTTATGCACCATTGGGGTGTGGATAAGGGTTTGAATTGAATTGTGTTTAAATATTTACTTTTATCAATCGTGTTTAAGATAAAGTGGTATTTACAAAGTAAAACTTAAATTAAAAATGGATAGATTTTTGCCACAAAGTCACTGCCGAATCAATTAAAGAAATGAAAGTTTTTTCACAATTTTTCTCAAAAATTCATCCCTCATTTGGCCCTGTCTGTCTCAACCTCTGATCCCGTAATACAATACGTAACTAAGTAGTGAAGTATTAAGGGTAGTATTACCAAGAGACAGCAGCTGCTACCCTTACCTTACAGAGGGTGGCAAATACAGCCTCCCTTCTAACTACCATATTAAATTCACGTTGTATATAAACTCGTATTATAAAGTACTTCGAAACTAAATACGCGAACAGAGGAATTTTAATCATGTAAGCATAACTACAATTAAAAGGGCTAGGATTAATATTTTACACACATCGTTCACTCCTTTCAACAACGTCATATATAAAAAAAACTTGATTTTTCAGGAGATCGTTTTTAGAGTTTAAAAATATAATGAAATGTATTAAAAATAAATATCAAGCCACTTATTTAACTTTTTTCTGTGCAACAGATCTTTTTAGGTAAAACCTGAATGTTTTTTCTCCATTTGAAAAATATTTAGCTTATTTAAAAAAATATTGAACAATACCTTTTCTTCAAAATGCAAAAATAACACTTTCTTTTATTAAGTTAAAAATATGCCGCTTTTTCTGGGATATAGTATGTACATTTTATGGGCATTCCGAAAACATGCACAGCTGAAAATTGATGATTTTTAATATATGACGTTGTTGAATGGAGTGAGCGACATACCATATATGTATTTATGTTTGTAAATACAGGGCTATTTCTTTATGTAACGCGGTGGAATGGCGTTCCGGCATCTTTTTAAACGGATATATATTATTTTTTTTAATTTTTTAAAATCAGTTTTTTTGCTTACGTAATTACAATCTTTATTTATATAATTCGTCAAAACGATAAAATATGATATTTTAATGAAAATTTAAATGATATTTTAATATATGCTTGACATGAAGTGAGTTCGTGGACCTTTCTTATTTAAAAAAGCCCTGTATACAAACACAAAGTACCATATTAAAATTAAAAAATTAAAAAACAAAACTAAAGGCAACTTCAGATTAATACAATATTTTGAGTGTGTCCAAATACGTCCTCAAATCTGAATATCTCAACATACAAGTTTTTTCTTTACATACTTTTGACATCTCAACATTGATGAAGAGGAATATGGAAGTCTAGCCATAAGGGATTTTTATTTTAAGTTTTACTTAGTTAATACCACTATTTATTAAAATCTACTGTGACACGTGTTTCGATGCATTCTGCATAATTTTCAAACACCGTAAAATGATGCGGAATGCATCGAAACACGTGTCACAGTCCCTGTTTAAAGCGGCTGTAGACAGAGTAAATATTGCCATTCATAGAAAGAAGGCCTACATATATCCTGGCTTGGCAACTTGAGAGAGTGGTTCCACTATAGCACTGAGTCCCTGTTTAGAGCGGCTGCATACATTGCCATGATGACTTCCAACCTTCAACATGGACTAACGCAACATCCTTCATTTACACAATTGAACCATGCGATGCATGTAGTCCTTGACTCCAAAAGTTAAAAGTGATTTTTTAATTTTCCAGGGTGACAGCGGTGGTCCATTGGTCCTGCAAAGACCTGACGGAAGATGGCAGTTGGTTGGTACCGTGTCCCACGGGATCAAGTGTGCCGCACCCTATCTTCCTGGAGTCTACATGAGAACCACCTTTTACAAACCGTGGCTGAAGAGCATCACGGGAGTCCACTAACAAATGGAATCATTCAAGAAAACTGTGTAAAAATATAAATATAATAAAATTGACGAGAGCTCTTTTTAAATTGAGCGACTGAAAAACAATCTGGATTGTTAAATTTCTTCAGTTAATCTTTTTTTTGTGATCGGTTATTACCGAATGATATATAATTCGTTCAAACAAATCATTCGCAGTAATTCATTTAGGGTAAATAGGGGTGTTATTGACACGGCCCAGTTATTGGCACCACAATTTTAACGACTTATATAATAGTATACATATTTTCCGATATTGGAATCATATTCATTTTACAGTGAAACCCCGCTTAACGCGAACGATATAATGTAATAAATTTCGTCGTTAAATAAAACAGCGTTATAAAAAACAGTTTTGATCGAAACAGCGTTAAAAAAAGTTTATATGTCATGGATATACTTATATTAACATACACTGTAATCTCATAATTTTTTTTTTTTATCTTGTAACGTGTAACTTGAGAATAAAACTTAACATAATTGTGTGACTTAGTTTCTGAATACGTGGTTTATGAAGAGATATTATTACTTGGATTATAAATTTGTATCCGTGAACACATTTCTTAAAAAAAGTGATAAATAAAATTTTATACATATACTTTTGTATAACAAAAAATTACATGGATGTTATGAATGGTTAGTTAACCTGTAGATGAATATTGACTAAACTAAATATGCTAAAAGTGCCAATAACTGGAATATTTCAACTGAATTTTTCATTTTTTAAATTTTGTTTGTATAGTTCGTTTTTTCATGAACAAAAAATATCGAATTAAAACTGAAAAATCTTGATGTTTTGTAAATAAATCATACTAAAATAATATGTAAAATATTTAAAAATGAAAACTAATAATTAATGTTAAAACAATTTTGGGAAAAATAATCACCCTGAAATGCATTTATTTATATATTAATTTACGACTAATTTTAAATGTAATTTTAATAATTTATTTATTTATTTTTTAGTTTTTAATGTATTTTAGTTTTGAGCGGCATACAAAGGGTTGAAATTTAATTTTAAATGTTTTTGTTTAATCAGCATAAAAAGGTTAAAATATGCACTGCAATAATCTAGTATTATCTTTTAATTTAAATGATTATTTAAAAAAAAAACTTTTCATTATAAAAAGTAGATAAAGAAAAAAAAATCTAAAAACATATTTCTACTTTATACTATGCATTTTAAAATAAAATAAATACCCTTTGGATGTCTATCAAAAAATAAAACCAGCAATCGACTGCCAGAAACGTATTTAGATTTTAAGTATTTATTTTATAAATAATTATAAAAAATAATTGTGACATTTAGCATAAAAATACGACATACCCATTTTGTGGTATTTACCAAGCATTAAATAAAAAAAATCACGAATTATATTTGAGAAAAATAGATAAAAATCACACATATCGCTCACTCTTTCAACAACGTCATTTATCAAAAATCGACAATTTTTAGTTGGGCATGTTTTCGGAATTCCCATAAAATGTTCTATATCCCAGCGAAAACGGCATATTTTTAACTTAATATTTACCCGCTACAGGGCAGAATGTGTTGTTTTTGCATTTTAAACAAAAGATATTATTTAATTATTATTTTTAACGATACAAAATATTTTTCAAATGGAGAAAAAATAGCCATATTTTACCTAAAAAGATTTGTTGCACAGTAAAAAAGTTCAATAAGTGGCTGTAATTTGTTTTGAATACATTTTATTATGTTTTTAAACTTTAAAAACGATATCTTGAAAAATAAAGTTTTTTTTTTATATATGTGACGTTTTGAAAGGAGTAAGCGATATGGTATATAACAACAATAAAGTGGAAATCCTAACAATTATAAATACGAAAAGTCTTTAAACAATAGAAATTCATAATAAATATATATAATAATAAACACATAACTAACGATATGACAATGACTAAAGCCTCCCCCCTATTGTCTATGTTTCCACTGATGAAAATTAAGAAACAGCTCCTACCCTCTCTTCAACCTTCAACGTCCCAAGGACAACTCTAAAATTTAGATTTAGCTTCAAATAAGGTGTTTGATAATGATGCTGAATGCATCAAAACACGTGTCAAAAAAGTTTTCTTTTAAAGTTATATTTACCAAAATAAATTTTGGTTAATTTAGATTTTTTTAAAAATGGATATGTCGGGTTTTGATACTAAAAGTCACAACTATTAATTTGATAATTTATTTTTGTTGATGTTATTGATGTACTGTATAACGTATTCCTTTAAGAATTTACTAATTTCAATCATAGATGTCGCCGACGAATTAACATGCTATTTTTTAACATCTCATAAAAGATGAAAAAAATGGAAGTCTGGGCATTTACGGGGCTGACGACCGTCATAGGCTGGTTTAAGTGATCACTTTACACACGTGTAACATTCACCAATTCTACCCATTATTGACAACCACACTCCTCAAATTCTTGGAAGCTCTATATATATATATATATATATATATATATATATATATATATATATATATATATATATATATATATATATATATATATATATATATATATATATATATATATATATATATATATACCAATTTTAAAACACTGTTCTTGAATCACTAAAACTTCACTAGAGACATCTATTGGTGAGATGAGAAGAAGCTTTTTATTAAGCAGAAACTCTTTTATTAAATAACTCCTGTAATTGGAGATAATCCAGATTTTGTGAACAAGTATTTGGACACACTCAAAATGTTGGGAATTAACATGCAGTTGATCTTGTAGTTTGTAGTATAAATATAACTTTTCGAAATTTGAGTGTAAATGTTTTCGTCAATCAGAGGTAGAATGGCGAATGTTATTATTTGAAGTGATTGCTTAAACCAGTCAATGACAGGTATTTAGCCCTATAAATGTCCAGACTTTCGCATTCATTAAAAAGGGGAAGATTGATGCATGTTTCATATCAAGTTGAAACACCATTAAAATTGGCTTCCCTTACGTATGGTGATATTCAGCCGGATATCCAGTGTCCGATATAATAAATTGTATTAATATCTATATTTCCATCCAAAATAGACTTCTTCGTCTTTGTGGAGAAGTATTTTTTTTAATATATATAAATAACACCAAATTGGAGCGAATCCAGAACTTGCAAATAAAAATTTGTACTTTTAATTTTTATATAAAATTTAATTTTTCCATGCAATTTCCCTTGATTTATAATGTATTTATTTAATATATTATTAGATTAAAACCAATATTTTTAGCTTTTCCACTTTATTTTTATTTGACCAGATTGATGGTTGATGAAGTCTGATGATGTCGGTAACGACGAAACCCGGTCGCTGGTCAAATAAAAATAAAGTGGAAAAGCTAACAATATAGGTTTTAATCTAATAATATATTAAAAATGCAATTCCATCACCAAGTGTCAGTGGATAATATAAATGTATTTATTTAAGAATTGTAACATTTTACAATTCGAAAAAAAAAATACCGCACATTCGTCTGAGAGATCGCATCCCGACTGCATTCAGTATACCTTTATCCTTCTTTTGCCAACTCAATGCTTCACTTCCAAGCATTAGGGTTGGAATCAGAACTCCGTTGTGTCCTGCCTGTTTGGCTATATTATATTTCTTATGAGGATACATATATTTGTTATATTATTTTTATCTAATTATATAATTTGTAAATATCTAATTTAATGTGAATTATGAAATAAATAACGCTTTTTAAAATAAAAGATATTTTATTATTACCAAAATTATATATACAGCTCGGCTGCCGTACTGGGGGTCCCGGGTTCGATTCCCAGGGGGGGTCAAATAAACATAAATGATTTTTATGTTTATTTGACCCCCTATTTTTATATATATATATATATATATATATATATATATATATATATATATATATATATATATATATATATATATATATATATATATATATATATATATATATATATATGTATATATATATATATATATATATATATATATATATATATATATATATATATATATATATATATATATATATATATATATATATATATATATATATATATATATATATATATATATATATATATGTACATATATATATATATTTTTTTCACAACAGCCATCTATATTGTGTTGACATAGCTTTTATTTAGGAGAGACCCTTTTATTCGTATACAAGAACCGGACCCCTGATTATTTTTACATACTGAGAAACGCCTAAAGCTGTTGTGAACTCGTATGTACTGTGTCATGGGATTGATCCTATATTTAAGAGTTCCAAAAATTTAGGAAGTGTGATTATCAATCATGGGTAGGATGGTGAATGTTACACGTGTGTAAAGTGATCACTCAACCTGCCTTTGAGAGGTCCCTCTTAAAGCCTTGTTTAAATACTAAGACTTCCATATTCTTCTTCATCTATGTTGAGATGTCAACAAATTTGTGAAAGCCAGATTTATGAACAAGTATTTGGACACACTCAAAGTGATGTAAAAGGAGAGTGTTATATTGAAATTTACTTAACACTCTCCTTATCATTCATCGTTCACTTTGTGTAATACCACTTTAATGCGAACAATGAATGATAATGCCATATGCACATGTAATAGAGGACTTTAATTAGATTACTTAGAAATATTAGAAACTAAAAAGGCAATTAATAATATTTTACAAGTAATAAATACACAAGTACATGATTTTTCAAAAAGTCCGTAATTAAATATGTTTTTTTTAATCACTCATCATCCCTGATCCCTTTTGACTGTGACTGCCAATCAACACTAAATAATAAAGACACTTGAGTTATACCCAAGCTCCAAGCGCCTAATCGTCAAAATATTTTGAAATTTTGTTAAGTAGATAGTGTTTTAGTATTAATCAGTCTTGATAAAGAAGCCGTTAGCTTCGAAACCGGTAGACATTATAATTAAGTTATAATAAAATATTTATAGTGATATAGTGATATGATAAGGAGAGTGTTATATCACCAAACCACAAAGTCAACAATGCTTTAAATATGCAAAATATGAAATTTACTTATTTTTGCGATGGATATGAGGAAATATAACAGGATATTTTAAATATTTAGGGGCTAATAAAAGTTTTTTCAGGAATAACCATTATTTTTTCAAATTTCATCACCATCATTCTATAAAATATTTTCGGTAGCTGTTTTTTCCATTTAAAAGACCACTCCCCGTGGATTTAAAAGTAAAAAAAACTTCACGAATTCTGAGCTGAAAGGTTTTTAATATTCACATCAGGTTTTATCGCGTTCAAGCAATTTGTTTAAAGAGTACTAACGAAAAGTATGTAGATTTTTTGAACGTGAGATATTCTTTAAATACAAGAATATTAAGTGAATTCAGTTTTTTTTTAACCCGCAAAGCGTCTATTTTAGATGCTTGTCTGCAGGTAGGATAGTAAGGATAGGGTAAATGTGAAAAATACATCACAAACACCCAGACCAATTGAAAAAAATCTTTCTTGAATTCATTTTACAACTGGCGGGAATCGAACCCTCGACGCCAGTTTCGCAGTCAAGCGTCTACCCAACTACGCCACAGCGCGTGCCTAACACGTATTTCTGTAACTCTTTAATTCCATTCTATTTTACAACTTACAAAATAGGTTATTTTGCATGTTATAAAATGGAAATACACAGGATAACAGAAACGCGAGACATTGGTTAAATACGAAATTATTGACTGAATTCAGACTTTATAACACGTGTTTCTGCAGCTCTTTGATTTTATTATATTTTATAACTTACGAAATAGGTTATTTTGCGTTATAAATTGCAAATAAACAAGATAACAGAATCGTGAGACATTGGTTGAATACGAAAATATTGAGTGAATTCAGACTTTATAACACGCAATCTTTATCTTTAATTTTATTCTATTTTATAACTCACAGGTTATTTTGCCTGTTATAAAATAAAAATACACAAGATAACAGAATCGTGAAACATTTTTTTAAATACGAAGATTTATATCGAATTTAGACTTTATAAAACGTATTTCTGCAACTGAAAATATATCTTTAAAAACGCTTTATTTCATAACTTACAAATTAGGTTATTCTCTACCAAACAATATGGCAGAACCGTACTCCCTTATGACTCCGAATGCTGGATGATGTATAATATCTACTCCAGGCAACTAGAAACTGCTGAAATACGAATGCTTAGGCGGTCGGCTGGAATAAACTTTATAGATAAAATTAAAAATTCACGCATTCGTAGAAGCCTGGCTGTAACAGGCATCAATAGTAAGGTAGAGGAAAGGTAATTGAGATGGTATGGGCACATAGGACGCAGAGAACCTGATCATATTGTGAACCAGGCAACCGCCATGGATCTTCCTCGAAAGACATCTAGAGGTGACCAAAAAATTCATGGATGCTGCAGAAAGGTAACATGATTCGAAGGCATGGCCTAGGTGACGTTGTCCATGATAGAAGGACCTACAGCCTGAGAACGAGGAGAGCTGATCCCAACAGTCTACAAAGACGATAAGTTGAGATAGAGCAAGGAAGAAGAAATAGTTACGTATACGTTTCCTTCAACATCACCTTTTTAATTTATGTTTCCATTAAACTAGGGTAGACCCTTGTTAAGTATCTATCATGGAACGTACGCCACTGTTTTTTATGTATTTTATTCAGTTATTTTTCTGTTTGCATTAAAAATACTCTTAAAGAAATAAAAACTAATGAAAAACAAAATCCTCCGTCCTTTGTACGTTTACGAGTATGTAAATGCAACGGGGTAGTTTAGTTCAGAATAAATAATATTAATTACGTTTATAACTCCTTGCCTCGAGAGGGTTGTTTGAATATTTACTGGAACAGAGTATTATTACAATCCAGATACGGAGGATTCATTGGTCAGTTAGTGTAAGTCAAATATTTTAAATTAATGCCTTACTCGCGATAATATAATTCAGTAAGCGTTCGGCAGCGCTGAAAGCCGGGCGTCAGTTCATTGCAATTTTTTCAGAATACGATTTTTTTTAATGATAAATATTGAAAAAAAAAATTATATACATATACGATACAATACAAATACGGTGAAAAAATCAATTACCACGAACTTTCTTCTTCTTCTTCAAACCCTTATCCGCTCCGCATTGGTGCATAGGGCACTGCATCATATAAACGCAGTGTTATCTTAATCGTTAATACATGAAAGAAAGGTGATCAGCCCTCCGCTTCAGGTACAAATCCAGGGTTATATTAGAATATTAAATAATATTAAACAAATAATTTAATCCATATAAAGTAATTATAACTGCAATATATCGTTCCGAACATTTTTAATTTGTTGCCGTCGGATGTTAGAGGTCAAAATAAAATATGGAACAAAGGCAAAATATGGGTGAATGATCAAGAGTTAATTCTATGAAAATTGTAAAATGTTTGTATTCTTAATTTTTTTCTCTTTTTTGTGTGTATATTAGGTTAAAATCGTTAAAAACAATAAAAAATGTACCAAAAAAAAAACTCCACCGACAAGACACACAAGGTGGCGGCTTGGTGGGTCTCTGCAAAAAAAAAGGTTTAAATATGTAAATTAATTAATTAAATTAATTAAATTTGTCCGCCTCCGTAGTGTAATGGTCAGCACACTCGGCTCCCGTTCTGAAGGTCCCGGGTTCGATTCCCAGGGGGGGTCAAATAAATATAAGTAATTTTTTCACTTTCTAATATTTATTCCATTTATCCTGGACTGGTATCTGAAGCGGAGGGCTGATCACCTTTCCTTCATATGTTAACGATCAAGATAACACTGCGTTTATATGATGCAGTGCCCTATGCATCACTGGAGTGCGGATAAGGGTTTGAAAAATATGTAAATATTGTGATTCAAATAAATGTATACAAATAAAAAAAAGGTATTCTAATCTATGTCCTCTTTTTGAATCCATATAAAATGCTTTCACAAATACTATAATTATGTTATAAATACAAGAATACGGAAAGCTTCATCAGGTATTCTTCCGGCATTCGTTTGGATTTAGCGAGTTATCCGTATTGAGTTAAAAAGTTTTATCTCGGCCTTCAAACGGTTAATCCCAACTCCACAATATGTGAGAGTTCTGTAAAGTGATTTAGCTAAGTTTGGAGATGATCCATTGTGTAAGGAAATGGATTTGAACTTGCCCTGAAGGATAATTAAGTTATAATTTATATTTGATTTATATTTGAACTTTGTGATTTTCCATTATATAAATAAATGTAACTTTACAACATTTTGAGTGTGTCCAAATACTTGTTCACAAAATCTGGATTATATAAGAGTTTCTGCTTAGTAAAAAGCTTTTTTACATCTCACCAATAGATGTCTCTCGTGAAGTTCTAGTGATTCAAGAACAATCTTTCTAAATTGGTTCATATATAAAGAACTTCCAAGAATTTGAATAGTGTGGTTGTCAATAATGTTACACGTGTGTAAAGTGATCACTTAAACCAGCCTATGACGGTCGTCAGCCCCATAAATGCCCTGACTTCCATATTCTCCTTCGTCTTTGATGAGATTTCAAAAAATAATATGAAATGTAACTTTGTTTCAAAATCACTGTATGTCACTTTATAGTGATATCAAACAAAGTTACATTTTATTTATTGCAACTGCATACAGTTGGTACAATTCCATATTGAATTGTTGGGTAATATATAAATTAATATATGAATTGTTGGGAAATAGTCCACATTTGTGACCAAGTATTTGGACACACTCAAAATGTTGGAAATGATTCAACAGCAAAAAAAAAACTAGCAGAATTCATCTGGACCCTTCTTGCTACAATCAGGACTTATCCCTGGTCTGGGAATAAACATATGTTTGTAATGAAAAGAAAAACGGGAAAGCAAAATAAATTAGATGGAATTAATGAAATCTGTTGGGAAACTGAGCGAGAGAAATAATAACAGAGAGGAAAATGTGGGTGGCAACGTGTTGTTATACAAGCTTTACTCTATTATAGCCCGTCCCATACGTCTGTGCCATTGGAAAAATTGATCTAGTATATTATTTACTGATTCGGCATTAACTTTGTGGAATGACATATGATTATAAAAAAAAATTCTCGTTATAAACCACTCAATAAGTTTTATTTCATTGAACACGACTAGTTTAAAAAACTAACAGATGTTCTCATCTACAGGTGAAAACATTTTGCTTCTTAGTTTTAATTTTTATCCGTAGATGAAAACATCCGTTAGTTTTAGAAACTAGCCGTGTTTAATGAAATTAAACTCATTATGTGGTTATACAAGTTTATAAAATTAATTAACTTTGTTTTCACCACTTTTTTATTAATACAATTTAACCTACCGGTTTCAACAAGAACCTTGTCATCATCAGGGTTTGTTTTAATTACTCTCATCAAAAACTCCCACACACTCCGTAAAAATCCTAAATGTTATTTTTATTTAGCGTCCAGGGTAATATTGAATAATATCAGAGTGAAAAAATCACTTATATTTATTTGGCCCCCCCCCCCTGGGAATCGAATCCGGGACCTCCAGTACGGTAGTCGAGCGTGCTGAGCATTACACTACGGAGGCAGAAATAGCGGCGGAAAATGTTTTTTTTTCACTGATTTGTTGATTTCACACGAAAGTATCTTTATAATATGATCTACCCATGGACGAAGGTGCGGCTCAAACCGCGGCTGATATACGCGGCTGATATACGAATATAAAATATTCTAAACCGTCAAGATGGGTTAAAATATTGTGTGATTGATTTTTTTATGTATATAAATAGAAATATTTGTGTTTTTATTAAATACAAAAATTCTTCAATTTGATAATATTTCTGTGACCCTAAGCGGCTCCTAAGCGGAACCGAGAAACTCTGACTCAAGAGTCCGCGACACTAACCATGGGAACACAAACCAGCACTTTTCCGCCTTGCGCGCTGGCACTGTTTGACATGACAGGCTATAACTAAACAGTGGGTAGTATAGTATAGTAAGCAGAGCGGTACACCAAAGCGTGTCTAGTGTTTGTAACGTAAACTCTATAAAGTAAACCTTAGATAGCGCAATATGTATTGCCGTTCCTCTCTTATGCGTGGGGGTCAACATAAATCTCTCCCGCTCCCACGCTCGAATTCGACCTAGGTGCGGTGGAAAGAGAGGAAGTTTGGTGGACAAGTGGTAACAGTGTCAAAAGTTTTTTTTTTAACTAACACGCCACTTTCCGTAGGGGTAGGCAGAGAGAATAGAGCGCCATAACAATCTGACTTTGCAATCAATCTTTGGCTCTTCGCTATTATGCATCATCTCATAAATATACATTTTTAAACGATAAATTACACAAATATTTAAAGGGTAAAATAGTATTAAACAAAAATTTTCATGAAAATATTACTAGAAATAAGGATCCAATAAGATTGCCATTGTTGAAAAAAACCGAGAAACAAAATTGTTTAATGTATTTTTGAGTTGATACAGTTTTGATCAAGGTGTGCGATACATATCGCTCACACTTTTCAACAATGTCATAAATAAAAAATCGTCAATTTTCAGATGTGCGTGTTTTCAAAATGCCTATAAAATGTTCTATATCCCAGCAAATAGGCATATTTTTAACTTAATATTTACCCGCTACAGGGCAGAAAGTGTTGATTTGCATTTTGAAGAAAGTTATTGTTTAATTATTTTTTTTAATATCCTAAATATTTTTCAAATGGAGAAAAACCATTCAGGTTTTACCTGAAAAGATCTGTTGCACAGTAAAAAGTTCAATAAGTGGTTTGATATTTATTTTTAATACATTTTATTTAATTTTCAAACTTTAAAAACGATCTCCTGAAAAATCAAGTTATTTGATAAATGATGTTGTTGAAAGGAGTGAGCGATATGATAACATGTTGAGCGTTTCGTCTTATTAAGACATTATCAAACACTCTTCCTTGATAATGTCTTAATAACGCCAAGTAGAGAAATTTGTGACCAAGTATTTGACACACTCAAATTGTGAATATATCCAATTTGCATCCGTCTGAAAAAGTGGCGTAGTTACCTAATTCATAAGGCCACGCCGATTGTGGCTGGGGTAGGTATTCGCTTTGTCTACTGCGCATGCGCCAGGAACCATCCCTTATAGATCGGTCCGGCCTCTGACGACAAGTCTACGCACAGCCTTCAGAGGACACAGACGCGTCCACAGCAGAGCCCGAATACAACCCCTACTGAAAAAACCCCACTGAAATTCCTGAAACTTCAGCGAGCTTTGAGGTTAGTGACCAACAAGTTTTTAATCTGAGAAATATAACTGAAAATATCAGAAAAATGTCTTTTCAAATGTTTTTTTGGACACGGACGCGTCCACAGCAGAGCCTCAAAACAAACCCCATTGAAATATCCTACTGAAATACTGAAACTTCAGCGGGCTTTGAGGTTAGTGACCAACAAGTTTTTAAAATGAGAAAAATAATGAAAAATATCACTAAAATACATTAAAAAAATGTTTTTTTTTTATATAATGATGTATATATTGCTAGTATGAATTATACAACAATATTTTTTTGTGTATCTTTATAACGTTCGCTTTATGATAGGGTGTTTTTATTTATTCTACTGCTCACCTCTGTAATGTGGTGGCCAGCGTATTTGGCTACCATGCTGGAGGTCATGGGTTCAATTCCCAAAAAGGTCAAAATAAATATAGATGATTTTCAATATTTTATTTGTTTAATAACACCCTGGACTGGCACAAGAAGCGCAGGGCTAAACCTCGCCTTCATGCAATTAAGGATCAAAATAACACTGCGTCGTTACGATGCAGTGCCCTATGCACCATTGAGTGCATATAAGGGTTAAAATTAAATAAAAATAAATAACTAGATTTACCATCACGCCGTTTCTCTGCAAGGGTAAGTAGAGAAGATGGATATTGTCTGTCCTAACATATACTACACATCCATTTATTTTATTTTTTAATAAATAATTTAGGCTCTGATTGATCCGATCGCGCCAAGTTTTTTTAGGACATCTTCGTACTATTCTTTTTGATAATAGTCAATACTCGTAGTTCAGCCTTACAGTCTTTTCAAATATCCTCATTTTTAATTCTGTCATGCAACGATTTTCCGCATGATGATGTCGGTTACGGCGAAACCCGGTTGCTGATCAAATAAAATTCACCTGATAAAACGACATAGTTGTTATTTCATTCTTTAATAATAATAATGTTAAAAAGGGTCAGAAGAAAAGTATGAAAATAGGAGATGCATGTATGTGGAAGAGGCGAAGATTATTAAACAAAGTAATCTGTCTTTGTGTGGCATTCTATCCTCACTGCCTGTCCTTGCGGAGAGTGATGTGATAGTTGGTTAGTTCAAAGTTTATTTCTAAGTTAGTTCTTATATATAAACTAAGTAATTAACGAAAACGGCGCCATATAAATTGTCCAATAAATAATAAAACCTTTTTTTAAAATTTAATCCGTAAATATACTTCTTCAAACCCATATTCGCACCCCTATGGTGCATAGGGTACTGCATCATATAAACGCAGTGTTATATTGATATATCCGCTTCAGATCTGGTACCTGAATTTTGAAGAACAAACTGAACTTCCAAGAATTTGATTAGTGTGGTTGTCAATCATGGGCAGAATTGGTGAATGTTACACGTGTGTAAAGTGATCACTTAAACCAGCCTATAACGGTCGCTAGCCCCGTAAATGCCCAGACTTCCATATTCTTTTAGATCTATGTTGAGATGTAAAAAATAATATGAAAAATAACTCCTGTAATTGGAGATTATCCAAATTTGTGAACGAGTATTTGGATATTTAAAATGTTGTTAATAAATTATCTGGTCAAATTATATGCTAAAAATTTAAATTAAAATTTAAAACATATTTTCTGGCGTTTCTGAAGTACTTATGTGATTATAATCCAGGATTCGGACCTCAAATGCAAATATTAGAGTTTCTGCTCAATAAAAAAGCTTCTTTATCCTCACCAATAGATGTCTCTAGTGAAAATTCTAGTCATTCATGTAACACAACTTCTACAAATATAAATAAACAAAAAGTATATAAAATACATTACGCCTAGTTTTCAGGCGTATAAGGCGCTATCTACATCGAATTTTCGAAATGAACTGAACTCTTAAACTCTAACTACTTAATTTTGACAAAGCAAAAAATTTTAAAACGATTTAATACATTATTTTATCGTGTTTTTGAATGTTTAATACTATAGTTTAGAATTTCAGATAAAACCGTTAAATAATAAATAAAAAATATGTTGAAAAAATCTTCTAAGCTTTCTCCTGTAACAGATTTGCAGATAGAGTACTTTACGTAGGGGCCGTCGATATGAAACCATATTGAAACCTGGACGGCTCTTTAAACACGTAAAAAGTGATAATATTGACATTCACTTATTTTTTTAAAATAACTAAAAAAATACAACGTTCCTATTATTAAGATTCTTTTCAAGGTTCAAATAATTTGGTTATGCCAGCAAATATGTATTATTTTGTTTAATTTTATTTTTATTTTATTTATTTATTGAACGGCTGAAGCCTTTAAGATAATACATATGTATAATACATATACACAGTAATCTAATACAAAAATAAAATAAAAATACACTAATGAATACACTAATAGAGAAACAAAAAAAGTCTTGTAACAAGTAGACTTATAACATAAAATCATAATTTAAAAAATAAAATAACAAGTAGTAAGCACTAGTAAATATGTCTCCTTCACACACTATCGGCGAGCGGTAAGAGAGAGTGAAACACAACGTTTAAATTTATCCATTATAACATGGAGAAGAAATGCTGAGAAAGTACAGATTTCAAGGAGGATAACAATATATTAAATAAATCTATACTTTCAAAAGCATTGGCTAACATGTGAAACCGCGGAATCGGAGAGAACATGGCATAGTTTGCATTATGTACAAATACTGCAAATACAGATTTTTGCCTAGTATAAAAATCAATCAATCGATACAATGACAGCAAAACAGACTAATAAATTAATACTAGATTACGTTTATACATTATTACATGTAAGCAAGTTTACCCTTCGTAATCAGAATGTTATCGACCAAAAGATCAAGGAATTATAATCGTCCAGGAATTTATTACATTTGTTTAAAAGAAGGACATTGTAGTATGTATATATCACAGGTAAGTAAGGGTTGAACAATGATCCATGTAATCCTTTGTACAATTAACCAGAGGCTATTAAGTACAGGTCCATTATCCTTCAGGACGCACTCCGTTATTCTGTCACTAAGGGTAGGTACTTAATTAATTAATTCAGGTACTAAATTCCACCCCGCCTAAAGGTAATCTGTCTAATTATAAACAAAGGCATCACAACCCCTAGCTGTAAATGTAACCCGTTAAGGGTAACAGGTATAGGACGTATTTATTTATTTAAACTTCATGTACTGAAAATGAGTAAGTACGTTGGCGAGCTTTTTGCTAAAAAGCAATATCTTCAAACATACCAAAAACAGACTAGCGATATTGATCGAAACGTTTGATACCATATAAAGCTGTTTGCAATCAGAGGGTAGATAGTACTTAAACATTAAAAAAAACATATATTATAAATTAACATTTTAAAAAAATATATAAATTACAAAAGATGATAATAAGGAAGGCAAAGGAAAAATTGAGTTTAGGGAAAGAGGTAGAGGGAAAATCTAAGGGAGAAGGTTTGGTGGACAGTTAGGATTCTAATGATAAATAGTAATGTCTCAGACGTTTCTTAAAAGTTATTAGAGAAGGTGCATTTGTTTACGCGGAGAGGTAATTCATTCCATAGTCTGGCCGCTTGGACAGAGCAGGAATTACTGAAGAATGATGTGTTATGGCGAGGAATGGAAAGTGTTTTTTCTTGGGAAGAGCGAAGTGATAGGCCATGATCTGAGAGGTATATTAAATTTTCAGCCTGATATTAAGGTGCACTGGGGTTGTGAAGAATATGAGCGTGAGAGATTGAAGATTTGTGCGCTGGTTGAAGCGAGTCATTTTAATTTAGCCATTATTTAAACCCCATTTATGGAAAGGAAGCATGAAGTTGGCAAAAGAAGGATAAAAGTAGACTTAATGCAGACGAAATGCAATTTTTTAGTGAGGCGAAACCATGTTTGATAGATGTTTCAATGATGATATAAGGAAACACAACATTTCGAGTGTGTCCAAATACTTCAAAAATCTGACATCTGTAATTATAGGACTTATTTTTCGTTGTTGGGTAATATATCTAAAATAAAACAAAGTTTTTGTTGGATTGAATTCTACATTTATTTATGTATATTTATGTTTAGTCTTCTTAGGACATTATCAAACACTCTGTGTTTGATAATGTCCCAAGAAGTGTGATAGTCATAACACCGAGTGTTTAATAATGTTCTAAGAAGACGAAACGCGTCACGTATTAAGATATACATAAATAAATGTAGAATTAAATAAAAAAAAACCTTGTTTTATTTTGGATATATTAGCCAACAATTCAATATGGAATTCTACCAACTGTCTGCAGTTATAATAAATAACTTATTTTTCATATTATTTTTTGACATCTCAACAAAGATGAAGAAGAATATGGAAGTCTGGGCATTTGCCTCGTCGACCTTCTATAAGGTGCAATAGCTCGGACTTCTCTCCTCTTAGCACATGTTCCAGAAAGGAAAAGATGATCATTCATTATAGGGTGATTTATTTATATTTTTTGAATTTGTATTCATCCATTCATTCAAGCCCTTATCCGTACCCCAACGGTGCATAGGACACTGCATCATATAAACGCAGTGTTATCTTGATTGTTAACGCATGAAGGACAGGTGATCAGCCCTCTGCTTCAGGTACCAACCAGTCCAGGGTAATATTGAATAAATATGAGTAAAAAAAAAATATAAATATATTTTGTATTTTTTCAAAAGGATTTTTTTCATACTTATTTCAAATAAATCAATTCACCCACTGAACTCGGTATAACACCGAATTCGATTACAATTGGAAAATTTCCAAATTCCATTTATTTCAACTGGAATTTTATTTTGCTTTTACGAGGGATTCAATTTCCAATACGCCCTTTTTAACCTTTTACAAAACGCCTACACATTTATTCGGGACAAAAAATTCTAATGGAATACAATATCTGCGAAAACCTGGATTTAGCCCGGATAGATTACCTGGATAGATTTAACACGGGTTTTCGATTTTTTTGTGATTTCGTTCACTCCTTTCAACAACGTCATATATCAAAAAACTTGATTTTTCAGAAGATCGTTTTTAAAGTTTAAAAATACAATACAATGTATTAAAAATAAATATCTAGCCACTTATTGAACTTTTTACTGTGCAACAGGTATTTTTAAGTAAAACCTGAAGGTTTTTTTCCTCCATTTAAAAAATATTTGGCATATTTAAAAAAATAATTAAACAATACCTTTTCCTCAAAATGCAAAAACAACACTTTCTGCCCTGTAGCGGGTAAATATAAAGTTAAAAATATGACGTTTTTGCTGGCATATAGTACATTTTCTGGACATAAAAAAAACATGTACTACTGAAAATTGACGATATTTGATTTATGGCATTCTTGAAAGGATTGAACGATATATATTTTATAACGAAGAAAAGTTTATTTTTCAATATAAAATAGTGATTTATGAAAAAAATTCGATCCATAAAATGTTACCTGGATTTAAAGAAAACGATTTATCGTAATATTGAGGCTTAAGAAAAACGTCAATACCTTTTATATATCACCAAAAATTTTGAATAAAATTGTTTTAGACAAAATTAAGTTGCGATTTATCGTATTTTGGGCCATAAAAAAGCTTCAATACCTTTTGAATTTCACCGCAAAAATTATTCCAAAAAAACTTTTTTAAATTTTGAAATATGTGGGTGTATTATTATTACTGGTGTTTTCTAAAGAAAATTCAACGAAAGCTCGAATTCAGCTTTTGTGAAAGCTCCTACGGAAATTAAGTTTCGTCGTAAAAAACGGAGAGATTAGGGTAATCAGGTTCGCGAATGGCTGAATTTTGATGGTCTTAAAAAGCTCAGGGAATTTAAACTTATATGAACTTTTCAACTTAGTTCATATTAGTGTGAAATTTGCTTCAAGTTAGTTCATCCAGCTAATAAGATTTTAAATATTACATAACGTTACCCAGGTCGGCTGTCCAAACTCAAAACACAGTAAGGGACATTTTTTTGTAGTATGTTTTTTTTGCATTTTTGGACTAAGTAGATTCTACTTAGTCAAAAATGCAAAAAAAAACGTACTACAAAAAAATATCCCTTACTGTGTTTTAAGTTTGGACAGCCGAGGTATGCTTGTGATTAAAATTCGTGCGTTATTTCGAATCATATTAATAATTTTATAATAAAATAACAACTAATTATACTTATAACCCTTATCAGCACTTAATGGTGCATAGGGCACTGCATCAAATTGACACAGTGTTATCTTGATCATTACTTACATGAAGGCAAGGTGATCACTCTTGCGCTTCAGGGTCCAGGGTAATATTAAATAAATATTACAGTGTTAAATCACTTATATTTATTTTCACCCCCCCTCCTGGGAATCGAACCCAGGACCTCCAGCACGGTAGTTAAACACGCTGACCATTACACCACGGAGGCGGACAAAAAATAACAACTGCCTATGTATATAGTTTCAATTATTGATTCGGCAGTCACTGTGTGGTAAAATTTATGCATTTTTAAGTTAAATTATCTTTTTTAATTTAAGTTTTACTTAGTAAATACCACTAATTCTTAAAAAATATTGTGACACGTATTTAGAAGCATTCCGCATCATTTTTAAACACCGTATGCGGAATGCGTCGAAACACGCGTCTTAATAGATTTGAAGAAATAGATGTATTTACTAAGTAAAACATAAATTAACTACTACTACCATCACGCCGTTTCCCCACAGGGGTAGGCAGAAAGGATGGAACGCCACAGTCTTCTGTCCTGACATACACAACTTGCCTCCTTCACATCCATACATCTAGTCATACATGCCCTCCGATTACGCAGACTTTTGACACCGCCAGATTTTTGGTTCTGCTTGATCTGACCGTGCCAAGTCTTTTTCGGTCGCCCTCGTTCTGTTTTCCCTCTCACACATTAAGAAGGATAGATTTTACCACAAAGTGGCGAAATCTATCCTTCTTAATGTGTGAGTAAAGAAACGACTGTTTCTTTTATATATAAAATGTTTAAATCAAACACTGATTTTACGAGTCTACTAAATTGCATTTCATTGATAAAAAAAAAAAACACAAAATAAAACTTGAGACAATCGTTTCCCCTTCTTGTGGCATTTTCAAACAAATGTCGATGCCATAAAAAGGCTTTTTTTAACCATACTTGCTTCAATAAATTCATTAATGAATTCGGCAGTGACTTTGAAGTTATATCTATCCACTTTTAAATTGAGTTTTACGTAACAAAAGCTAACAAATTTTGATTATTATGAAGCAAAATAGGATAACTTGCTTTCATTATTCATAAATTCTGTGAATTCACATTGAATAGTAGCTTTCAATCACTGTTACTGCCAATCTAAATAAATACAAATTTTGAAAACCACTCTCTTGCAAAGCAATTGTTTTATGAATACAATAACGAAAATTATAACAAAATGTGGAACAAAATTGTATGGAGATTTTGCTGTCAATTTACATTTATTTTTTTTTCAATGTCCTTGTCACTGGTAATCAAAATAAATACAAGTTTGTAAAACCACCACCAAATTTTCTAGAAGTGCCCCAGTGTAGGCAGTGAAAGGAATTAGTTAGTTCAGTTGCTTACCTAGATCCGATTCCAGCCCGACGTTGGCCGGTACACAGACGCGTCCACAACCCCGACCACGGTAGACACACGAAACAGTTCCAAGGCATTTGCAGAAAATGTTCACTCATCACATTTCCAACTCAACCATTATTCATCAACTTTTTATCACGGATCACTTTCACAAGTTACATAAACCTATCAAAAAAGAAATAGCACTAACTCACCTAGCACAAGTCCTAACCACGATACAAAAAGTCAACGACACACTGCGGTATATTACATAAAAACAACACCCTTATGATGCAACACCTGTGATTGAGATAGGATAAAGAACACCAGGATAAGAGAAATATGCGAGATCGAAGATGTCGTTAGGTGGGGAAGGCAACGAAGGAGACAATGGTATGCGCGTGTGAGGAGAATGGAACCATCCAGAATCCCCCACAAATCAAAGAGATGGAATGACAGCTGGAAATCGATAACGCAGGATGCATATTAATCCCTCTTAAAAACAGGAAGATAAAGAAGACCTTTGATCAAAAGCAATCACAGATTCACGATTTTCAAATATATTGAAAGATGTCCCACCGCATTCCCAGATCTGATACAGAAGCATTTCGGCTTCCTGACAGGCCTTTTCAAAAAAAGAGTGTTTACTTCTCTTGCGAAGTCTTTTTTATTTTGTCCCAGGAACTATGTTGTAAAATTTACACAAAATGTGCAACAAAATTGTATCCCGATAATACAATGTAATAAAAATAAATATCAAGCCACTTATTGAACTTTTTACTGTGCAACAGATCTTTTTAGGTAAAACCTGAATGTTTTTTCTCCATTTGAAAAACGTTTAGGATATTTAAAAAAATAATTAAACAATACCTTTTCATCAAAATGCAAAAACAACACTTTCTGCCCTGTAGCGGGTAAATATTAAGTTAAAAATATGCCGCGTTTGCTGGGATATAGTACATTTTCCGGGCATTCCGAAAACACGCACAACTGAAAACGATTTTTGATATATGACGTTGTTGAAAGGAGTGAGCGATATGTTGATCTCTTCGAAGTTACTTTGAAGTCTTTCCTTAACATATACTACTACGCCATCATTCCGTACGATGTTATGATTCAACCATATTTCGTCACCAATTTCAATGTGTCGTTTTATTGTTACAGATTACTGCAATTTTGACAAGTGAAATTCAAGATGTCCGCTAGTCGTCTGACGTTGGCAGCAGTGGCCCTGTTCGTCATAGCCACATATGTCCCCACAGCCGAGGGTTTTGGAGCCTTGTTCAACCGCTTCAGCCCTGAAGTCCTTGCTAACCTTGGCTATGGAGGTGGAATGTACAGGGTGAGTTACAAATAATTGTATTTAGCTGTTGTTTTTTTTTTTAAACAAAGAAATGCCATTTTTTTAAAACATAAAATCTCCCAAAACATACTTCATGTCAAGCTTGTAACTAAAAAAAATATATTAAAACACCATTTAAGTATTCATTATAATAACATATTTTATTATCCGTGAAAAAAAGTGCCGGAACGCCGTTCCACCGCGTTACATGGAAAAAAATGTCTTCAGGACTCACTTCTTTCAACAACGTCAAATTTCAAAAATCGTCAATTTTCAGTTGTGCATGTTTTCGGAATGCCCAGAAAATGTGCTATATCCCAGCAAAAGCGGCATTTTTAAACTTAATATGTACCCGCTATAGGGCAGAATGTGTTGTTTTTGCATTTTGAAGAAAGGGTATTGTTTGATTATTTTTTCAAATTTACTAAATATTTTTCAAATGGAGGAAAAACCTTCAGGTTTTACTTAAAAAGATCTGTTGCACAGTAAAAAGTTCAAAAAGTGGCTTGAAATTTATTTTCAATACATTTCATTATATTTTTAAACTTTGAAAACCATCTCCTGAAAAAAAAAAAAAATTATTTTTTATTAATGACGTTGTTGAAAGGAGTGACCGATATATCGCAGTCATACAGGAGAAAGTGATTAACTGACTAAACGTAAATGTTCAGGAGGACCATTTAAGTCACTTTTGCTTGTCAAGAAAATAAACACCAATGCAGTTAGTCATTTTTAATAAGTCAATATATTATACTTCCAAATTTAAAATCCTCTGGGAAATTTTTCAGGGCAATATTAAGCTAGTGAGATATCAAACAGTTCATAATCACGTTTTTGTAAACAAATACACATGGTCACTTTCTCCTGTATGACTACGATATACAAAGACCTACAAACTACTGTACAGTTATTCCGAAACTAACAACCCTTGGGGGTGAAATACATTTGTCTTAATGAACAAACAAACTGTTTATCTGTTATTGTTATACTCGCTTTTACCGCCCAAACATCGTCTGTTGGAACTTCCTTTGCTGTGCCCTAAGGGCATGTTTGGCCGGAAACAGCGTTTAAGGAAGATAACCTTTATTATCACGCACATCCGCGGTTTCATAGGTTCGCTTGTTTCATAGAGAAAAACAAATACAAATTTACAAAAATACAAATAATACAAAAAATACAAAAAAAATACAAAAAAATACATACCGCAGAACGGGGCTTGAACTTTGATGTGTTACTTGAGTCCAGTACAAAAAATAAATTTAAATCTGTATTTGGTCTACAATAATGAACGTATGGTGACAATAAGTGTCACCTGTCAGGGAAACAATGAATCATGTTGATACGTTCATTATTGTAGTCCAAATACAGATCTTAATATTTTGTTTGTACTGGGCACAAGTAACACATCAAAGTTCAAGTAGCCCTTTTCTATGGTATTAGTATATAAGAAGGTACTCGCAAACAAAAAAGCCAGACGTGTTTTCGCGCACATTTTTTTTTACAACATAATAGAATATAGGAATTTAACTTTTTTCATTCATCAAAACCCTTATCCGCACCCCAATGGTGCATAGGGCACTGCATTATATAAACGCAGTGTTATCTTGATCGTTTTACATATGAAGGAAAGGTGATCAGCCCTCCACTTCAGGTACCAGTCCATGGTAATATTGAATAAATATTACAGTGAAAAAATCACTTATATTTATTTTACCCCCTTGGGAATCGAACCCGGGACCTCCAGAACGGTAGCCGAGCGTGCTGACCATTACACCACGGAGGCGGACGATAAAAATAAGACCGGCAAAATAAAAATAAGTTTGTCGTATCAATAACAACATTTACGGAATATTGACAGTATTATAATTTATATTTGAAGCACTAACTTTTTGGTTTTCCATTTTATAATAAAAATTTAACTTTATTTTAAAATCACAATAAATATTTTATTATAACTTAATTATAATGTCCACCGGTTTCCAAGCTAACCGCTTCTTTATCAAGACTGATTAATTCAGTAAAAAAAAATAATACTAATAATTGTAAAACGAACTCCCTCTCTAAACACAAGTGTCTACTTTATTAGAGAGGTAGAAACGTTATATTAGAAATGTTTTGTATATTTATCAACTATTTTGTATTATTTAAATATGTATTTTGTAAAAAAAAATTCAATAAAAAAATATATTTCTTTAATGTTTTCCGCAGATACTTTGTGGCATATTTTATAAACTTTATAAAATTAATCAACTTTGTTTTCACCACTTTTTTTATTAATACAATTCAACCTACCGGTTTCGACAATACCTTGTCATCATCAGGGTTTATTTTAAATCAAAAACATTAAAATACTTTCACGAAAAACTTCCACACACTCCATAAAAATCCTAATTTAGGAAGTTACATTTTTATTATATATTGACAATATTGTTGAGCGTTACAGAGGCGCTTTGTTTCGTAATAATGAGCGCGTGGGATGCTGGTAATGATTACTCCCTGCGGATGTTGTTTAAACTTATACAAGATCTATTTACGTCAAACCCTCAGACCCTGAATATTACATTCAGTAGTGTGAGATGTTTTCGTTGAATTTACGAATAATAATAATAATAAGGGTAATTTGTATGGCGCCATTTTCGTAAAATATTACCTGAAGGGTAACCGCACAAAGACTTGGATACTAATATAATGATGATAAAAACACATTTGTTTGCTAAATCATTTCCACCATAATATTTTCCCCAATTCATTCACCGTGAAGCGCCCTTGAGGTATTTTTTTACGTAAATGGCGCTATATAAGTTATCCAATTTTATTATTATTATTATTTTTATGATAAAAAAAATATATAAAACATTTTAAGTGAATCTATTATTCATATTATTTTTTGACATCGCATCAAAGATGAAGAAGAATATGGATTGTGGATTGTCATAGGCTGGTTTAAGTGATCACTTTACACACGTGTAACATTCATAGTGTAATGTCCGCCTCCGTAGTGTAATGGTCAGCACGCTCGGCTACCGTTCTGGAGGTCTCGGATTCGATTCCCACGGGGGGTAAAATAAATATAAGTGATTTTTTCACTGTAATATTTATTCAATATTACCCTGGACTGGTACCTGAAGCGGAGGGTTGATCACCTTTCCTTCGTGTTTAAACGATCAAGATAACACTATGTTTATATGAAGCAGTGCCCTATGCACCATTGGGGTGCGGATGAGGGTTTTATTATTATTATTATTAACATTCACCAATTCTACCTATTATTGACAACCACAATACTCAAATTCTTGGAAGTTTAGTTTAGTCTTCAAAATTCAAGTACCAACCTGAAGCGGAGGGCAGATCACCTTTCCTTCATGTGTTGACGATCAAGATAACACTGCGTTTATATGATGCAGTGACCGTCATAAGCCTATGACGGTCGTCAGCCCCGTTAATGCCCGGACTTCCATAATTTCTTCATCTTTGATGAGATGTCAAAAATAATATGAAAATAACTCCTGTAATTGGAGATAATCCAGATTTTGTGAACCGGAATTTGGACACACTCAAAATGTTATACTTTTTTGTTTTCTGTACATGAAGTTTTAATAAATATGTATGTACATAAAAAGGGAGATCAACCCAGAATTAGCGGACAAGATTTGAAAGACGCATTTAAAATTTTGTGTATGGTTCATGGTTTATATTTGTTTCAGCGCTTGAACGAGGGATATGGAGGCTCTGAGGATGGCCAGCTGTCCGAGGAACCCGAGGACCCTTGCTATGGGAAGCGCTGCACTGCCAACGAACACTGCTGCCCAGGGTCTGTGTGCGTGGATGTCGATGGAGGTACAGTGCCTTCTATACTTACCTCAACCTTCTTCTTGTGTCCTGTATTAAACAAACCCCTCCCTCTTGGACTTGCACAGTTCTCTGTTGGACGCGACTCTCTTCCAGTGCACTTTCTTAACATCAGACCATCCCATCCCAAGAATTAACAATAAATATGAGAGTCGAACACTGCAACATATCGTTCCGAGCGTTTTTAATTTGTTGCCGACGGATGTTAGAGGTCAAAATAAAATATGGAACAAAGGCAAAATAAAGGAATGGGTAAATGATCAAGAGTTAATATTATGAAAATTGTAAAATGTTTATATTCTTAATTTTTTTCTCTTTTTTGTGTTTATATAAGGTTAAAATCGTTAAAAACAATTAAAAAATGTATTAAATAAAGAACTCCACCGACAAGACACACAAGGTAGCTTGGTGGGTCTCTGCTAAAAAAAATTAAAAATATGTATAAATTGTGATTTAAATAAATGTATACAAATAAAAATAAAAAGTAAAAATATTATATTATTTCGGGAAATTAAATTAAATTAAATTAAGAAATTACTAATAATAAATAAACCGTAATAAATAAACCCTGAAGAGGGCAACAGGTTGTTGCCGAAACTAGTTGGTTAGTAAAAATGTCAGTGGGTCAGAACACAAAAAAAAATTATTTCTCGAAATAATATATCAATATGATCCACAAAGTTAATGCTTTCAATATTCAAAACATAATAAAAATCTTGTCTGGGGCTTACCCACGCCTCTAGATCTTCAGTCAAGCACATTCTTCATCCTTTTATTATCCGACATGTGTGTCATATGACCTTTTTATATTTCTTCAGCCTTCTACTTGTGTCCAGTATTGAACAAACCCCTCCCTATTGGACTTGCACAGTTCTCTATTGGACGCGACTCTCTTCCTGTGCAGGTCCACTACTTTCCTAATGTCATCGGACCATCTTTTCTGGGGTCTACTCTCTCCTTCGTTGCTTTCCCCACCTAACGACATCTTCTATCTTGCATATTTCCCTTATCCCGTTGTTTCTTATTCTATCTCATAGACTCTTGCCAGATATGCTTCTTAGAGTCTTCATCTCTGACACTCTTAGCGCGTTTTTTGTTACTACGGTGTCCGCTCTGCTTTCAATTCCATATCGCTCACTCCTTTCAACAACGTCATTTATCAAAAAACTTTTTGCAATAATTCAAGAAGCGTCGATATGTCATGATCGGTAAATGGCTATAATACAATATTCCTGTTCAATTATGATTTTTATTGCATTTGACTCACATATCGCTCACTCCTTTCAACAACATCATTTATCAAAAAACTTGCTTTTTCAGGAGATCGTTTTTAAAGTCTAAAAATATAATGTAATGTATGAAAAATAAATATCAAGCCACTTATTGAACTTTTTACTATGCAACAGATCTTTTTAGGTAAAACCTGAAGGTTTTTTCCCCATTTGTAAAATATTTAGTATATTTAAAAAGAGTCCGCCTCCGTAGTGTAATGGTCAGCACACTCGGCTACCTTTCTGGAGGTCCCGGATTCGATTCCCAGGGGGGTTAAAATAAATATGAGTGATTTTTTCACTGTAATATTTATTTAATACTACCCTGAACTGGTACCTGAAGCGGAAGGCTGATCACCTTTCCTACATGTGTAAACGATCAAGATAATACTGTGTTTATATGACGCAGTGCCCTATGCACCATTCGGGTGCGGATAAGGGTGTTATTATTATTATATTAAAAAAAAAAAATTAAACAATACCTTTCCTTTGAAATGCAAAATACAACACATTCTGCCCTGTAGCGGGTAAATATTAAGTTAAAAATATGCCGCCTTTGCTGGGATATATGTAGTACATTTTCTGGGCATTCTGAAAACATGCACAACTGAAAATTGACGATTTTTGATATGAAAGGAGTGAGGGATATGTCACGATGGGTCGCACACAAGTTTTATAATATAATAAGGTTTTTAAATAAATTTCATTGTCAGTGACTTGCGTTTTAAAATTTCTATTATTACCTCCGATTCATTGTCCATGGTTTGCAAATAACGTCATGAAGCGACATTTGCGTGATATCAAGCAATCAATGACTAACTGCGTCACGCGTAACAATACAACCGAACAAACGAAAGTCGTTTGTGAAATTAATATTTTCGTTAACGACATCATTTTGAATAACGATACCATTTCGCTAAAAATACATAATTTACAGTTTTCGACAAATAAACTAGTTATGGTCTAGTATTCGTCGAATGG
This sequence comes from Brachycentrus maculatus, assembly GCF_059751285.1. Taxonomy (NCBI): domain Eukaryota; kingdom Metazoa; phylum Arthropoda; class Insecta; order Trichoptera; family Brachycentridae; genus Brachycentrus; species Brachycentrus maculatus. The sequence continues at coordinate 64,336 of NW_028281168.1, read as the reverse complement.
CAACATAATTTTCTTTAAAATCAGGTAACATTTGAAGTATTTTTTTATCAATACACACAAACAGCGTGTTTTCCTTATTAACAAAATTTCTTCGATTTCATACTATTTCTGTGAGCATAAGCGGTTACTACTACTACTACTACCATCACGCCGTTTCCCCACAGGGGTAGGCAGAGAGGATGGAACGCCACACTCTTCTGTCCTGACATACACTCCTCGCCTCCTTCGCATCCATACATCTAGTCATACATGCCCTCCGATTACGCAGACTCAAAAGCGGCTCATTATTAAAAATAGGTATCAAATTGTGGTGAGTGAGTTCGAACCGAGAAACTCTTACTCGAGAGTCCGCGACACTAACCACGAGACGACAACCCGACACAAGTTTTTAATTTTTTTTTTTTGAAATAAATAAATGGTTTTGAAAAGAAAATAATTTTAGATAGGTAATGAGTTATAAAAATATTTTTTCAATCCGTATTCTAAAAAATAAAATAAAAATCCAATGTATTCTGGAAAAAATTAGGCGTGACCCGACGACCGGCTCCATGCGTTGCCGGAAGCGAACTGACTTTTATTAATGCGAGTTTGGCCTTAAGCTATATACGCTACATGTTACGCTTAGCTTATATCCAAAATTTTGAATTTGTCAAAATACTTATTCACACTTCTGGATAATGTCCAAATAGGAGTAATTTTAACATTATTTTTTGACATCTCAACATAGATGAAGAAGAATATGGAAATAAAATATGGAAGAATATTCCATATTCTTCTTCATCTACGTTGAGAACAACATCAGGTGTTAAAATAGGGTATGAAAAATAATAAGAAAATAGGAGATGCATGAATGCGGAATAGTCCGAGATTGTTTGCAAATATAGATTAGTGTGGCATTCTATTCTCTCAGCCTACCCCTGGCGTGATTGTTAGTTAGCTATCTATATATATATATATATATATATACATATATATATATATATATATATATATATATATATATATATATATATATATATATATATATATATATATATAAATATATATATATATATATATATATATATATATATATATATATATATATATATATATATATATATATATATATATATATATATATATATATATATATATATATATATATATATATTTCCGAAATAAGAAGGTTTGAAAAAAAGTTTAGAGATCCATAAGACAGTAAGCATTGATGGGTGAGGACAAGGATTAAAAGAAGAAGTTTTTAATCCTTGAGGGTAGTTTTTAAGTAGGGTGAAAGCACTGCATAGACTAGCGCCTTAAGACGACTTGACCGTGACTGAATAATACATGAGCGTGGTGAAAATCGATATTTTTAATGCAGTGAGCTTACCGCGAAAGTTTTCTTTTCTACGAATTCAAAACTTTCAACGAATTTGTTTTTAATGAATGAATTTGAATGAATTGTAAATTAAAAAGAAACTCCTACAATTGGAAATAATCCAGATTTGTGAACAAGTATTTGGATACATTCAAAATGTTGTAAATAAATTATCTGGTCAAATTACAAGTTAAAATAATTCAATGAAAATGATATTTTCTGGAGTTTTTCGTCAAACTACATTTGTGAATATAATCCAGCATCCGGATCTCACCTACAAATAAAAAGAGTTTCTGCTTAGTAAAAGAATTCCTCATCCCACCATCGATGTCTCTAGTGAATTTCTAATGATTCAAGAATAACGTTTCGAAATTGGTTCATATCTATATAGAACTTCGAAGAATCGATGTCTCTAGTGACTCTCGCACACTGTTTTTTGAGTTTGATAAATATATGTATACATATATATATATATATATATATATATATATATATATATATATATATATATATATATATATATATATATATATATATATATATATATATATATATATATATATATATATATATATATATATATATATATATATATATATATATATATATATATATATATATATATATATATATATATATATATATATATATATATATATATATATATATATATAAATATATACATATATATATATATATATATATATATATATATATATATATATATATATATATATATATATATATATATATATATATATATATACATAAATAGGTTTTTCAAGAATTTGAGTGTGTGGTTGTGAGTCATGGGTTGAATTTGTGAACGTTACACGTGTGTAAAGCGATCACTTAAATAAATCAGCCATCAATCAATAAATCAAATGTCGGTCGTAAGACCTGAAAATGGTCAGACTTTCATTTAAACTTTGTTCTTGATCTTTGTTCTTATTGTTATCACATTTAGAGAAGAAAAAACATATTTTGTTTGTTAAAAGTATTGTTAACTTTGTGGTGTGGTATAAAACACTCTCCTTATCATTCATCGTTAAAGTGGTATTACACGAAGTGAAGTGTTCACAAATAAACAAGTCATTATATAACAGAAATAAGCTTTGGAGATAGTCATACAGATCCTTTGATAAAACTTGAATAAATAAAGACTCCTGAATGTTTTTTTCAGTCAAAAGTTTTCTTTTAAGTCTTAAAATAAAGTATTTTTCAGTCTTCCTGAAAAAGCTTTAAATCATTTCTGTGAAAGTTGTGTAACATCCTTTTAGCGAGTTAAAAGCATCCCTCTTAACCTTTAAAAGCCTCCCTTGCTGTTCTAACCCCAAAGTGTCAATATTTCTTAAGGAAGTATAACAATACGTAACTGAAAAAACTAATCTTAATTTTTTTGTGCTCTAAATAAGGCACAATATATCGTTCACTTATTTCAAGAACGTCATAAATAAAATAAAAACTTGATTTTACAGGAGAACGTTTTTACAGTTTAAAAATATAATACAATGTTTTAAAAATAAATATCAAGCCACTTATTGAACTTTTTACTGTGCAACATATCTTTTTAGGAAAAACCTGAAGGTTTTTTCTCCTTTTGAAAAATATTTAGTATATTTAAAAAATAATTAAACAATACCTTTTCTTCAAAATGCAAAAACAACACTTTCTGCCATGTAGCGGATAAATAATAAGCTAAAAATATGCCTCTTTTGCTGGGATTTAGTATATTTTCTGGGCATTTCGAAAACATGAACAACTGAAAATTGACGATTATTGAGACATTGACAAAGTAAAAAAATTGCCATCCGTCAAGTGGCTGCCGCCAGTATTAATACATGTTTGTGTCCGTTTTATCAATTTGTTTGTATACTTAAACTGTCTAGTATATAAACGTTAAATATGATTGACGTACAACGTAATTTGCAAAAATTATAACATTTGCCGATAGGGTGATCAATTTTGCACCACCCTACAAAACACCATCACCCCAATATTTTTACTTTCTCTAAATCTGACAACAATCGTGCGTTATTTTAAGAACCATACCGTGGTGATTTCAGCCGCAGGCTCTAATTTAATTGTGTTAATCCATCAAAGGCTTTCAAATAATTACCCCCTGATTAAAATTCTAATTTCACGACCGTAATTACTGAAAAATTCCTGAAATCTCCACGCCGGATGGCCAGCATGAAACATGAAAGGCATAACTAAGTTATATAAGTTTCGTAATTAGCTGAAACACGCAAGTCATAAAGCAAACGGAATTTTTCATTCAAGGAAAATTCGTACGTAATATTACGTTGGAAAAACTAGTTAAAGATGTCGAAATAACGTGGTTTTTCATATTATTTTTTGACATCTCAACAAAGATTAATAAAAATTGGGAAGTCTGGGCATTTACGGGGCTTACGACCGTCATAGACTGATCGATAATCCTGAAACTATCCGGAACATTAGTCTGTATGTTCCCGATAGTTACCTAAGACATAGATTGTTTCACATTCCTATACACAGGACCAACCTGCCGATGGTTATGCCTGTAGGAAGAGCTACCGCTATGTTGAACAATATCACATTGGATATTGATCTGTTCCATGTGTCCGAAGGAGTTTTCCGAAGCGGGATTCTTCTACGCCTTTAAGTCTTCTTGCTTACTTTTAATATATACGCCTTGAATATTGTTTGTTATGTCTATTTTATTTTTTTGTTGAATAAATTAAAAATTGAACATAAATTAAGTGATTCACCCGTGTACCCGTTTCTCAACACACGTGTAACATTCATAAATTCTACCCATGATTGACAACCACACTACTAAAATTCCTGGAACTTCTATATTTATATTTCAATTTCGAAACATAGTGCTTGAATCACTAGAATTTCACTAGAGACATGTATTGGTGAGATGAAAAAAACTTTTTTTTTTATAGAAACTCTTTTGTTAGTATGTGAGATCCGAATCCTGGATTATAATCACACACATGAGAAACGCCAGAAAATATTATTTTCATTTTTATTATTTTAGCTTATAATTTGACCAGTTAATTTATTTACAACGTTTTGAGTGTGTCCAAAAACTTAAACAAATCCGCATTGTCTCCAATTAGCAGTAATTATATATGATTATTTGATATCTTAACATTGACTTCCATATTCTTCTTCATCTTTGTTGAGATGTCAAAAATGTAAAAATAACTCCTTAACAAATTTGCGATTTGGACGTTCTATATATATACATATGAACCAATTTTTAATCGTTGTTCTTGAATCACTAGAACTTCACTTCAGACATCTATTAGTGAGATGAAAAGAAGAATTCGAGTAGTGTGGTTGTCAATAATGGGTAGAATTGGTGAATGTTACACGTGTGTAAAGTCATCACTCAAACCAGCTTATGACGGTCGTCAGCCCGTAAATACTCACACTTCCATATTCTTCTTCATCTTTGATGAGATGTCAAAAAACTAAATGAAAATAACTCCTATAATTGGAGATAATCCAGGTTTGTGAACAAGTATTTGGACACACTCAAAATGTTGTAATTCAAAATTCATTTTTGTAATTCATTTCCAAGTAAAGTGATACCAAACTGAATTTTTTTCTTAAATCGGTAAGCCCTATTCAAAGATGGTTGAAACTGATAACTCAAATTTACATAGAAATTTAATAAAATTTTCCCCAATAATTTTTCCACAATGGTTTTAGAGCAAAAACCAGCATATTATATTTGGGTACTTGCCCTTAATTTATCTTCCAACGCTTAATTTATTTCTGTTACCAAAAATTCGCGATAAATTTACTTTTAGTATTTTTATTGAATATTATTTTAGGGGAACGTAATTTTAGATTTGATTTAGATACTCGTATATTTGAATTATACTACTGTATTTTTAAAGTATTTGAAAATTTAAATATTATGCTTTGTAATTTTTAAAAATATCACATTTAAAAAAACACTACAAAATTTAGAGTAAGGTCCTTACAATATATTGCCTATACCCAAATTAACCAGCTGCCTGACATATATAAAATAAAACCCATTCGGGGACCCAAAATAAATTATCTGAAAAAGTACTTTATAGAAAGATATACATGTAGTGTTTAGTCATATTTTCTTATTATTTTTTGACATCTCATCAAAGATGAAGAAGAATATGGAAGTCTGGGCATTTACGGGGCTTACGACCGTCATAGGCTGGTTTAAGTGATCACTTTACACACGTGTAACATTCACCAATTCTACCCATTATTGACAACCACACTACTCAAATTCTTGGAAGTTCTATATATATGAACCAATTTAGAAACCTTGTTCATGAATCACTAGAACTTCACTAGAGACATCTATTGGTGAGATGTAAAGAAGCGTTTTTATTAAGCAGAAACTCTTATTTTAGTATGTGAGATCCGAATCCTGGATTATAATCACACACATGAGAAACGCCAGAAAATACCATTTTCATTTTTATTATTAAGCTTATAATTTGACCAGATAATTTATTTACAACATTTTGAGTGTGTCCAAATACTTGTTCACAAAATCTGGATTATCTCTAATTACATAACTCCTGTTATTGGAGATAATCCAGATTTTGTGAACAAGTATTTGGACACACTCAAAATGTTGTAAATATTTTCTTATTTTGTTTTTACCGTATATTTTTTATATTTTCTCATTTCTTTATTTTAAATATGCTTCTTACCTTATGTTTTTCTCATTTATTTATTTTAAATATGCTTCTTATGCCTATTTATTATACCTGTTTTTTGTTATTATATTTTGCCATGTATTAGTATTAGTTTTGGTTATTTAAAAAAAAAAAAATTGTAACTTTATTATTTGTGTTTCAGTCTTGTTAAACTTAATCCCATGACATAAAATGAGATATAGAAATTATTCATCGGGAATATTATATTTATGACTTATGTATGTAATATGTTTTGAGAAATAAATAAATAAATTATTGTATTATGAAAACATTTGAAAATTTAAATCGTTAATTTTAGAAATATTTGAATATAATATTTTGATCGTGTTTGAATATTTGAATACCGTATTTTAAAAATATTTTACTGTCAAACTAATTCCATTCTCTGTTATTTCACAAGAGAACGAAAATATTATTCCTTAATTATAAGAATATCTAAATGCGATCCGTTATATGATTGTGCGACAAATGTACAAGATAAACAAAATGAAAAAGAATACAAAAGAGTTTGTTCTCAACAAAAGCTTTTTTTCATCTCACCAATAGATGTCTCTAGTGAAGTTCTAGTGATTCAAGAACAATTTTTCAAAATTGGTTCATATATATAGAATAAAAAAAAAACCTTATCCGCACCCCAATGGTGCATAGGGCACTGTGTCATATTAATATAGTGTTATCTTGATCGTTTACACATGAGGGAAAGGTGATCAGCCCTCCGCTTCAGGTACCAGTCCATGGTAATATTGAATAAATATTACAGTGAAAAAATCACTTATATTTATTTTACCCCCCTTGAGAATCGAACCCGGGACCTCCAGAACAGTAGCCGAGCTTGCTGACCATTACATATGGAGGCGGACATATATATATATATATATATATATATATATATATATATATATATATATATATATATATATATATATATATATATATATATATATATATTTATATATGTATATATATATATATATATATATATATATATATATATATATATATATATATATATATATAGAACTTCATATATATAGAGTGGTGTGGTTGTCAATAATGGGTATAATTAGTGAATGTGATCATTTAAACCAGCCTGTGACGGTCGTCAGCCCCGTAAATGCCCAGACTTCCATATTCTTCTTCATCTTTGATGAGATTTCAAAAAAATAATATGAAATGTACAAAAGATGTTCGAATTCTTACATATATGTATCTTAAATCTTATGACGCCTTACGTGCGAGTTCACTGTAGCCATCTAAAGTTGGTTTCAAAAAGTTTTTAATGAGCACTGACTATTTTATTTTCATGTTATGTTATGCATGATCCTAAGCGGATTATTTTACATACTAAGATATTCCTGATGACATGATTATCACTTTTATACAGCTTATATTTATATAACAGTAAAATCGATCGAAGTCAAAATAGAAATAGAATGGATGTAAGAAAGAAGAGATAGAAAATATAGAAGGAATGATAAGATAAAGTATTGAAGAAAATACGTGCGAAGAATTGAAAAAAATATAATGATTTTTCTCATGCCTTTGGAAACCGGAAACGAGATAGATTATACGGAATTTCCCGGCGAATTTTCTTTGGCACGGATGGGCGCACCGGAAATAAGATGTAGGATGTGCCTGCCTCCCCCCTCGGCTTATTCTGCTTCAATATTACATCTCTAATGCCTTACCTCCAGACGGATTTACCACATTTATTATTTCGGATGTGACTATCGGGTAACTGTTATGTTTTCAGCTACTCCATATGTAGGCATAGTGTACATGTACATATGTATACAGTTTCTCAGTTTGAACCCACTCTACCACAATTTAAAACCCATTTCTAATAATGAACCGCTTAGGCTCACAGAAATAGTATTAAATTTATATTAAAAATATTATTAATATTTAAAAGTATTTTTGTAAATCAGGAAAACACGAATATTTCTCTTTTTACAATAAAAATTGAAAAAAAGGTTTTTAAAATAAAAATTGATTGGGGGGAGGGGATCGTTGCCATCTCAACCCTGTAACCATGTCAACCCTGTTACCATGTCAACCCTGTTACCATATCAACCCGGTCTACACAGTTGCCATGTCAACCCTATTACCATATTGACTGGGTCTACCCAGTTGCCATGTCAACACCGTCGCCATGTCAACTCGGCAACTCTGTGCCACGGCAACCTAGTTGCCATATCAACCCAGTAACCATGTCAACCCTGTAACCATGGCAACCGGGTCTACCCAGTTGCCATGCCAACACCGTCGCCATGTCAATCCAGTTACCATGTCAACCTGGTCTACACGGGTGCCATGTCAACCCTGTTACCATGTCAACCCTGTTTCCATGTCAACCGGTTCTACCCAGTTGCCATCATGTCAAAACATCAACATCGTCATCATGTCAAAACGGTCAACTATGTGCCACGGCAACCTAGTTGCCATGTCAACCCTGTTACCATGTCAACCCCTTTACCATGTCAACCCAGTCTACACAGTTGCCATGTCAACACCGTAACCATGTCAACTCGGTCAACTCTGTGCCACGGCAACCCAGTTGCCATGTACCCTATAACCATGTCAACCCTGTTACCATGTCTACCGAGTCTATCCAGTTGCTATGTTAACACCGTCGCCATGTCAACTCAGTCAACTCTGTGCCACGGCAACCCAGTTGCCATGTCAACCCTGTAACCATATCAACCCTGTTACCACGTCAACCGGATCTACCCAGTTGCCATGTCAACACCGTCGCCATGTCAACTCGGTCAACTCTGTGCCATGGCAACCCAGTTGACATGTCAACCCTGTAACCATGTCAACCCTGTTACCATATCAACCCGGTCAACCCAGTTGCCTCTTGAGCTTGGAAAGGGACTTACAGTTTTTATTTATTATTTATGTTGTTTGGTTTTAAAATTTATAAATTTGATTTGTATTGTATTTTTTAATCTTTTATATGACTAAACTTAGCATTTTCGATCCATTGGTTATTGTTTTAATGTCAGAGTACCTACTATTTCCAACATATGAGTATGTACAACTGAAGCGAGATTTTCGATTCGTGAATGTACAAATGGTACAAATAAGGTTGGGAAACACTTATATAGAACACGTTTACGAAACCCATATGGATGTATGGACACATCGCTCACTCCAATCAACAACGTCAAAAGTCAAAAAACTTGATTTTTCGAGAGATTGTTTCAAAAGTTTAAAAATATAATGAAAATGTATTAAAAATCAATATCAAGCCACTTATTGAACTTTTTACTGTGCAACAGATTTTTTTAGGTTTTTCTCCATTTGAAATTTATTAAGTACATTTAAAAAAATAATTAAACAATACCTTTTCTTCAAAATGCAAAAACATCACTTTCTGCCCTGTAGAGGGTAAATATTAAGTTAAAAATTGCCGCTTTTGCTGGGATATAGTACAATTTCTGGGCATTCCGAAAACATGCACAACTGAACATTCAATTTTTGATAAACGACGTTTTTAAAATGAATGTTTTTCCTAACATCTTTATTTAATTACCTTGGGACTTTTTATATAAAATAAATAAATTAAAAAACATTTTCAAAAATGTAAAAATTAAACAGTTAATTATATTATCATGAAAAAATAATTTAATCTAAATTATTTTTCATTTTCCTTTGAAGTGTGAAAATATTATTTCATCCCAAAAAAGGTTTTTTGAAAGACCATTTAAAAATGTTTAATTACATGGAGATCAAAGTAAAAACAATTTTTGTATAAATTCACCGTAATGTGAAATTTAATAATTATTCATCAGGAGAACCAGAGCATTTCAATTATTTCATTCCCACATAAAATTTTCGGGAATTTATTCAGTACCTGCCCACGAGAAATATTTTCAGGGTATTTATTATTCTCTCTGGCAACATTAATGGGTAATTTTCCGCGAAATGGCAAACCCGGGAGATCTCGTCATCTCCATACGCCCCGCGAGTAATGTTGTATCTAAAGAAATGTCTAAATCGCTCACTCCTTTCAAGAACGTCATAAATAAAAAAAAAATCATCAATTTTCAGTTGCGCATGTTTTCGGAATGCCCAGAAAATGTACTATATCCCACCAAAAGAGGCATATTTTTTACTTAATATTTACCCGCTACATGGCAGAAAATTTTGCATTTTGCATTTTGAATAAAAAGGTATAGTTTAATTATTTTTTTAAAATATGCTAAAAATTTTTCAAATGGAGAATAAACCTTCAGGTTTTACCTAAAAAGATGTGATGCACAGTAAAAATGTCAAAAAGTGGATTGGATTTGAAAACATTGTGTGATATATTTTAAATCTTTAAAAACGTTCTCCTTAAAAATCAAGTTTTTTTTATGACGTTCTTGAAAGGAGTGAGCGAAATGTCCTGTCCGCTTCCATAGTGTAATACTTACCGTTCTGGAAGTCCTGGGTTCGATTCCCAAGGGGGGGGTCATATAAATATAAGTGATTTTTTTAACTCAAATACATATTACCCTGGACTTGTTGGTACCTGAAACGGAGGGCTGATCACCTCCTTAATGTGTTAATGATCAAGATAACATTGCGGTTATGTAATGCAGTGCCCTATGCACCATCGGGTGCGGATAAGTGTTTGCTAAAGAAACGTCTAAAGATGTTGTACAGTGGAACCCTGAAAAATCTGAAAAAGATAGGCGCAGTGGCGTAATTGGGTAGACGCTCGACTGCGAGATTGGCGTCGCGGGCTCGATTCCCACGAATTGCAAAAAAAAGGAATATTTTTGTTTGGTCTGGATGTTTGTGATGTATTTTTCATATATCACCTTCCTTACTTTTCCTCACTATCCTACCTGCAGACAAGCCTCTAAAAGTAGAGGCTTTGCGGGTTATTTCTTTAAAATAAAATGAAAATATTGAAGAAAATCATTTGTAGGAAATCATTTTTAAAAAACAAACAAAGACTGATTAACACATAACATATAATTAAAATGTAACTTAGTTTTAAAATCACTATAAATTTTTTATAATAACTTAATTATAATGTCTCCCGGTTTCTCAGCTTCTTAGCTTCTTAGTCTTAATAAAGAAGCAGTTAGCTTCGAAACCGGTAGACATTATAGTTAAGTTTTAATAAAATATTTATAGTGATTTTAAAACAAAATTACATTTTAATTATAAAATAGAAAATCACAGAGTTAGTGCTTCAAATATAAATTATACTGGTTAACACATTTATTATTACATAAAATTATTAAATATAACATAAATTTATTTTATTATTATTGGAAAATGTATGAAGTATACAGTACCTACTGTACCTGTTATTCAATTTCTATAATAAGGACGATACGATGAATTGTTTAGCTTTTTATTCGCCAATACTATCGCATATATTTTTTAAAACCTAATAAAGAGTTATCGTAGACAATACCTTATTCGTCGAGGGTGTCGATTTGATGTTTTTACAGCGAGGTGTGAAATTGAGTTTTTTTAACAACGACAAAATGGCGTATGGTTTATCATTTTACGGGTTTTATGTAACAAAACATGTATAATGATTACATATATAAATTTACATAAATAAGTATTCGGCTGGGGTGCTATTTTATGGTTTATTGAATATAAACCCTTCCCGAAACGCAAACTCGGTGCTAATGGTGCAATTCTCGAACCCTTGCCTTAATATTTAAGACAATATGAGAGCATAAAAAAAGCTGTTAGTTGGATCATTTTTGTAGGTGTCTGAACTTGAGATAAAGATATTACAAAATTGGTTCATATATATAGAACTTTTAAGAATTTGATTAGTGTGGTTGTCAATAATGGGTAGAATTGGTGAATGTTACACGTGTGTAAAATAATCACTTAAACCAGCCTATGACGTTCGTAAGCCCCGTAAATGCCTAGACTTATCATATTTTTCTTCATCTACGTTGAGATGTAAAAAAAAATATGAAAAATAACTCCTATAATTGGAGATAATCCAAATTTGTGAACGAGTATTTGGACACATTTAAAATGTTGTTAATAAATTATCTGGTCAAATAATATGCTAAAATTTACAATTAAAATTTGAAAGATATTTACTGGCGTTTCTCGTGAATGTGATTATATTCCAGAATTCGGACCTCAAATAAAAATATTAGAGTTTCTGCTCAATAAAATAGCTTCATCATCCTCACCAATAGATGTTTCTAGTGAAAATTCCAGCCCGTAAGCCCCGTAAATGCCCAGACATCCATAGTTTTTTCATCTACGTTGACATATGAAAAAAAAGAGAAATACTCTTAGTATTTATTGTATATACATACTGAGATGCAGCATCTGTCGTTCTTATACGAAGGGAGATGGAAGTATGAGCCTACCAGAGCTTACGACCTGGCTTTTAGCTGGTCACTTCGGTGATCACTTTATATACTTGTGTTACGTTAAACATTCTGCCCTTTATTGAAAATCTATATTGCATTATTTTTTTAAAGATCATGTTGCATTGCAACTATTCAAATATTTGTATAATATAGATGGCAAATGTTACATATGCGTAAATTGATCATTTGACCGTCATATGCTTGTTCTATGTATGGTTTATCGCTCACTCCTTTCAAGAACGTCATAAATCAAAATACTTGATTTTTCAGGAGAACGTTTTTAAAGTTCAAAAATATAATACAATGTATTAGAAAAAAATATCAAGCCACTTATCGAACTTTTTACTGCGCAACAGATCTTTTTAGGTAAAACCTGAAGGTTTTTTCTCCATTTGAAAAATATTAAGTATATTTAAAAAAATAATTAAACAATACCTTGTCTTCAAAATTCAAAAACAACACATTCTGCCCTGTAGCGGGTAAATATTAAGTTAAAAATATGCCACTTTTGCTGGGATATAGTACATTTTCTGGGTATTCCGAAAACATGCACAACTGAAAATCGACGATTTTTGATTTATGACTTTCTTGAAAGAAGTGGGCGATATGTGATTATAATACAGAAAAATTTGAAAAAATATTTTATTACTAGATAAATGATAATATTATATATATATATATATATATATATATATATATATATATATATATATATATATATATATATATATATATATATATATATATATGTATATATATATATATATATATATATATATATATATATATATATATATATATATATATATATATATATATATATATATATATATATATATATATATATATATATATATATATATATATATATATATATATATATATATATATATTTATATATATATATATATATAAATATATATTTATGTGTATATACATAATTAATGCAATAGAATTGATTTTTTATTAAATTAAGGATCCCGACCAATTAATTTTTCTAACTTCTTCAGGCATTTACTATTCATTTGAGTAAATCATTATTTTTTAGGGGTGGGTTTAATCTGCACTACAAGTAGGACATTGTAGGCTTTGATTTATGTCCTTTCAGCACCTCTCAGGGACATCAGGAATTAGGGTGTCATATAAGGGATGGGGCATATATGTGCGTAATATAATACCATGGGGGCAATTCGTCATCGTAAGGGTGACGTCTCTATGTGGGTCATGGTGTTACAAAATACACAATGAGACAGGAAAATAACAAACGATGGTCGTTCGAACATATTATCATATTATGTGTAATACATAAAAATATATATACGCGAGAAAATTTGGGTAATATTTTATATGCATGAATTTTTATTTCGATAATTTAATGTACTTTTTATTCAACATACACTCATTTTCTTTGTTATAATCAATATATCGTAGTCATACAGGAGAAAGTGACTTTGTGCATTTTTTACAAAAACGTGATCATTGACTATTCGATATCTTACTGGCTTAATATTGCCCTGAAAAAATTCCAAAGCGATTTTAAACTTGGAAGTATAATATATACATATATTATTGACTATTTGATATCTTACTAGCTTAATATTGCCCTGGAAAAAATCTTAAAGCAATTTTAAACTTGGCGATTCTAAACTTTAACCGATTCTGACTTGTTAAAAATGATTAACTGCATTGATGTTCGTTTTCTTGCCATGCAAAAGTGACTTAAATGGCCCTCCTGAATATTTTACTTGTTAGTTTGTTACTTTCTCCTGTACGACTACGACACACACACACGTACACACATATATATATATATATATATATATATATATATATATATATATATATATATATATATATATATATATATATATACATATATATATATATATATATATATATATATATATATATATATATATATATATATATATATATATATATATATATATATATATATATATATATATATATATATATATATATATATATATATATCTATATATATATATATATATGTATATATATTTATATATATATATATATAAAATTATAAATGTATAAATACATCCATACTTTTATAATATGATTTCGTATATTTGGGAAGTATGTTTTCCAGAAATGAAAAGACAGATTAAGATATAAAAAGGAGAGTGAATGCTGAGAACAGAGTAAATGGTTCACTGAAGGATGAAAATATACTAAATGCAGTCGGAATGCGATCTCTCAGTGCGCCAAAACGATGTGTGATAGATGTTTCAGATAATGAAAGAATGAATGAAGTTTGGTTGTCAAAAATGGGTAGAATTGGTGATGTTACACGTGTGTAAAGTGATCACTTAAACCAACCTATGACGACCGTCAGCCCCGTAAATGCCCAAACTTCCATATTCTTCTTCATCTTTGATGAGATGTCAAAAAATAAAGAATGCAAGGCTGAGATATTATCGATAAATGTAGATTATCGATGTGATGAGATGATTTAAAAAAATATCATGTCTTATAATTATTACATACTTTATCACATATATTCCTTTTTTATATTATCCACTGACACTTCGTGATGGAATTGCATTTTTAATTTATTATTAGATTAAAACCAATATTTTTAGCTTTTCCACTTTTTTATTTGACCAGCGACCGGGTTTCGTCGTTACCGACATCATCAGACTGGTGAGAGGGTATACAAATTGTTATGTTATATATGAAAGAAGGCAGGAGTTGATAACCATGAATTGATATAATTTTATGAGAAATTATATCAAATCATGGTTATCAACTCCTGCCTTGTTTTATATATAACATAACAATTTGTATAGCCACTCACCAGTCTGATGATGTCGGTAACGACGAAACCCGGTCACTGGTCAAATAAAAAAGTGGAAAAGCTAAAAATATTGGTTTTAATCTAATAATAAATTACATATATTCCTGTTTTTTAAAAATTATACCTATTTTGTAATTTAAGAAAAGCATTGTTGGGAAAAAAATGTCTCAAAAATTTCCTTTCATCTTATCTTCGAGGTATACTTTCTCAACCTGAAGATTTCAGGAATTCTAAATGGGTTTATTTACATTCCTGAAACATTTCAGGCTTAGACCATTAACTTCGTGAAATATTTATTCCGTATGACAAAGATTTTCAGCACACACATTTTATAATGGTGGCTTCCATTTTTTCGGTATAATTTGTAAATGCTATTAATTTTATATCATTCCCTTTGAGAAAACCAGTCTGTCAATGTTATGGGGATAATAAATACTAGAGGCTAAGTAGACACTCAGTAAATTTGTTCATGTATGCTTAATGGAGAGATTTTATATGGTTTTCCATCAAGAGCGATTTAATTTAATAATAAAATAAAAACTATTATAAAATATTTACAGCATTTTGAGCGTGTCTAAATACTTGTTTACAACATTTTGAGTGTGTCCAAATACTTGTTCACAAAATCTGGATTATCTCCAATTACAGGAGTTATTTTCATATTATTTTTTGACATCTCATCAAAGATGAAGAAGAATAATGGAGTCTGGGCATTTACGGGGCTGACGACCGTCATAGGCTGGTTTAAGTTATCACTTTACACACGTGCAACATTCACCAATTCTACTTATTATTGACAACCACACTACTCAAATTCTTGAAAGTTCTATATATATGAACCAATTTAGAAACCTTGTTCTTGAATCACTAGAACTTCACTCTTCACTAGAGACATCTATTGGTGAGATGTAAATAGATGTCTCTAGTGAAGTTCTAGTTATTCAAGAACAATGTTTCAAAATTGGTTCATATATATAGAACTTCCAAGAATTTGAGTAGTGTGATTGTCAATAATGGGTAGAATTGGTGAATGTTGCACGTGTGTAAAGTGATCACTTAAACCAGCCTATGACGGTCGTCAGCCCCGTAAATGCCCAGACTTCCATAATCTTCTTCATCTTTGATGAGATGTCAAAAAATAATAAAAATACTTGTTAAAATTGTAAATGAAAAACACTTGTTTTTTACCAGTTTATTTTATTATGACGACTAGTTTCGGAAGCTTTGCTTCCATCTTCAGGTCTAAATAGTTAATATTTAGACCTGAAGATGGAAACATAGCATCCGAAACTATTATTTATAATAAAATAAACTCAAGTGGTAAAAAAAATGTTTTTCTTTTCCAATTTTATCATGTCTTACCAAAAAGTGAATAGCGAAATAATAAATAAAAGAAATACATATTCACAAATCTGGATTATCTCCTTTTAGGATTTATTTTATAAATTTTTTGTCATCTCAAAGTGGTCGAATCCTAAAACCGAATCAAGGAACGACTTATTTTTAAAAAGTTCTTATCTAAATTAAAAGTAAGTTATCTTTAGTACATCGATAATACGTAATCTTTTTACAGTAATTTCAGCCTGAAAGGGTTTACAAAAACATCTCCAGCGTTGTGAAATTGAATCTGTACGAAATGAGATACATGTATTCATGAAATTGAATTTGAAATAGGAGATCTGTTTTTAAAAAGAAGGGTGTTTTTTATTCAATCATTATATCCAAATTTAAAGTAATTGGATAAGCATCCTCTACAGATGTTCTCTTCATCTTCCTGGCTCCATCCCAACTTATCGTCTGTGTAGACTGTTAGGATCAGCTCTCCTCGTCCTCAGCCTGTAGGTCCTTCTGTCATATACAACGTGACCTAGGCCATGCCTTCGAATCATGTTATCTTTCTGCAGCATTCATGAACTCTTTGGTCTTCCTCTAGATGCCTTTCGAGGAAGATCCATGGCGATTGCCTGATTCACAACATGATCAGGTTCTCTGCGTCCTATGTGCCCATACCATTCTAATTGCCTTTCCTCTACCTTACTATTGATGCCTGTTACAGCCAGGCTTCCACAAATGCGTGAATTTTTTATTTTGTCTCTAAGGGACACTCCAGCTGACCACTTGAATGCTTAGCATTCACTTAGGTGGTCAGCTGGATGTATATATATATATATATATATATATATATATATATATATATATATATATATATATATATATATATATATATATATATATATATATATATATATATATATATATATATATATATGTTTATATATATGTGTGTGTGTGTGTAAAATTTTTTGTTTACAGCGCTGGGTTTGTTCACATAGGAAATATTTATATACTGATACTAATTACAATATATTGATACGTAGTATCAATATATGAATAGCTACGTATCTAAATTAAGTCTGCAAATTAATCTTCTTAACTTTTGCTATATTTTACTCTTGCTGTTTACTTTTAACTCATTTAACATTTCGCTCACTCCTTTCAAGAACGTCATAAATACAAAAATCACCAATTTTCAGTTGTGCATGTTTTCGGAAAGCCCAGAAAATGTGCTATATCCCAGCAAAAGCGGCATATTTTAAACTTAATATTCACCCGCTACAGGGCAGAAAGTGTTGTTTTTGCATTTCGAAGAAAAGGTAATGTTTAATTATTTTTATAAAGATACTAAATATTTTTCAAATGGAGAAAAAACCTTCAGGTTTTACCTAAAAAGTACTGTTGCATATTAAAAATTTCAATAAGTGGCTTGATATTTAATTAAAAAACATTGTATAGTATTTTTACCTTAAAAACGTTCTCCTGAAAAATCTTTTTTTTATGACGTTCTTGAAAGGAGTGAGCGATATATTTAGTTAGATAGTACATAAAGAGAATCATTGATATACTTTACTTATTATTTTGTAGCATAAACAATTATGTAGAATACACAAAAAATATACTTTCAAAATATTATTACATGAATATATGGTCAAATGTTAAAATCCCCTATTTTCGTCACATACACATGCCAATCCCCACAAATTCCCCAATCGATTATGTTACAATTAACTGTTTTATTTGTTATTCATTATTGCAAATGTATTTATTTTAATATGCTGTTGAATTTCTAAATAAATAATATGTATTATTTTATCGTTTATATCCTTGTTCCAGTCGTGGGATCCTGTCTGTTCGTCTACGGCAGGAAAATCGGGGAACTGTGCCGACGGGACAACGATTGCGAGTCTGGACTCCTCTGTACCGACACAGCCCCAGGCAAGTACCTACAGATAAAACAAAACACGAGATAATTCCCTGAATTCCCTCGGGCTACAACTTTTTCAATTTCAAAAACTCGGGATGAAAAATTGAAGAAAATATCCGACAAACAGGTATGGTAGATGGGAAAATAAATTTGAGTCGTAATTGGAGATCTTTTGCATATTATGCTGGAGGGGATGGTTGAGGGATTGGTTGGTAGATGGCGTTTGAGAGTTGTTGTCGGGCAGTTTTTTCTTGTATTTGTTATCTCATATTGGTCACTCCTTTCAATAACGTCATCAAGAACGATCAAGATAACACTGCGTTTATATGATGCAGTGCCCTTAGCACCATCGCGTGCGGATAAGGGATAAAATGAAATAAAAATGTTAAAAAATAGTTTGTATGTAATATAAGCTAACTAAAGAAATAAAAAAATACCTTTTATTCTATTCACAACATATTGAGTGCGTCTATAACTTGACTAGTTATTTTATTTACAACATGTTGGGTGTGCCCATATCGCTCACCCCTTTCAACAACGTCATAAATCAAAAATCGTCAATATTCAGTTGAGCATGTTTTCGGAATGCCCAGAAAATGTACTATATTCCGGCAAAAGAGGCATATTTTTAAGTTAATATTTACCCGCTACAGGGCAGAAAGTGTTGTTTTTGCATTTTGAAGAATGGGTTTTGTTTTATTATTTTTTTAAAATATACTAAATATTTTCAAATGGAGAAAAACCGTTCAAGTTTTACCTAAAACGATCTGTTACACAGTAAACAGTTCAATAAGTGGCTTGATACTTATTTTTAATATATTGTATTATATTTTTAATCTTTAAAAACGTTCTCCTGAAAAATATTTTTTTTTATTTATGACGTTCTTGAAAGGAGTGAGCGATATGTTGGAAGAATGTCGAAAGATAAAAATTAATGTTCTAATATCTTCCGTTCTTGGTGACCAGGTGAGCCTCGCGTCTGCCGTCCTCCCATGTCCAGCTCCAAGCAGTACGCCGAGGAGTGCCACATGTCCGGGGAGTGCGACATCTCGCGGGGACTCTGCTGCCAGCTGCAGCGTCGCCACAGGCAGCAGCCGAGAAAGGTAGGCTGCCTCGCCTCGCCTTGCCTTGTAGGAGCAGCGTATCTAGGACACTTGGAACAGTAGCATAGAAAGATAGGCTGTCTTGACTTGGCTTGCCTTGCCTTGTAGGAGCAGCGTATCTAGTACACTTAGAAAAGTAGCATAGAAAGAAAAGCTGTCTCGACTTGCCTTGTATGGCTTAGCAAGAGCTGCATGTCCAGGACCCTCAGCACAAATTATCTACTATTACTACTATCCCACTGTTTCCTTTTGAGAGTGTTCAGATAGGATGGAACGCCACACTCTTTTGTCTAACATTATTCAAAATAAGGGTCTCTGCTACATAAAAAAAGCTTGCGCAAATCACCATAGATGCTACCGAAAAGTGACATATAATCGACGAGTGAATTATATCAAATATATATATATATATACATATATATATATATATATATATATATATATATATATATACATATATATATATATATATATATATATATATATATATATATATATATATATATATATATATATATATATATATATATATATATATATATATATATATATATATATATATATATATATATATATATATATATATATATACACCGTTGAACGGGGCTACTTGAACTTTGACGTGTTACTTGAGCCCAGTACATAAAAAAATTAGATCGTGGTATTGATCGAAGAATCGTGACAATAAGTGTCAATGAATCACGTCGATACGTTCAATATTGGAGACCAAATACAGATTAATTTTTTTTTTGCACTGGGCTCAAGTAACACATCAAAGTTCAAGTAGCCCCGTTCTACGGTAATTTAAAAAGCGTGGTTGTCCGTGGTAAATGGTGAATTATAACTTTGTATTAAATGATCACTTAAACCAACCTAGACCAAGTCGTGAGCCTTGTAAATGGCTTCTCTATTCTCATTCATCTATGTTGAGATGTCCAAAAATATTTTTATTTATTTTAACATACAATTTACACACAAGAAAAGTAAAAATGTAAACTTATTATGCAATTTATACAATATGGACTGTTCATCGTTTGGCCATTCCTAAAATTTGCATTTTTGCTTTTGGTCCATATTTTACTTCGCCCTAAAACTTCTCGGAACTATGTATTGTATTTCTATATTTATCGTTCACTCTGGGGACCATCAACCCTTCGTTGCGGGTAAATTTGTTACATTTTAAGGTTTTTTTATTAATCGTTAATCTTATGATAATCAAACCCTGAACTTTCAGCGTGGTATCTAAACGCGCCAACCACTTTACCGAATCATTTTCCCATTTTAATCAGGAAATTCGATCACATTAATGGAGCTATAACTGTATTTTATTGGGTCTTTCCTTAATGTTTATTTATTACCCATCCTTTCCTCTTAGAATCAGGGGTCGACAAGTCCAGGTTTACGAACTGTTTTAAAAAATCTTCTTCTAAACCTTATCCACACCCAATGGTGCATAGGGCACTGCATCGCAAAGAAGCAGTGTTAACTTGATCGTTTAATACACAAAGGAAAAGTGATCAGCCTTGCGCTTCACCGGTACAGGGTGATATAAATAAATATCAAACTGAAAAATCATTAATATTTATTTTGACCCTCTTGGGAATCGAACCCGGGACCTCCACAATGGAAGCCAGCGCGCTAGCCGCTGCACTATGGAGGCGGACAAAAACTCTAGATATTTAAAAAAAATCAGTTCATTTTTGCCCAAGACAAATAATCTTCCATTCATATAATTAACGATCAATGTAATATTGCGTCAATTTGACACAGTGCCCTATGCACCATTGCTTGGAGATAAGGGTGATAAAAAGATTGACATCTCAATACGGACAAAGAAGAATATGGAAGTCTGGGTATTTACGCGATTTTAAGTGATCACTTTACATACTAGCAACATTCAAAAATCTACCCATAATTGAAAACCGCACTACATAAATTTTAGAAATTTCTAGATATCGCTCACTCCTTTCAAGAACGTCATAAATCAAAATACTTGATTTTTCAGGAGAACGTTGTTAAAGTTTAAAAATATAATACAATGTATTAAAAATAAATATCAAGCCACTTACTGGACTTTTTACTGTGCAACAGATCTTTTTAGGTAAAACCTGAAGGTTATTACTCCATATGAAAAAAATTAAGTATATTTAAAAAAATAATTAAACAATACCTTTTATTCAAAATGCAAAAACAACACTTTCTGCCCTGTAGCGGGTAAATATTAAGTTAAAAATATGCCGCTTTTGCTGGGATATAGTACATTTTCTGGACATTCCGAAAACACGCACAACTGAAAATTTACGATTTTTGATTTATGACGTTCTTGAAAGGAGTGAGCGATATATTGATCGATATCGTGACATGGTACATATGAGTTCACAACACCCATCCATGTTGGATTGGAAACATTTTAAGTGACCAGTTAACCAGCCTACAACAGGTCATAAGCCCTACACATATTTTAATATTACTCATCTATGCTGAGATGTTAAAATGTATAAATAATTTCTAGTGTAGAAAATACAGATTTGAGAACAAGTATATGGATACACTAAAATATTGTAAGCATCTTGTTTAAGAAAAGTATTTTTTTAACTAACTAACTGACTAACCATCACGCCGCTTCCCGCATGGGTAGGCAGAGAGAAAAGAACGCCACACCCCTCTGTCTTTGCAAACATTCTTCGCCTCTTCCACTTTCATGCATCTCCTCATACATACCCGCCGATTGTTACGACTCCTAATCTGACCACTTTCAAGTATTGGGCATACATGATCGTGCCATGTTTTTCTCGGTCTTCCTCTGCTCTTTTTTTCACTTTTTTTTATAAAAAATAAAATATTTTCGACGGCGTCTTTTTAAAGTTTGACAACCGCTGCCCGATACGGATATGACGTCAGGTTTTATTTGTCATTCAGAGGGAGTTTTCATCGAAATTGGTTCGTTGAATGTATTATCTATATAAAGACAATAATAATAGGAAATGTTCACGTTTTGATGTACGCCTCCGTAGTGTAATGGTCAGCACGCTCGGCTACCGTTCTGGAGGTCCCGAGTTCGATTCCCAGGAGGGTTTGATAAATATAAGTGATTTTTTCACTCTATTATTTATTCGATACTACACTGGACTGGTACCTGAAGTGGAGAGCTGATCAGCTTTCCTTCATATGTAAACGATCGAGATAACACTGCGTTTATATGAAGCAGTGCCCTATGCACCATTGGGGTGCGGTAAGGGTCTTATTATATAGCAGACATGAGTAATTTTTTGACTGCTAGCTAACAAAGGCATCACTTATCCTCTGTGTTTGTTTGGTGATATAAACTACCTTGTTTATTATACAAGGGGTGGTTTGCGTAACTCCCACCCTATGAAAATATTATGGTATGAACGTTGGAGCCATTATTTTACGTCGACGGAAAAATATTACCGACTTTCCGTTCAATATTTTACATGTCAACACACATGTGGATTTAGTGGTGTCTTATTTAGAAACCTCCGCCTCCGTAGTGAAATCGTCAGCACGCTCGGCTACCGTTCTGGAGGTCCCGGGTTCAATTCCCAAGGGGGGTAAAATAAATATAAGTGATTTTTTCACTGTAATATTTATTCAATATTACCCTGGACTGGTACCTGAAGCGGAAGGCTGATCACCTTTCCTTCATGTGTAAACGATCAAAATAACACTGCGTTTATATGACACAGTGCCCTATGCACCATTGGGTGTGGATAAGGGTTTTTTTAAATTTTATATCATTTTTTTTATTTAGAAAATATGACAAGACGAATAAGACAATTTTTTTGTTTTTCTTTTTCATATTATGTTATTTTTGTGACATATTCTGTTTGTTTTCCAATAAAAAAAACAATAAAAAAGGAAAAAATAAAAAAATAAAAAAGACAAGAGGCAAGAGCAGATACTTCTAGAACAAAATATCGACTTCGAACTTCCGAGATGAAGACTTTCCGATCCATAACCGGAAATACATTGCGAGACCGAGTAAGAAATACCGACATCCGGAGCATGTGTAAGACGGAGGATATTGTGAGGTGGGGACGACAACGAAGGCGATACTGGAATGATCATGTAAACAGAATGTCAGAAGACAGACTTCCACGTATCGCCCTTCAAGGAATCCCTGAAGGACGCAGACCCCCAGGCAGACCTCCAACAAGGTGGAAAGACAGCTGGGAGTCAACATCCCAAGAGCTACAAGCGGAGGCACAATCAGATCCTAAGGATCTAGAAAAAGAAGAAGAAGAATATGACAAATAAATGAGATATGTATGTGGCAGATCTCGATTCATATAGGGCATTAAATATTATACCTTCTTTTGAAAAATATTTTCATGTATACGAGATCGAAAAAGTTTGGAGATCACTGGATGGATTACATCCTGTATATGAGTTTATACACTGGTATTGTAGAAAAACTAAGCTGATAAACAAAAGCGATTCCACTTCACTAATTAAATTTTGTATCCTTCAGCATTTCGCGGACGTGTGACATGATGTTTTGACAGATAAAAAATTAGAAAATTAATTTTTACGCGAGTCCTGTCAAAAAACGTGGACATCCAAAGGCTACATGTATCACAAGGTTATATAATTAATTATCAAAACTATTGGTAACGCTGTAATCGCTAAAAATAATCCTGGACAAGTCGCTCACTCCTTTCAAGACCGTCATAAATCAAAAAACATTTTTCAGTAGAACGTTTTTCAAGTTTAAAAATATAATACAATGTTATAAAAATAAATATCAAGCCACTTATTGAACTTTTTACTGTGCAACAGATACTCAATTTGAAAAATATTTAGTGTATTAAAAAAAATAATTAAACAATACTTTTTCTTCAAAATGCATAAACACTTTCTGCCCTGTAGCGGGTAAATATTAAGTTAAAAATATGTCTCTTTTTCTGGGATATAGTACATTTTCTGGGCATTCCGAAAACATGCACAACTGAAAATTGACGATTGTTGATTTATGACGTTTTTGAAAGGAGTGAGCGACATGTATCACAAGGTTGTATAATTAATTATCAAAACAATTGGTAGGGCTGTAATCGCTAAAAATAATCCTGGTTAAGTGTTTACGACATTTTCGGTATGCCAAAATTCTGGTTCACATACATGGATATATGGACACACCCAATATGTTGTGAATAAAATAACTACTTAAATTATGGACACAATCTAAGTGTTGTGTCTTCAAACCTTTATCCACCCCCAATGGTGCATAGGGCACTGCATCACATAAACGCAGTTTTATCTTGATCGTTAACACATGAAGGAAATGTTATTTTATTTATTGTTTCGGCATTAACTTTGTGGTAAGACATGTTACAATGATTAAAGAAAACACTTCGTTTTTTACCACTTGAGTTTTATTATAGACTACATGTTTCAGAAGTTAAACTTCCATCATTCAGGTCTGTATTTTATATTTTAGTTATTATACAGACCTGAATGATGGAAGTTTAACTTCTGAAACATGTAGTCTATAATAAAACTCAAGTGGTAAAAAACAAAGTGTTTTCTTTAATCATTGTAAGGAAATATTAGTTTTAGTTTTTAAAAAATATAAACATTTTACGCTTTTTCATAAAATACTCTGTACTTTTACTCTTGATCATTCATCCATTCCTTTATTTTGCCTTAGTAACTTGGTTAAAAAATTAATTCAATTTAAAATTGATGAATTAGTTAGTTAGTTAAGTAAACGAATTAGTTAGTTAGTTAAAAAAAATAGTAAATTAATTATCAAAAATTATTAAAATACGCAATAGACTCTTCGCATTTAGACGTAAAATATGGTAATAAAAAAATCCACGAGTTCTTAGCGAACATTGTCTAGTCAAATTTCATTTCTCAAATTACAGTCATAAAGTTGCCACACTAAAGCCGCAGCTAGTGATAAATTTAAATTTTCACGACGTTCATTAAGTGCCGTTTGTGACGCGGCGTTCTCCGTCTTCTACTACCCTACCCACTCCGCTACTGTAATTATTCAACCTACCCCTCCTTACCCGGCGAAAATAGATATCGTGACGTAAGTGTGACGTCTTTCGCTGTTTGTTTATTTGAAAGTAGGGGAGATACATATCGATCACTCCTTTCAAGAACGTCAAAAATCAAAAATCGTCAATTTTCAGTTGTGCATGTTTTCAGAATGCCCAAAAAATGTACTATATCCCAGCAAAGAGGCATATTTTTACTTAATATTTACCCGCTACAGGGCAGAAAGTGTTTTTTTTTGCATTTTGAAGAAAGAGAATTGTTTAAATTTTTTTTTTAATAAACTAGTTATTTTTCAAATTGATAAAAAACATTCAGGTTTTACGTAAAAAGATCTGTTGCACAATAAAAAGTTCAATAAGTGGCTTGATATTTATTTTTAATAAATTGTATTATATTTTTAAACTTTAAAAACATTCTCCTGAAAAAGTTTTTTGATTTATGACGTTCTTGAAAGGAGTGAACGATATAATGAAATGTGTGTATGTATATATATGTATACATATATATATATATATATATATATATATATATATATATATATATATATATATATATATATATATATATATATATATATATATATATATATATATATATATATGTATACATATATATAAACATATGAGCACATAGGACGTAGAGAACCTGAACATATTGTAAACCAGGCGATCTTTAGGAAGACCAAAGAATTCATGGATGCTACAGAGAGATAACATGGAAGAACATCTTCTAACCCTTATCCGCACACCAATGGTGTATAGGGAACTGCATCATATAAACGCAGTGTTATCTTGATCATTAACACATGAAGTAAAGCTCATCAGCCCACCGCTTCAGGTACCAGTCCAGGGTAATATTGAATAAAAATAAGAGTGAAAAATAACTTGCATTCATATGACCACGTGATCAATTAAAAATAATATTAAAATCAGAACCTAAAATCTGGCGGTGTCAAAAGTCTGCCTAATCGGAGGGCATGTATGACTAGATGTATGGATGTGAAGGAGGCGAGGATTGTATGTCAGGACAGAAGAGTGTGACGTTCCATACTCTCTGACAACCTCTGCGGGGAAACGGCGTGATGGTAGTAGTAGTATCAATTAAACAAGCCTATGATTGGTCATTAGCTTGTAAATACCCAGACATCCATATTCATCCTCATCTTTGTCGAGATACAAATATGAAAATAACTCAGTAAGTGTAGAAACCCAGATTTTTAAACAAGGTTTTGAACACACTCAAAACGCTGTGCTTTATGATGGATTAGATTATTCTAGTGAAGGCGTAAAAAAGGTATTTTTCGTGGCCGCACATAATTTCAATTTATAAAAGCGACCTTCTATAATATTTATCAGGATGAGACGCAGCTATTTTTAGAGTATAAGCGGTAATATCCTCAAGGGATGTCTGTCCATTTGCGTTCATGGCCTGAAAAGCCGTGGGGGGTAATCGCATTAGGGAGCGTCGGGAATTTAAGGATAATCTGAGATGTTGCGGAAAATTTATTGTGAGGGTGTTTATTTATTTTTAAAATTTTCATTATAAATATTAGCGGGTGAAGATTACACAGAATCTATAAACAAATTAAATTAATTTATTTAAACATTCGTTTGATAATGCCCTAACAAGGCGAAAAAATTGTCACAATATAATTTTTATGTGTTTTTTGTTAATAAAATACAACTTAGTAGACTCAAAAAATCTGTGTTTGATTTAAAATTAATACATAAATTAAAAATTTGGCGTTTAATTTTTAGAACTCCATTTTAATTTATTAGTCCGCCTTCGTAGTGTAATGGTCAGCACGCTCGGCTACCGTTCTGGAGGTCCTGGGTTCGATTCCCACGGGGGGTAAAATAAGTATAAGTGATTTTTTCACTGTAATATTTATTTAATATTACCCTGAACTGGTACCTGAAGCGGAGGGCTGATCACCTTTCCTTCATGTGTAAACGATCAAGACAACACTGCATTTATATGAAGCAGTGCCCTATGCACCATTTGGTGCGGATAAGGGTTTTTATTTTTATTTATTTTAATTTATATATTAAATGTTAAAATTGTATAAGACTCAAAAAATCAGTGTTTGATTTTGAACACTGATTTTTCGAGTCTACTAAATTGTATTTTATTATTTAAAAAAAACACAATATAAAATTGTGCGATAATTGTTTCGTCTTGTTATGGCATTTTAAACGAATGTCATTAGTTTGAAAATTCCATAATAAGGCGAAAACAATTAAAACACGAACAATTGTCACAAAATTTCATTTGATGTGTTTTTTTACAATAAAATACAATTTAGTATACTGAAAAACAGTATTTGATTTTAACATTGAATGCATAAATTAAATGAAGACTTGAAAACATATCATAATGGCCTAAAATCTTATTCTTCTTCAAACCCTCGGGTGCTGGTGCATAGGGTACTGCATCTTATAAACGCGTGTTATCTTGATCGTTAACACATGAAGAAAAGGTGATCAGCCCTCCGATTCAGGTACCAGCCCAGGGTAATATTGAATAAATATCTAACTAACTAACTAATTAACTAACCATTACGCCGCTTCCCGCAGGGGTAGGCAGAGAGAATAGAGCGCCACACCACTCTGTCCTTGCAAACATTCTTCGCCGCTTCCACGTTCATGCATCTCCTCATACATACCCGCCGATTGTTACGACTCCTAACCTGATCATTTTCAAGTATTTGGCATACCTGATCGTGCCATGTTTTTCTCGGTCTTCCTCTGCTTCTTTTTCCACTAACATTCGCCTCATAAATTTGTTTTACCGTTATTTCCTCACCCATTCGTTCTACATGTCCAAACCATCTCAACACACCTTTCTTAATTTTATCGATAATGCTTATCTCAGCTTTGCATTCCTTCCTTATTTCACTATTCGCACATCTATCATACATCGTTTTGTCGCACATTCTTCTGAGAGATCGCATTTCGACTGCATTCAGTCGAAATAAATATCAGAGGGAAAAAATCGCTTACATTTATTTGTATCCTGCCCGGGACTTCCATCACAGTAGTCAGACACGTTGACCACGGAGGCGGACAAAATTAGGTTAAATATAATCATTTTATGTAATACATAAAATTATTATATATTCGTATAACCTATTTATGTCCTATTTCCTATATTTTAACCCATAAGTATTTGTTATAATTTGCATTGAGAATGTCGATGTGACGTGACAACTATGTAATATAAATAAATATGTAACATAAAGTAAATATATATTAATAAATATGTAATAATACATAATGCGGAAACTAAATATGTCCATGGAAGCCAAGCTATCGGTTCACAACTGCGTGCTGGTACCGACACTAATGTATGGAGGTGAAACATGGAACTGGCAAAGGAAGGATGAAAGCAGAGTGAACGCTGTTGAAATGCGCTCCCTCAGACGAATGTGTGGATAATCATGACAGAATTAAAAACGAAGATATAAGAAACGAGGAATAATTGAAAAGATTAGGAAGAGTTCTTTACGGTGGTACCTACGGACATGTGAAGCAAATGGATACCGAGAGAATGACTAAGAAAATATATGTGGCGAATGCGAGAGGGAAAACGGAACGAGGACAACCGAAAAAGACTTGGCACGATCAGATCAATCAGAACCTAAAATCTGGCGGTGTCAAAAGTCTGCGTAATCGGAGGGCATGTATGACTAGATGTATGGATGTGAAAGAGGCGAGGAGTGTATGTCAGGACAGAAGAGTGTGGCGTTCTATCCTCTCTGCCTACCCCTGCGGGAAAACGGCGTAATGGTGGTAGTAGTAGTAGTAGTAGTATAATAATTTTATTTATATATTATTATTATTTATAAAACCCTTAGCCGCACCTCAATGGTGCATAGGGCACTGCGTCATATAAACGCAGTGTTATCTTGATCGTTTACGCATGAAGGAAAGGTGATGGGCCCTCCGCTTCAGGTACCAGTCCAGGGTAATATTGAATAAATATAACAGTGAAAATATCACTTATATTTATTTTACCCCCCTTGAGAATCGAACCCGGGACCTCCAGAACGGTAGCCGAGCGTGCTGACCATTACACTACGGAGGCGGACATACGGAATAATAATTTTATGTAACAGTAAATAAGCTCTTCAGTCTTTGAGTGTTTTTAAAATGTTTTATTCAAAATGTTGCTCGGATTCTCCAAAGATTTCAGTTTTCCAGGATTCCACTGTATTTGTTTTATATAATTCCTTCTTCTAACTCAACTGTCCATTTTTCCAGGTCTGTTCATACTTCAAGGACCCCCTTGTCTGCATTGGACCCGTCGCAATGGATCAAATAAAGACCAACGACATTCAGCACACTGCCGGGGAAAAAAGGATCACCTCTTACAAGAACTCCCTGCATTAAATTATAATTTCGCAAAAAAATATCTCGAGAAAGTAAAAATAATCACAAAACAATGGTTATTTTTCCTTCCTTCGAGCAGGTTCTCGATCGCCATTTTGAATAAAACATTCTGCTTTATGACAGCTGTCAACATTTTCCCGCCTAAATTGCTAATGGTAATTTGAAATTTTCTATGGAATGTGTTGCCATCCAATAAATCGATAAATATTCATGTTATCTTGATTATATTTTTACGTGAGTAGGTTCCGTGTCAAACGCAATCCTTTTTATATTTATATGGTTTCAAATGTTTTCATTTGTGTAATATATGATTCCCAACAAAAAACGAGTGCTCAAAACATTTTATTTTCTTTAATATGTGATTGACAAAGCTTTGCAATACACTGAACTACAATTTTCAATGCACTCACATTTATACAGATGCAATATTTTAGATTTGGCCGTCATATACAATCAAGATATTTAATATATGCGTCTTAATAATCGCAACACATTCACAGATTTGGTCGCAATACAATCACAGATCATGTCACAAAAGACTAGAAGCAATATGAAAAAATACATTCTTATTCCCTTATATTCACAGCTCATAAAATGCAGAATGTTTTGTTCATAATTTGACTCATGCAATGTGTTTTGGATATAAACTTTAATTGTGTTTTCTTCGTCTATTTTCCCGTTGAATTGGTTAAGACTGCAATCTTGAAAATACTACTTATAAAAAGGAATCATAATAATTTCCCCGTTTAATAATGTATATAAAATGGTTATTAATGAAAGCAACGCTTTTAAATTGCGCTTCGATCACAGCAGTGTTTTATTTTGACATTGGGTACTTTTAAATAAGCCGGGATATATGACTTTTAAAAGGTATCATTGGTTCATTTTTTAACCCTTATCCGCACCCAATGGTGCATAGGGCACTGTGTCATATAAACGCAGAGTTATCTTGATCGTTTACACATGAAGGAAGGTGATCAGCCCTCCGCTTCAGGTACCAGTCCAGGGAAATATTGAATAAATATTACAGTGTAAAAATCACTTATATTTATTTGACCCCCCCTGAGAATCGAATCCAGAACGGTAGCCAAGCGTACTGACCATTACACTACGGAGGCGGACAATGATCTTTAAAAGGATACACAAATGAAACGCATTTGTTTTTACATTTTATTCTTTAATTTAATCACAGTGCAGTGCCCATGAGGTAGTATTTTACGAAAATGTTGCCATATAAGTTATAAAAAATATAATTGTTACCATCCCGGCTTCTTTTACCGATTCAATGATAATAATAAAAATACCCAATACAAAAATAAATCACTATAAAAATAATTCTTTCCGTTGCTAAATTAGATACCTAATAATCGAGAGTCCACTGTATTTAAATACAAATAATGTGAAAGTCTTTTGCGGTCTTAATCATCTTTAGTTCACCCCTTTCTAACGTGTGCAAAAAAATAAAGAAAAAAAGTAGAATTTTGATGTTTAGAAAGTAATTTTGTGTAAAGTTAAACACAGAATATCGCTCAGTCTCGCAAATGTACCTAAATTTCAATTAGATGACATTCAATGTCGTAGAATAAGTGAAAATATAATCGTATAAGAAAGTTTCAAAATCATTTGATTACATAAATATACTTTGAATATCTAATTATTATTTCACATTATAAAAAAGGAAAAAAATCGGTCGGTTTACGTGTGATTTAAATGTAAAAAGTAAAACACTTTTTTGAGTTTATTAAGGGGATATTCGCAAAATACAGACTTCATTCTACCAGAGATATCACATATCGTTCACTCCTTTCAAGAACGTCATAAATCAAAAAACTAGATTTTTCAGGAGAACGTTTTTAAAATTTAAAAATATAATACAATGAATTCAAAATAAATATCAAGCCACTTATTGAACTTTTTACTATTCAACATAACTTTTTAGGTTAAACCTATAAAAAGGTTTTTTCTCCATTTGAAAAAAATGAGTATATTTAAAAAAAATAATTAAACAATACCTTTTCTTCAAAATGCAAAAACAACACTTTCTGTCCTGTATGGGTAAATATTAAGTTGAAAATACGTCTCTTTTGCTGGGATATAGTACATTTTCTGGGCATTTCGAAAACATGCACAACTAAAAATTGACGATTTTTGATTAATGACGTTCTTGAAAGGAGTGAGCGATATCTGTTTACGCTTGATTTTAAAAAAATGTGTATCGTATTTTTTTTGTTTTTCAGAATATATATGGAAAAAATATCTTTATAAATTTTTTTCAACTCCTTACCTTTAAATAACTCTTTTATTTTCAAAACCATATAGTTATTTCGAAGAAAAACTTACTTTTTCACTGCAAAAACAGTTTTTTAAGAAAAAAACAATTACCTAAAATGTTACCTGGATTTAGAGAAAATTCAATTAAGTTGCGACTAAACGAATGCTGGGCGTTAATGTAAACACGACTAGTTTGGAGAACATCTGTAGTTCTCAAAATAAGTTGTGTTTAAATTAATTAACTCAAAAAGTGGTCTTATATGAAAAAGTGTTTTATTTCTTTATTTAAATCATCATGTTTTTATATAAAGTTAATGCTAAATCAATCAATCTGATTAAAAAAATGCTACAGGCATTGAAATTAATATGATTTGAAAATTATGTCGTTTGTGTTTTATTTGTATTTTATTATTTATTTTAATTTATATTTGTATTATTAATTTTAAAATACTTAAGACTTAAATATTAACGATACATATCATTCCGGCTGACGCAAAATTAGTCATAAATATATTTATTAAAAATGTATGTACTTTATAAATTAAAAACAATATAAGATCACTCTGAAATTGGAATATTGTATTGTATTGATGTGGACTTATAAATGGATCAGATAATGCCAAAAGAAAATTATTAAAAATTAATTAAAATAAAGGCATTAGGCTAGGCTGACAATTGCTGGTAGTTTTGGTCTGAAATACAAGACCCAGCCTGATATGGGAAGTCACAAAGAAGTTGGCAGTTTAAGATTCATGAGATTACTTGGAATCCGTGGATTATAT
The DNA here is from genome assembly GCF_059751285.1 of Brachycentrus maculatus. Lineage (NCBI taxonomy): Eukaryota > Metazoa > Arthropoda > Insecta > Trichoptera > Brachycentridae > Brachycentrus > Brachycentrus maculatus. The sequence continues at coordinate 31,245 of NW_028281168.1, read as the reverse complement.
CATGATATACATTGCTTTTATCCCATTTCGAACAACACTAAAGGCATACATTGATATGTAAATAGCATTGCTGACTTTTGCTGGTAGTTTTGGTCTAATCTACAAGACCCAGTCTGACATATAGGTCACAAAGAAGCTAGCAGCAAAGATTTTAATGGTGACGTGGAATCCACGATATATATAGTGCTACTCTCCTATTTTAAACAGCAGTAAAGGCATAATTATAGCATTACTGACATTGGCAGACAGTTCTTGTCCGAAATACAAGACCTAGTCTGACATGGGAGGTCATAAAGAAGCTAGCAGCAAAGATTTTAGTGGTGATGTGGAATCCACAATATATATTGATTTTATCCCGTTTTAAACACCACTAAAGGCATAAATATAGCATTACTGATTTTTTGTGATAGTTCTTGTCTTATATACAAGGCCTAGTCTGACATGGGAGGTGACAAAGAAGCTAGCAGCAAAAGATTCTAGTGATGTGGAATTCATGATTTCTTGTGCTTCTATACCATTTTAAACAATACTAAAGGCATAAATATTGCATTACTGACATTTGCTGACAGTTCTTGTCTGAAATACAAGACCTATCCTGAAAAAAGAGGTCATAAAGAAGCTAGCAGCAAAAGATTTAAGAGGTGAAGTGGAATCCATGAAACATAGTGCTTTTATCCCATTTCCCAACACTAAAGGCATCAATAAAGCATTGCTGAAATTTGCTGGCAGTACTGGTCTAAATTATAAGACTAAGCCTGACATGAAAGATCATGAAGAAGCTAACAACAGAACCTCTTTCCCATTTTAAACAACAACTTTTTTTCTACTTCTTGGTGTTCTTGCCTTGTGGTCTGTTTTTAAGAGGGATCAGCCTCCTGCGATGTCGATTACCAACTGTCAATCCATCTCTTTGGTGGTCTGCTTGGGAGTCAATGTCAATGTGGGGCAGTCTGGATGGTTCCATTCTCCTCACATGCGCATACCATTATCTTCTACATTGCCTTCCCCATCTAACGACATCTTCAATCTCGCACAATTCTCTCATCCTTGTGTTCCTTATTCTATCTCGTATACTCTTGCCAGATATTAATTAACCTTAGATTACTAAACTATCCTACGTTGTTACTAAACATTTGTAAAAAATACGACAGAAATAAAATGGGAATAAATAAGATACTCAAAAACTTTAGAAGTAATAATAAAATTCTTTGGGTTTGAGAGATACATTATAATGAAAAAAATTAAGGGTACATTAGGAAGGTACGTACCGTAAATTAAGGGGCATGGAAACGACGCAAACATTGTTTTTTCCTGGAATCTTCGTTTTGTCATCGTAATTTTTACGATAGTTTAGCATCATAGGGTTAAACAACACCAAAGGCATACAAATTCGGACCAATAATTAATATCAATATAATATGAAAATTTCAGAGTGAAATCTAAATGTTTAGGTAATTAAATATTACATAAATTATAACATTTTTGCTTCATAAAGGGGCTTTTTTCAGTAGTAAAATATTTAATGTTTTAGATGTAAGAATTCTATAAAGTATAATTACGTTTGTAACGGAATGCCAGAATTGTGATACGCGTTGAAGGTTAAGACATTTATGTATGTTAAGTTTAATATATTATATTTAAAATATACGCACATATATATTACACATATTTAAAAATTATTTTATTATTATTACTCGAGGTTTTAGTTTTAGCAACAAAAATGCATTTAAAAACTCTTTTAATGAGATATTGTATTGTATAGCAGTTTGAAAAGATCTCTATAATGTTGTACCACGTTGCCAAAACACAAAAAAAAACACTTTTTAAAATGGAAAATATTATTATATACAGTAACACCTCGATATAATGGACGTCTATTTAATTAACTTCGGTTATAACTGAGAAAAATCTGGTCAATAAATACTTTAGAGAGTACTTTACTTCATAATTTTATAATTAATAATAATAAAACCCTTATCCGCACCCCAATGGTGCATAGGGCACTGTGTCATATAAACGCAGTGTTATCTTGATCGTTTACACATGAAGAAAGGTGATCAGCCTTCCGCTTCAGGTACCAGTCCATGGTAATATTGAATAAATATTACAGTGAAAAAATCACTTATATTTATTTTACCCCCCTTGGGAATCAAACCCGAGACCTCCAGAACGGTAGCCGAGCGTGCTGACCATTACACTACGGAGGCGGATTTATTATTATTATTATTACTTCATAATTTTAGAGATTTGATTATAAAAAAAAACAGCAAACTTCAAAAGTGTTAACAAAACTTGATTTCTTTTTCTAAGCAGGATTACCGAAAGCAAGCGCGTCGATATCAAACAGGAACGTCACTTCACGACGAGTCTCCAAAGACAATGAAGATATTTTTTTATGTTTTGTATTGTTTATTTTTGTATTGTTTATTTTTGTCCGCCTATGTGGTGTAATGGTCAGCGTATTTAGCTACCGTACTGGAGGTCCCGGGTTCGATTCCCAGGGGGGGTGAAAATAAATATTGGTGATTTTACACTGTAATATTTATTTAATATTACCCTGGACTGGTTCTTGAAGGGCAAGAGTGATCACCTTGCCTTCATGTAAGTAATGATCAAGATAACACTGCGTCAATTCGATGCAGTGCCCTATGCACCATTGGGTGCGGATAAGGGTTACAATAAAAAATAAAATTGTTTATTTATATTATAATACAGTGTTTATCTTTATTTTTTTTAAGTCTTTATTTAAATCAATTTTAATATAATGGACTTACGGCTTTAGACGGACACCCCCTCCCCCTAATTAATCCGTTATATAGAGGTTTTACTGTATTTACATGAATTATATTTCTCATTTTAATGATAACTGAATGGTATTTGTCACCTAGATATTATTTTATTGAAAGTTACTTTTAATAATTTTGTTAGGAACAGACGGATAAAAGTTGGATATTTAAAAATAATACTATTTTATTTATTAGAATAGAAAATAAGATTTTTGTGGCATTTTATATATATATATATTTAATATATATATATATATATATATATATATATATATATATATATATATATATATATATATATATATATTACATATTAATTCAACATACATTTAAGATTAATTTTAATGTGTCTGTGATTTCTTAAAATCTCTAAACTTCGACATTATATATTTCTTGCAAATGACATGCACTTCATACTTTTTTAATGTATTTAAAATATAACAATAAAGTCAATACTTTAGATAAGTCTAAAACTGTATTCAGCATAATAATGCGCACTCGTGATGATGTATCAGGTTTATTACAGATATCTACGCAGAGACAAAGAAGGTTTTTAGAAAGGAATATAGAAGTCTGGGTGTTTTCAGGGCTACCAAACAGAATTTACTTCTTAAATTTCCTGTACGTAAAACATGTACATTAACAGGCGTATTGCTGGGAGGCAATATCTTCCAACCAACCAAAAACAGACTACTGACACCGGTAAAGGTTTTAGCCTTATGGGGCTATTTAAAATAAACGATCGGAAAAATATAAAATAATGGCAGAAAAAAATCATTTAATTTCAAAATTGTACATTTGTAAAACTGAAATATTTATAAAGATAAGGAAAACAAAGGGGAGAGGATCAGGTAACGAGTTGAGGGGGAGAGGTGGAAGAACCATTGAACAAATGATGTAATGTACAGTTAGGGTTCCATGAATACATAAACTGGTGAATTGTAATACATATTTCAAAATTGAATCAGATATAGACGATCAATTTTGGTCAAAATGGTTAAGGTTATTGGTGTGTAAACCGATCATTTAAACCAGCCAACGCCTTATCATTGCCCAGACTTCTGTAATTCCTTATCAAAATGACATTTTTTGTCTGAGTTGATTTATATGTACAAAATATTTTGATTTTTTTATTCGTGAAAAATTCATTTTTAAATAAGTATTCAAAACAGAAAATATAATTTCCCTTCTTGCTTTTTTGTGCCCCGCAAAACAGCTTTCTAATTAAATAATATCAATAGCTATCAATTTATTATCTAAAATACGTAAAACTTACTTGTTATTATAAAACTGATACATTGTGTGGAATTAAAAAATAACATTCACCGTTAAAATTACCCTCAAAAGTTGACTTTCAACGCTTTGAATATTTTTTTGCTCTATATGCTACTCTAAATTCAATATTTGATAACTGACATTCAACATAAAAGAGGTAAAAATGTCATTTAAAATTATTGTGTTTTAAATGTGACATTCAACATTTAAACTCCTGAATATTCTGATTGCATTGTATTTTAAATAAGAGTGTAATTTTCAAATTACAATCCAAGAACATTAAAATATTCTTTACAACCTTATATAAAGATATATTATAATGTTTTTTCTTTCAAACTTCTAAATGTGACTTTCAAATCTTCAATTCCTTTGAATTTACATATTTTGATCATCGTACATGTGAGAATATTGATGTGTTTTCAAATGTTATCCTTACAGGCCTAAATGTGTGTGCAAACTTTGCAAAACCTTAGAACTATGCATTATTTTTCTTAAATATTGTAGTCAAATATTTATTAATACTAAATAATAATGTAAGAAATCTTTATTTGAAAATAAATGGAATATATATATTAACTAACGCATACATTGTTTTTAGTATTCAAAATATCAATCCTCTAATATTGACAGCAGCTACGATAAAATTCCTAGTATATCAGTGCTAATATGGATAGATGACGCATGGAAAAAACAAAAAATCAATGCTGGCTTACATGAACAGAAAATTTATTAATAAATAAACAGATAATATAATTATAGTTTTAAATAATAAAATGTGATAAAATTTAACACATTGTAGTCGGGCGCTTCGAACAATAGACTCTAGCCTATAGCGGACGTTTTTCGCGATTAGTGCAAAAATATATCGCTTTCTTAAAATTGACACAATTTCTAAACCAAATAATATTTTCGATTGAAATTTTCAAAGAATCATATATGACATTTGATCATCAAAAATAAATTATAATCAAAATTTCTAATTAACTATTCCGTATTTCACAATTTTAAAAGCATTGTAAACTCTAAAAAATAGTCTTCCCCTCCGAGGTATCATTTCCTATACAATGCTAATATATTCAAATAATAAAATACCAAACAGTAAACAAAAGATTGCGAGCGGTATGAAAAATAGTCCAATACGTGAAATAACTCAAACTAAACTGGAGATTGAGATTGCATAAAAACTCTAGATTTCTGGCGATGCCTTTACAAGCGACACACTAGCCAATCCGGACAAGGCATCTCAAATAACGTCAACAGACTGTCGCCTAGCACCCAGGTAGCAGATTACCCTTCAACAAGTTTTATTTCACGCTGATACCAAACCCGTAAATTGCCGTTTCCCGCCGATAACCGACAGTCGACAAAAACGGCATTTGCCGTGTCCCGCAGTTGACCAACAGTCCGCGAAAAACGGCAAATGCCGTGTCCCGCCGACAACGTGTTAATTGGATATTTAGACCGGAATTCTGAAAATTGCCCTGGCAGTCAATGTGTTAATACTATGGCAACTCAAAAATACTTACCATTTAAATTAAGGAGCGTAGCCAGATAAAAATATTACTACTACTACTACTACTACTACTACTACCATCATGCAGGTAGGCAGAGAGGATGGAACGCCACACTCTTCTGTCCTGACATACACTCCTCGCCTCCTTCACATCCATACATCTAGTCATACATGCACTCCAATTACGCAGACTTTTGACACCGCCAGATTTTAGGTTCTGATTGATCTGATCGTGCCAAGTCTTTTTTGGTCGTCCTGGGAATAAAATATGAATAAAAATAAAACAATTGAGCAGTTGTCAGTAATTTTTATTGGTGAAACATAAACGAAAAATATTGCACAAAAATGTTACACAAAATAATTACTTCCATAACATAATTATCAACCAATTGTCATCAGTACACAAATATTTTTTTTTTCAATATAAAAATTAACTAATATAATTGGAAGATTTGCCACATAGTGTAAACCTTTCTTCTTCTAAACATTATTCAGACTAAATGGTGCATAGGGCACTGCATCGTATCAACAGGGTGTCATCTAGATTGTTAATAACATGAATTTGATCAGTTCTGCTTAGGTACCAGCCCAGAGTGAGTTTGAACTATACCATGAGTGGCCAACATTTTCATATTTGCTCTGCGGGCCGCAAGTAGACACCTAGCGGGCCGCATGCGGCCCGCGGGCCGCGGGTTGGCCACCCTTGAACTATACCCACCCATTTATATATAAATCAACAACTGGGCGAATAACAAAAAAAATGTCCAAACAAATATTTCAAAAGATGCAGAGAATCCACGGCAGTTAACACACTATGGAGGGAAGGTATTTCTACCCGTTCGGTCGATTGATGCTTAAGGACGGGAAGGGTAGTTTTACCTTCTGCGCCGGCCTCATTTCAAAGTCAGAAAAGTAGGAATTACATATTTAATGTAATATATGAATATTCTGTACCAATCTCTTTGTTAAGGTCTTAACTAAATGTACATAATGATCAAATCCCGTCGCCAGCGGTCCGCAGGCGTAAAAACACCCGTCAGAAATGTGTTAAGGGTGAAATACGCTTGCTGTACAATGCAATGATGCAATTATTTTATTGAAAATTATTACCATTAAAAATTGGTACCAAAAAAAAATTGTCCGCCTCCGTAGTGTAATGGTCAGCACGCTCGGCTACCGTTCTGGAGGTCCCGGGTTCGATTCCCAAGGGGGGTAAAATAAATATTAGTGATTATTTCACTGTCATATTTATTCAATATTACCCTGGACTGGTACCTGAAGCGGAGGGCTGATCACCTTTCCTTGATGTGTAAACGATCAAGATAACACTGCGTTTATATGACGCAGTGCCCTATGCACCATTGGGGTGCGGATAAGGGTTTTTATTATTTATTAAAAATTGGGTAAGAAAATCATTTTTTTAAATACATTTTAAATAATATTTCCTCAGTTTGACGACACTTTTTGTCACTCCCATTTACTGGACAAAATTTGTATAAAAAAATTATATATGGAATGTTAAGGACATTCAGAAATGAACCTGTCCAGGAGTAAAGCAGTACGTGTACGGACATTTATATCTAAAATGTAATCGATCCATCTCTTTGGTGGTCTGCCCGAGTGTCGTCTACCTTGGAGCGCTGTGCAGTGCAATGTAGGGGAGTCTGGATGGTTCCATTCTCCTCCCACGCGCATACCATTGTCTCCTTCGTTGCCTTCCCCACCTAACGACATCTACCATCTCGCATATCATACACTACATAATTTTATTAAATTGTAATTTGTTTTCAGAAAAAAATATAAATAACGCATGGTTTTCAACCCCTGCCTTGTTGTATATATAACATTTTAACCCTCCCTTCCCGGTATTGTGTACCTAGTACACATTGCTTCTAATAACCATCAATATCTCTATAAATATAATAAATACAAGGCTAAGATTTTAGGTATTCCTCCATAACATATTAACGCATTTATTTAAAAAATAATATTAAAAATAATCTGAATTTATCGGGAACATCGAAGTATTTTGTGAATATCGGAAACAATTTTGCGTATAAACAGCGCGTGAGAGTGTGCGAGAAGCGTGACACTATATTCGCATCTCACTCTTGCATACTTGCACAGTGCAAGTGCGAGAAGCTCAAAGCTCAATGTTCTCAGTCTTCCTCCGGCTAGCGGCTAGCGCCGCTAGCGGCACTCGGCAGTAGCTCTTGAGCTTCCAACTAGAGTGGACCTATGCTTGTTCCGTGAGCGTTGCCCGATGGTTTTTTTTTAATGTTTTCAGCAAATAAATCTAAATTATTATAATTTTTTACTTCATTTATAATTAATTTAGGGGATTAGCTATGAACATCCGTGTTTTTCCGATTTAAAATAGCTAATTTTTTATTGTGTAGTGACTACTCAACACCGGGACGCGCGTTTTTATTTTAGCACCGGAAGAGAAAGGTTAATTTAGTCTAGCCTCCCACCAGTTTGGTGATCTAAGAACAACGTAACGCGATTACTGATCAAATAAAATAAAAGTTGAAAAGGCTAAACAGTTGTGGTTTTATTATATTTTTTAAAAAGTGACTAACTAGATACGTACTTAAACTAACTAACTAACTAACTAACTGTTAAGCCGCCTCTCCGCAGGAGAAGACAGAGATAATAGAACGCCACACCAATCTGTCTTTGAAAACCATCTTTGCCTCTTTCACATTCATGCATTTGCTCATACATACCTGCCAATTATTCCGACTCCTGACCTGACCACTTTTAAGTATTTGAATTACTTGACACGCCAAGTTTTCCTCGGTCTTTCTGAGCTTCTATTTCTAACTACATTCGCCTCATTTTTTTTACTGTTCTTTCTTCACATGCCCAAAGCATCTCAACACACTTTTCTTAACCTAACCTTGCCCACACTCTCCTTATCATTCATTGTTCACTTTGTGTAATACCACTATTTCATACTACTACTGCTACTACCATCATGTCGATTCCCCGCAGGGGTAGGCAAAAAAGATAGAACACCACACTCTTCTGTCCTGACATACACTCCTTGCCTCCTTCACATCCATACATCTAGTCATACATGCCCTCTGATTACGCAGACTTTTGACACCACACCACTTCATGGCTACCGATTTTGAAATAATTATTCCGTCAATGGAATAAAGTAGTATTTTTAAGTGGTATTACACAAAGCAAACAATGAACGATAAGGAGAGTGTTATATTACCATATCACAAAGTCAAAAATGCTTTTAATATACAAAATATAACCTCTCCACTTTTAAGTATTTCAAATACTAGATCATGCTAAGTTTTCCTCGGTCTTACTGACTTTTTATTTGAGTGGTCCACTTGAAAACCACGTTATGTTAAAAAATTAAGTTTTTTTTATAAAATGGTTCCAATCGGTAGACAATTAAAAATATTAACGTCCGTATTTAATATAATCTGCCAAAACTCGTGAAATTAAGAATAAAATAGAATAGAAAAATCAATACTCTTGCAGAACTTGCTATGCCAATCGACAGTTCACTTTTTAAAATCACTCAAAAAGCTCAAATCGGTAGAAGATTTACTATTCTACCGATCGCCACCATTGGCTAAAAAACTCCATTTTTTAACCTAGCATGGTTTGCAAGTACTCATTTCTGATATAAAATATAGAAGTACATTCGCTTCAGAAATTTGATTTATTGTTCTTTACTGATTCACACGTTTCAACCATCTCAACACACCTCAGACACGATCTAAGGCTTATTTTTCATCTTTTATTTTGAGAAATAAAAATGTCTAAGTCTTTTTAGTTAACTAGTTTCGGCAACAACCTGTTGCCCTCTTCAGGGTTTAATTTATGACTAAACATATATATAAAAAAGAATGAGTGGATAAAAAAACAAAGTCTTTTTATTTCTCAAAATAATATATCAATATGATCCACAAAGTTAATGCTTTCAATATTCAAAACATTATTTTTCATCTTTAACATCAAAAGTACTGCCTATTATTTGTAAATAGTCATTACTTTTGACCCGGCGTAGCTTGTTTAGATTTCTGTTTGAACACCGCATCCCAGCTTCCGGCCTGCACGCGGTTCAACTTGATCCCTTTCATCTCCAAAACCTTGTGGAACTCGCTTAAGGAACATTCCGGAAGGAGAGAGACGTATCTCTCAACGAAACTGTCCATCGGAGAGTTGGTATCGCTGTTCATCAGCGGCGCCATCACGAGCTTCAAAATCATTTCGGCGTTTGTCATGCTTTTAACGACGACCTTGACATATCGCGGTGGAGCAGGTCTCTTGACTTGAGAGCCGATGGAAGGCAGATCCATCAGGACTGTCTTCAGCATGTGCGTGTCTAACAAGAGCTGCTCTGAGCCTACCGTACTGATGGGCTTGCACTTGTATATATTCTGGATAAACTTCGGAATGAACGAGTTAGCAAACTCGACGCAAAACTGCGTGAAGTACTTTCGGGAGGATGACAAGTTGTCACGAAGAACCGGAACTGTCGTCTTCAGATGCGATATGATCTGCGTCACGTACGGACTCTGGTCTCCTACTGTTTCTATCGTCTGCCAGGAGAGTTTGGTCATCGCTAGCAGCGACGGCTCGCAAGCAATCTCCAAGTCTTGTACCAGTAGCTTTATGGAGTTCAAGATGATCTTGTGGAAGAGGTACTGCTCTTGCGATAGGTCGACCTTGTCAGCCAATCCCGGGGTGACTTTTTCTTTCAACTTCTGCTCCAAGTGTACGGTGGTCTCGAGGCAGTATTCGGCAGTTGTGATGATGCAGGTGATTCGAGCCAACTCCTGTTTTGTGAATCTGTAAAAATGATGAGATGTGGTCCTTTAATCTGTAAATATAAGACAGATTCCCGCAGGGGAAATATTCAACTAGCTACAACTTATGAGAGTCAAACAACTACAGTGGAACACCAGAAATCCAAAATCCCGGAAAAACCAAGCAAGATTTTGAAGAAAAACATTTAAAATGTGCCAGGTTTGTGGTCCCGTGGTTAGTGTCGCGGACTCTTAAGTCAGCATTTCTCGGTTCGAACCCACTCTACCACAATTTGATACCTATTTCTAACAATGAGCTGCTTAGGCTCACAGAAATAGTATGAAATTGAAATATTTGTATACATAATAAAGACATCTTTATATTTTTTTTAAAAACTGGTTGTTATATGTATATTTTTTTGGTTGGACTTTTCATTACTTGGTCAATATGGTCAGTATTTATGAATATGGGTGTGTTTTGGATATTCGAGCAATGATATCACCAATATATCATCAAACAATCACAATACTATTTTTTTGGATTCCCTCTGTTTTTGTGCTTCTAGAAGTCGTTTCCTGACTGCAAAAGTCACACATTTATTATTATAAAATTATTATATACAGGGTGGCACAAATATAAACAACCGCTTATTAATTATCGGAAGATTTTTGCAAATGGCGTCGTACAGTGGCGGTACTTCCCTAGAAGCCCAAAAGCCCGGCTTGCCTAACAACTCCAAATAAAAATGACTTAATCTGGACGAAATGATTAAAAATACATGATTAATGTATAACTGTTTTTAAATTATCACGCGCTTTTATGATTATTACACACTATGCATGCCATTATATGGTGATGGTACTTATTGGTGATGGTTGATATCTGAGGAAGATATTTTATTATAGTGAACATTTTCTTTATTTCAAGGTGATGGCTATACCTTACAAAAGTTATATGTATGCATATTTTTACAATGATTATAATACATGGTTTATATTTACAGTACTTTCTGGGTGCTTACTATACTGGGAATGATATGAGGTGAAGAAATTATAGGTACATCATGTATGATGTAATATATTAATATATTAACGAATGTGTAAAAAAACGGGTTTGCCTTACTGGTAAACCCTAGGCACGCCACTGGCGTCGTACGTCAATCATATTTGAAATTTGTGAACTAGACAGCTGCAGTATACAAATAAATTGATAAAACGGACACAAATGTATATCAACACTGGTGGCAGCCACTTATTCAGACTCAGAGAATTGACGTTTTTCTTTAATATACTTTTATCTACCATTAGCATTTTCATGTCATAATCCATATCTGTATAAGCGCCCTCGAGGTAGTATTTTACGAAAATGGCGCTATATAAATTTTCCAAAATTATTATTACTAACACATTGAGTGAAAAATTAGAAAAAAAACATCCTGGGGGTCGCAACTGTAAACAGACTGATAGAATTAATGAATGGGTAGAATTGGTGAATGTTACACGTGTGTAAAGTGATCACTTAAACCAGCCTATGACGGTCGTCAGACCCGTAAATGCCCAGACTTCCATATTCTTCTTCATCTTTGATGAGATGTTAAAAAATAATATGAAAATAACTCCTGTAATTGGAGATAATCCAGATTTTGTGAACAAGTATTTGGACACAATCAAAATGTTGTAAATAAATTGTCTGGTCAAATTATAAGCTTAATAATAGAAATGAAAATGGTGTTTTCTGCCGTTTCTCATGTGTGTGATTATAATCCAGGATTCGGACCTCACATACTAATATAAGAGTTTCTGCTTAGTAAAAAGCTTCTTTACATCTCACCAATAGATGTCTCTAGTGAAGTTCTAGTGATTCAAGAACAAAGTTTCTAAATTGGTTCATATATATAGAACTTCCAAGAATTTGAGTGGTGTGGTTGTCAATAATGGGTAGAATTGGTGAATGTTACACGTGTGTAAAGTGATCACTTAAACTAGCCTATGACGGTCGTCAGCCCCGTAAATGCCCAGACTTCCATATTCTTCTTCATCTTTGATGAGATGTTAAAAAATAATATGAAAATAACTCCTGTAATTGGAGATAATCCAGATTTTGTGAACAAGTATTTGGACACACTCAAAATGTTGTAAGTAAACAGACTGCATACAAATGTGAAGGTTGCGGTAATTTTTTTGAAACACAAAGCAATAAAAATGTATAATAAACAAAATGTATGACAAAAAAAAGCAATAGTCTGTCCAGGAGGCCACACAGAAAGTGCATACATTTACATTACATGGCAAACGTGAAGCGTATCTAATTCACACAACATAAAATCCAATCCATGATTGGAGTTATTACCTGACGCAGTCTCCTTCCCTGAGGAGTGACTGAAAGTTCTGCATGAACGTGGAAGCCGACAGGTCCTTGGTGATGGAATTAGCGGGAGTGGCAGAAGGCAGACCTCCCTGCAGAACACTGTTGGCGTAATTCCGGAGATACTTCTGGAAGATTGTTGTCAGACCTGTAACCGAAAAAAACTAATCAATAAAACAAGAACTCCCAAAAAAATTACTCCAAAAAGGGTCTCTGCTAGAAGCTTTCTCAATCCAACAAAGATAGCTCTTGTGATCTCATTTGTACAGCGTCATGAGGTTAATGACATATCGCTCACTCCTTTCAAGAACGTCATAAATCAAAAAACTTGCTTTTTCAGGAGAACGTTTTTAAAGTTTAAAAATATAACACAATGTACTAAAAATAAATATCAAGCCACTTATTGAACTTTTTACTGTGCAACAGATCTTTTTAGGTAAAACCTGAAGGTTTTAAAGGAAGGAAGTAAATTTCAAAAAATAATTAAAAAATACCTTTCCTTCAAAATGCAAAATAACACTTTCAGCCCTGAAGCGGGTAAATATTAAGTTAAAGATGTGCAGCTTTTGCTGGGATATAGTACATTTTCTGGGCATTCCGAAAACATGCACAACTAAAAATTGTCAATTTTTGATTTTTGACGTTCTTGAAAGGAATGAGCGATATGTAGGACATCTCAGAATAAATTAAGAAGAACATAGAAGTATGGGCATTTCTAGGGCTAGTGTATTGCATTACTCTAGGCAACTAGAAACTGCTTAAATGCGAATGCTTAGGTGGTCAGCTGGAGTGTCCCTTGGAGACAAAATCTAGAGTTCACGCATTCGTGGAAGCCTGGCTATAACAGGCATCAATAGTAAGGTAGAGGAAAAGCAATTGGGATGGTATGGGCACATAGGACGCAGAGAACCTGATCATATTGTGAACCAGGCAATCGCCATAGATCTTCCTCGAAAGACAACTAGAGGAAGACCAAAGAATTCATGGATGCTGCAGGAAGATAACATGATTCAAAGGCATGGCCTAGGTGATGTTGTCCATGATAGAAGGACCTACAGCCTGAGGACGAGGAGAGCTGACCCCAACAGTCTACAAAGACGATAAATCGGTATGGAGCCAGGAAGAAGAAGTAGTACATTGCGCGTATGCGCATACTGAGAAACATACCTAGCATGGGTTGCCCTGTGGTCAGCTGGGAGCACTGCACCATACACTTCTTGTAGAAGAGGAAGAGATCTGCACAGCTGGGAAGCACGCTGCTCTGCCCGCTGTCGCTTATTCCTGATGGAGCTTGCTTCGCGTCCTGAAAAATAACACTATTTTGGAACTACATATTAAGAATATGCGTGTGTTGGTGACACAACATCCCGCAATCGTGAATATACCCGCAAAGTCTGACAAGCGGCATTCTAGATTAGTTTCTCCTAGAAAACAGTCACTCACTTAGAGCTACCTCTTTAACCCTTATCCGCACCCAATGGTGCATAGGGCAGTGCATCGTGTTGACGCAGTGTTATCTTGATCATTACCTACACGAAGGCAAGGTGATCACTCCTGCACTTCAGGGACCAGTCCAGGGTAATATTGAATGAATATTACACTGTAAAATCACCAATATCATTTATAGATTTGGCGCTCAACTTGTAGAATTCCATTTTAATTTATATATGACGGTCGTCAGTCCCGTAAATACCCAGACTTCCATATTCTACTTCATCTTTGATGAGGTGTCAAAAAAAAAAAAAAAATTATAATATCTATAAACCTTGTCCGCCTCCATAGTGTAATGGTCAGCATGCTCGCCTACCGTTCTGGAGGTCCCGGGTTCGATTCCCAGGGGGGTTTAATAAATATAAATGATTTTTTCACTCTAATATTTATTCAATATTACACTGGACTGGTACCTGAAGTGGAAGGCTGATCACCTTTCCATCATGTGTAATCGATCGAGATAACACTGCGTTTATATGAAGCAGTGCCCTATGCACCATTGGGGTGCGGTAAGGGATTTATTTTATTATTATAAACCTTGTACATATAAGCAAGATAAATTATAAATGAAACTCCTACATAAAAATTAAAAATCCCAATTTACCTGCACGAATCTCTCCATCAACTCTGCTAGATTGGTATCCAAGCTCTCTATGTATAAATATAGATACGGTTCAAAGCAGCTTCCGATGAGACCTATGAAGGGTGACTTCTCAGTTGGAGTGGTCTGCGACACTCCATCCGGCAGATCTGGAAGGTCTTCCAGTTTCTCAACGGATCCCTGAAATATTAACAGGAAAATAACAGGGTTAACCGGTTAACCGGATCCACGCGGCTCGCATAACCGTATGTGTTTTAACAAAACATGCCCCATACGCGGCTGACATAAGCGTATGTGTTTTTACTTTGCTCCAAGTTTCGAACCTCAGTTCAACTTGGAGGGATTTTTTCATTTGGATAAAATAATACGTCAATCTTTGGCCTTATGACATCTGTTGAAATATCTGACTAATAATTTGTAAATCACAAGGATAAATAAAAGAACAGATCCCTGATTTTTCTTGCGGTCGATAATTAGTCCGCGCCATATTCATGCCCTATATCTGTCTCACTCTCGACGCTACGCATCGCCAGTGGGTAAGAGTGACACACGATGCGTGCTTTGATTTATTTATGTTACGATCTTATTTGTTTATATTACAATATATTTCAAGAATAATGTAACACAAGTGTATTATAGTACCAAAAAGGCACAATGAATCCCATTGAACGTTTTTGTTTAGGAAAACAAATTGTTTCTTAACTAAATACATAATAAAAGTAATCATTTAAAAAACGGCAAAATACCGCCGCGCACGGGCGTCTCTCAGGAACAAAGTCAACGTGGTTAAAAGGTTAACTGCCAAAAGCGTCTTAAGACGCATAATTTTCTGTGAATGGAGTGCCGCTCATACAAAAATTACGTCTTAAGACGCGCCGTTTTAAATGGGCTTTAACTAAAAAAATCAATTATTTAAAATGTACAAATATATTGAACGCATAGTGACATCTATTGAGAATATCTTTGCATACTTAGAACTGAAACAGAATTTGTTTTTACCACTTAAAACGTAAATTGAAGAGAGCTTTGTCGTCGGTCAACTAATGACGCTTGGGGTTGTCCAATAATCCCCGAGTTGCCGTCACTGCTGAATCTGATGACAGTGATTTTAGAGTCGATTCTGATGATTTTTAATTTTTAATTTTTTTAAATCATAGTTTGTGTGTGTTAATATTAAACTAACATAAACAATTACTTTTGACATATAATTTAGTTTTCATATCATTGCAACCTTGCACCATGAACAATTAATTTTATGATTATGGATAAATGACTGCACGACTGGCACGCTCTTCATTTATTTGGTAAGTTTTATAAATAAACGTTATTACACTTTCAATAACGATATGCTTAGAAGGTTTTATTTTTGTCGTAAAATTCGCGGCGTGCTGGGCACCGCCATACATGTACCTGCCGGCAATCAAAAGGTTAACCTTTTAACTTCGTTAACTTTGTTCCTGAGAGACGCCCGTACGCGGCAGTATTTTGCCGTTTTTTAAATGATTACTTTTATCATGTATTTAGTTAAGAAACAATTTATTTTTCTAAACAAAAACGTTCAATGGGATTCATTGTGCCTTTTTGGTACTCCATAATACACGTGTGTCACATTACTCTTGAAATATATCGTAATATAAACAAATAAGATCGTAACAAATAAATCAAAGCACGCTTCGTGTGTCACTCTTACCCACTGGCGATGCGTAGCATCGAGAGTGAGACAGATATAGGGGCATGATTATGGCGCGGACTAATTACCGACCTCAAGAAAAATCAGGGATCTGTTCTTTTATTTATCCTTGTGATGTTACAAATTATTATACAGATATTTCAACAGATGTCATAAGGCCAAGGATTGACGTATTATTTTATCCAAAGTTCCACACCGTGAAAAAATCCCTTCAAGTTGAACTGAGGTTCGAAACTTGGAGCAAAGTAAAAACACATACGCTTATGTCAGCCGCGTATGGGGCATGTTTTGTTAAATCACATACGGTTATGCGAGCCGCGTGGATCCCGTTAACAAGGATAGTTTTGACGGAGCCAAATTATTGCATATAAAACTGGATTGACAAGTAATTACCGTTTCATCATCGTCAGGGTTCTCGAATGGATTTGTGGTTTTTAGTTGATTGGTTGGCGTTTTTTCACCACTGCTAAATGCCTTGTTCGGTTGAGCCCCTTCTCTTAGCGTTATTCCTAGAAACGAGTAGTAATAAAGATAGACTTATATATTACAAGATTATTACAAGATGACATAAAAACAGATATTAGTATTACAAGATGACATAAAAACAGACCTATTTATTAGAATAAGGAGTAATAAAGGTAGACCTATTTATTACAACAAGGAGTAATAAAGGTAGACCTATTTATTACAACAAGGAGTAATAAAGGTAGACCTATTTATTACAACAAGGAGTAATAAAGGTAGACCTATTTATTACAACAAGGAGTAATAAAGATAGACCTATTTATTACAACAAGGAGTAATAAAGATAGACCTATTTACTACGATAAGAATCAATAAAGACAGACTTATTTTAAGAAGATTATTATTTTTATTTCACTCTTTCCAACCCTTATCCGCACCCCAATGGTGCATAGGGCACTGCATCATATAAACGCAGTGTTCTCTTGATCGTTTACACATGAAGGAAAGGTGATCAGCCCACCGCTTCAGGTACCAGTCCAGGGTAATATGGAATAAATATTAGGGTGAAAAAATCACTTATATTTATTTGACCCCCCTGGGAAACGAACCCGGGACCTCTAGAACGGTAGCCGAGCGTGCTGACCATTACACTACGGAGGAGGACAGTGATATTGCTTCAGCATTTTTCCCATCGTATGGGTAAAGATTGTTCAGCGCTGATGGTTAAAATACTCAAATAAGAAATCATACCAACCCGTAAATCTTTTATCCAACAATGTCTCAAAGTGGAATGTCTTCTGTATAGCGTACAACAGTAACTTGACATCAATTTCCTGTTTTCTGGCGGCCATCACTTTTGAAAGCTCCGACTTAGTCAACTAGAAACAAAACAATGTAATATTATATACAGTGACAAAAAGAAACGCACAGAAGCTCAAAAGCACACAGCGATCTATGGAAAGGTCTATGCTTAGAAAATTTGGAGCAATTGTGTTATTTTCACAAAACTAGACTTTTTCCACGGCACACACTTTGTGGAACAATGATATAGGGAATGTAGTTTAGTATAACTAACTAACTAACTAACTAACCATCACGCCGCTTCCCTGCAGGGGTAGGCAGAGAGAATAGAGCGCCACACCACTCTGTTCTTGCAAACATTCTTCGCCTCTTCCACGTTCATGCATCTCCTTATACATACCCGCCGATTGTTACGACTCCTAACCTGACCACTTTCAAGTATTTGGCATACCTGATCGTGCCATGTTTTTTTTGGTCTTCCTCTGCTTTTTTTCCCGCTAACATTCGCCTCATAAATTTGTTTTACCGTTCTTTCCTCACTCATTCGTCCATGTCCACATTCTACATGTCCAAACCATCTCAACACACCTTTCTTAATTTTATCGATAATGCTTATCTCAGCTTTGCATTCCTTCCTTATTTCACTATTCGTACATCTATCATACATCGTTTTGTCGCACATTCTTCTGAGAGATCGCATTTCGACTGCATTCAGTCTACTTTCATAGTATAACTACCTTCCCTATATCATTATTCGACACATTGTGGAACAATGAAATAGGGAATGTAGTAACAATGATAAAGGTAATTGGAAACCGACTGATATTCTCACCTTACAAAATTCTATTACAATCATCTCGGAGACCTCCCAGTCAGGAGGGAAGATGGTGCCAAGGGACTCTTCAAACTTGATGAGATGTCTCTTCACCCACGCGTAACGCTTGTCCACTTTATCTAACCACGCTGTATCTTGATTGGTCGAAAACAGATGCCCATATTCCTGAAAAAAGCACATGATACAAAAAAATATTCGAACTCTCGGGCTGTGTCGGGTTGTGGTCCCTTGGTTAGTGTCGCGGACTCTTGAGTCAGAGTTTCTCGGTTCGAACCCACTATACCACAATTTGATACCTATTTCTAATAATGAGCCGCTTAGGCTCACAGAAATAGTATGAAGTTGAAGTATTTTTGTAAAAAATCACAAATATTTCTCTTTTTTTATCTTCATTAAATAAAAATCATACTTTGTTTTTAACCACTATCATTTTTATTACTTCTATGGGGAAAATGGGGAACCTTGTTGTTTAAACATCGCAATGGGAGAAAGAGATTGAAAAAAAGGAAAATGGCTTTGTTTTGCTTGATGTTTTAAAGAATAATAATGAGTTAATATATCTTACTTGTAACTGCATACCGATGAACCATTTCAATAGATCTTGTTTGACTTTTGGATCTAAAGTGGACACAACCAGACATGCTTCTGCTAATGTCTTGTTAGGGACATAGTTTTTTGAAGAGGTAGCTAAAAGAAAAAAAAATGTTGTAGTGTGGTTGTAAATCATCATGGTGAGAGTTATGTGTATAAAGTAATCACATAACACATTGTTATCAGGCAGTTTGTTAATCAACAACACCCAATTCCCATCTGTACAATGTTTGCAGGCGTCTGTCGCGCTCTACCTAAAGTAAGCAAATACAACGCTCGCAAGTGTCTCCCGCTCTCTACCAACAGTATGGAAAAGGACCCTAATTATACTCTGGCAGTCTGCCGCCCGACCCTCAGTATACTAACCACAAGTAGCCGTAACACCCAGTTCCCATCTGTACAATGTTTGCAGGCGTCTCTCGCACTCTACCTAAAGAAAGCAAATAGAACGCTTATGAGCGTCTCCCGCTCTCTACCAACAGTATGGAAAAGGACCCTAATTATACTCTGGCTGTCTGCCGCCCGACCCTCAGTATACTAATCACAAGTAGCCGCAACACCCAATTCCCATCTGTACAATGTTTGCAGGCGTCTCTCGCGCTCTACCTAAAGTAAGCAAATAGAATGCTTGCAAGTGTCTCCCGCTCTCTACCAACAGTATGTAAAAGATACTTTATTTTTGACATCTCATCAAAGATGAAGAAGAATATGGAAGTCTGGAAATGTGTAAATAAATTATCTGGTCAAATTATAAGCTTAATAATAAAAATGAAAATGGTATTTTCTGGCGTTTCTCATGTGTGTGATTATAATCCAGGATTCGGATCTCACATACTAATATAAGAGTTTCTGCTTAGTAAAAAGCTTCTTTACATCTCACCAATAGATGTCTCTAGTGAAGTTCTAGTGATTCATGAACAAGGTTTCTAAATTGGTTCATATATATAGAACTTCCAAGAATTTGAGTAGTGCGGTTGTCAATAATGGGTAGAATTGGTGAATGTTACACGTGTGTAAAGTGATCACTTAAACCAGCCTATGACGGTCGTCAGCCCCGTAAATGCCCAGACTTCCATATTCTTCTTCATCTTTGATGAGATGTCAAAAAATAATATGAAAATAACTCCTGTAATTGGAGATAATCCAGATTTTGTGAACAAGTATTTGGACACACTCAAAATGTTGTAAAAAGATACTTTTATGTGTATCCTACAAACATTGTGTTAAACCAGCCTATGACAGCTCAAAAGCGCTATAAATACCCAGACTTCCATATTCTTCTACATCATGCAGTATTTTACGAAAATGACGCTATATAAATTATCCAAATTTATTATATGTGATGAATGAAAGAATGCAGTAAAAAAATTATATCAACCAGTGTAAAAATAAAACCTCAAATCTCAAACAAGTTAGCTAAATGCGCTAAACACTTAACTACAAAGACAACCAATAACAGAGTTTCTAGAGGGTATGCTTGGCTACAATAGTTAAGAGACTAGAAGGAATATGTATTTGATTACGCATTTTTATCCATTGCTGCGCGGTATGATGGATAATCCTGAAATTATCCGGAACATTGGTCTGTAAGTTCTCGAAAGTTAGCCAAGACAGCGTCGACATAGGTTGTTTCACATTCCCTATATACAGGACCAACCTGCCAATGGTTATGCCTGTAGGAAGAGCCACCGCTATGTTGAACATTATCACATTGGATATTGATCTGTTCCATGTGTCCGAAGGAGTTTTCCGAAGCGGGATTCTTTTACACCTTTAAATCTTCTTGCTTACTTTTAATATTTCTCTCTCTCTCTAACCCTTATCCGCACCCAATGGTGCATCGTATAGAAGCAGTGTTATCTTGATCGTTAAAATACATCAAGGAAAGGTGATCAGCCTTCCGCTTCAGGTACCAGTCCAGGGTCATATTAAATAAATATTAGACTTAAAAATCACTAATATTTATTTTGACCCTCTTGGGAATCGAACCCGGGACCTCCAGCTTGGTAGCCTAGCGTGCTGACCATTACACTACGGAGGCGGACGCATTTAATATTGTTTTTTATGTAACTATATATTTTTTTTGTTGGTGAATAAAATTGAATTGAATAAAAATCAAATCCCTAACCTGTAAACGAGTCCTTAAAATCCGCCATGATCTGCGTTCCGAGTTCATTTCTGATCTGCGACACTTGATCATTCAGATCCTTGATTTGCTTAATGTCCGTGTATCTTTCAAAGTGTCGTATAACCTCCAAAATGGCCTGTAGAGGGAGCAAAATCTCTTTATACAAGCGCTTTTGAGTGAGCGTTTTAAGAGACTCGATGCCTCCAACCAACATGTGCAAATGATTCAGTGTAGTAATGGCCGCAGTCAGGTTGCATTTGGCGCAGTCCAGCTGTTTTATTTCGCTTGTTATTTCTCGCACCATATCCTCGCTTTTCTCCGCCTTTTTATTAATATCCCGCACTTGGATCGCGAGCTCTTTAATCACCTTATGAGCCTCTTCTAAAGCCTTTTGTCCGTCCTGTCGCGAGACGTTTTGCCCTCGCACCAACGTCTCTATTTCATCGTCGATCGTGCTAATTTTATACTCCATCTTGGAAATGACACTGTCTATATTTGATAAACTCTGCTCCGTTGGAAATAATGAGTTTATATAGTTAATTGTGTTGAAATCTGGATTATCTAGTTGATCGGTGTTCGGAAGAACTTGTTCGATGACACTTAAAACCGAGTCCGGAAATTGAATTTGCAACGTCCCGTTTGAGTCTTTGTCGTCGATGACTTCGGAGGGATCCATTTTGAGTTTATTTCATTAATGATTTCAAAATAAACACACTTTTTTTCAAAATGAAATAGGAAAACACAACGACACAGCCGAACACAACATAGGTTAATTTTGACAGCTTCTGTCAGTTGATGGAAATTTTATACGTCAACGAATTTGTTCATAAATGCCTACCTTATTGGTGTTCGAGAATTGTACACAAAAAATACCCACTCCATATAAAAATGATTTTCTAGTTGGAAGAATATCATGTTTGCGAGTGTTTTTGCCTAGAATTTTCACTCATGAATTACATGAAATTATAGTAACTTTAAACATAAAGAGTAAATCCATTCACAAGTATAAACCTAACACAAACTAACCATCACCCCGCTTCACCGCAGGGATAGGAAGAGAAAATAGAAAGCTACTAGACTACTGTCTTTGCACACAATCTTCTCCTTTTCCACATTCATACATCTTCTTATACATACACATCGATTATTCCGACTTCTCACATGACCACTTTCAAGTATGTGAAATACTTGATCATGCCAAGCTTTCATTGGTTTTTCTTTTTTTCTTATTTTATATTTAAAATAAATAATGGATATGTGTATTTATTTTAAACAGTTAAGTTAGAAACTAACAAACTATCACGGAAATTAATATAAGTAGTTGAAGAACACATTTTTTCTACCGAAATAAAATTTTTGTTTTAGTATTCTTTCATTAGGCATTGATAATGTTTTAGTACCCTGAAATTCTGTCTTTTTATCTTACTTTACAAAAGACGATATCTTCAATAATTTATTTATCATAGTATCTTCCTAGAATCCAAAAGGAATTAACAATGATGTAAGCCTGTGGATCATGTTTTAGCATAATGAGTATATTTTCTATTCCGATTTTTTTGCTATTTAAAATAATAAAAAAAATTATTATCTACCGAACGAAGGGCCTCGTTAGTTTATTTTAGTGGAATACGGTTTTTTTAAGGAATAATATTCGAACAGGCAAGGCTATTTCAATCTGACGTTTCTCTCCAAAAGTATTAGCTATGGCGAGATTTAGATCTATTTTGTATCCGATTCCATTGATTCGTCAAGATGATTCAGTTGTTGAACATTTTGATGATACATTCTCCGAAATTTATATGTAGAATATTTAAAAAAATCGGACTCACTTTTTATTCGTATCATTTTTTGTATTGTCAAAATCTTTATCACTTATGGTGGTTATCTCATCAATTCTATTTTTAATTTTTTTCCACTACATAAAAAATGTGATGAATTTGTTAGGTAGGTATTCAAAGTGTACTCATTGTACATGTGTGTTTTATATGCATGATAAAATGCATAGGTGAGGAGGAAATAATAATATTAAGAAACTTTTAAATACTGACGTATTCCCGCTAGTAATTTTATTATTTCTGTCTATCATTCCATGCCGAGAAACGTTTTTTTTTCTTCATTTTATTCATCCTGCTCTGGTTGTCACACATTGCTGAAAAACATTACAAACAACAGTGAAAAAAGTATAAACCACAACCCGAATCAAAAGTCCGGAGGGCATATTTGACTAGTTGCATGAAAGTTGATGAAGTAAGTATTGTTTGTATGTCGGATGCGTGTGGTGTTCCATCCCCTTTTCTTACCCCTAGATATTTGGTGTGATGATAATTATAATTGATTAAATAGAAATGTCTTCCTATCAAAATAATTCAAGCTAGACAGAACTTCTGACCCGCAGAATGGAAAAGGTAATGTGAAATAAACCCGTTCATATTAACATGAATGACCCGGATCGTTCGTTTATTTTTACCCGGTTCAGAGACCGGCTCTTTCGCTACATATTGTGCATGTTTCAGTTTTTTCCGTCGGTCGCGGGGTTCGAGCGCGTGTTTTGCGGGCGAAAAAATGTGAAAGACAATTGTTTATTTTCAGTTTTCTTTTATAAATTCTGTGTGATATTGTTCAAAATGACGCGGCTCACCGAAGAGATGGTCGTGGCCCGCTCGAAACAGTCGGATTTGGGTTCGATCAAGAAATTAAACTGCTGGTGAGTAATCCGCGACAGACGGAAGTGTTTTTTTAACATTTTTAAAATTACACAAAGCTATCATTTCATTGTTTTCCGCACCGTTATGGCTGTAGATAATTGGCCTGACAGTCGGATAGACGGACTGTTGTCTGAGGAATCTACGAAATATTGTTTTAAAGTAGATGCACGTCAATTTTCGGATGAAATTTATGCATATTTATTCGGTTATCGTTGCCTTTTTCGTCGATGAACCTTGAATATCTGCATTCCAGTATTTGTAACGATAGCTCCAGATAGATATAACGTAAGTTTGTCTTTGTTTTGTTATGATCATTACAATAAATGTATGTTTATTTCTTATTTACAAATAAACGTAAATACCCACGTGAATTTCAAAATATTTTTGACGTTGCGTTGAGTAACTTACCCCATATTCGTACAAAAGTAGCCTCAACTCTTTATTACATTTTTTTTCATTTGAAAAGATAATATCGCTCACTCCTTTCAAGAACGTCATAAATCAAAAAACTTGATTTTTCAGGAGAACGTTTTTAAAGTTTAAAAATAAAACACAACGTATTAAAAATAAATATCAAGCCAGTTATTGAACTTTTTAGTGTGTAACATATCTTTTTAGGTAAAGCCTGAAGGTTTTTTCTCCATTTGAAAAATATTTAGGATATTTAAAAAAAATATTAAATAATACCTTTTCTTAAAAATGAAAAAACAACATTTTCTGTCCTGTAGCGGGTAAATATTAAGTTAAAAATATGCCTCTTTTGCTGGGATATAGTGCATTATCAGGGCATTCCGAAAACATGCACAACTGAAAAGTGACGATTTTTGATTTATGACGTTCTTGAAAGGAGTGAGCGATATCTGTCTTATAAAAAATGTACGTACTCATTAAAGATTCATTAAAAGATTCGTTAAATCCATTAAAGATTCAATTTTCATATTCTCGGATTAAGGAAGAAATAAAATGAGATTTTTTCATGTAGCTAATAGATTATTCTTGACGTCTCAACATAGATGAAGAAGAATATGGAAGTCCGGGCATTTACGGGGCTTACGACCGTCACAGGCTAGTTTAAGTGATCACTTTACAAACGTGTAACATTCACCAATTCTACCCATGATTGACAGCTACTCAAATTCTTGGAACTTACATATATATTTATTGTTCGAATTCGAAACACAGTGCTTGAATTGGTAGAATTTCACTAGATACATCTATGGTGAGATGAAAGAAGCTTTTTATTTAGCATAAACTGTTTCATTTGTATTTGTAACCAGTATTTCGACACATTCAAAATGTTCTAAATAGATATTTATATTAAAAAAATATATATACCTACGTACTTATATAATAAAAAGTATATTTTTGACATTTCGTTTACTCCTTTCAAGAACGTCATAAATAAAAAAAAACTTGATTTTTCAGGAGAACGTTTTTAAAAGTTAAAAAATATAATACTATGTATTAAAAATAAATATCAAGCCACTTATTGAACTTTTTACTGTGCAACAGATCTTTTTAGGTAAAACCTGAAGGTTTTTTCTCCATTTGAAATATATTTTGTATATTTAAAAAAAGAATTAAACAATACCTTTTCTTCAAAATGCAAAAACAACACTTTCTGCCCTGTAGCGGGTAAATATTAAGTTTAAAATATGGCTCTTTTGCAGGGATATAGTACATTTTCTGGGCATACCGAAAACATAGACAACTGAAAATTGACGATTTTTTGTTTATGGCGTTCTTGAAAGGAGTGAGGGATTTGTGTAGAGTGAGTCATTCGTTATTCGTAGAAAAGTAACGTTAATTTTATTACGTTCTTTATTTTATCAAGTTTTCATTTTAAAACACGTCATTACGCTTGAAAATACTTTATTTATATGGTCTCGTATTTTGAAGTGATATTTTTTTTATTTCTATGTAAACATTATGGTACAAATGCTGCAGACACATAACGAAAATTGAATCAGGTATCACCCAAAATTGGGTGCTTTGCCAAAAATAAACAAAAAAAAAATAACGAAAATTGAAGTACAGGGTGGCAAATTAATCATCCAATTTAGTTTTGAATAACTATTTTACTAAATAAAATTTAAAAAAAACTGACTACCTAACCATCACGCCGCTTCTACGCAGGGGTAAGCAGAGAGAATAGAGCGCCACACCACTCTGCCCTTGCAAACATTCTTTGCCTCTTCCACGTTCATGCATCTCCTCATACATACGTGCCAATTGTTTCGACTCCTAACCTGACCACTTTCAAGTATTAGCTAACTAACTAACCATCATAGTGCTTCGCCACAGGGATAGGCAGGAGAGTATATATGTTATATGTTTTATTTAAAAAATATATATATTTTCGTTTTTATAGTAAACATTGTTACGACTCCTAACCTGACCACTTTCAAGTATTTGGCATACCTGATCGTGCCATGTTTTTGTCGGTCTTCTTTTCCCAATAACATTCGCCTCATAAATTTGTTTTACCGTTCTTTCCTCACTCATTCGTTCTACATGTCCAAACCATCTCAACACACCTTTCTTAATTTTATCGATAGTGCTTATCTCAGCTTTGCATTCCTTCCTTATTTCACTATTCGCACAAAAAAAATATATAGTAAAAAAAATAAAATAAATATAGAAAAAAAAATATAGTAAATAAATATATAGTGTTTTAAAATATTGGTACGGGAACATAGGCTATACTGATATTTCAAATATTAATAACACTGGTACAAGCAGGTTTGACTATCAAACCGGTTGTCAATTTATTATATAGTAGGTAGTGATTTTGACCAACCTGAATTAATTCAAGTAATTTCATATATTCATTTTATAATAATTTTAGCTGGACAAAAATATCTGTAAAATCGAAGCGTTGAGAAAAAAAATTGTTTCAATTAATCTGTTTGATACTGTATTATAAAAATAAAAAAAAAAAACAAATTTATGAGGCGAATGTTATTGGGAAAAGAAGCAGAGGAAGACCGAGAAAAACATATCAAAACGTAAACATTACCTATTATTATTGTCTTTATATAGATAATACATTAAACGAACCAATTTCGATGAAAACTCCCTCTGAATGACAAATAATACGTGACGTCATATCCCTATCGGGCAGGGGTTGTCAAACTTAAAAAAGATGCCATCGAAAATATTTTATTTTTTATAAAAAAAAAGTGAAAAAAAGAGCAGAGGAAGACCGAGAAAAATATGGCACGATCAGGTATGCCAAATACTTGAAAGTGGTCAGGTTAGGAGTCGTAACAATCGGTGGGTATGTATGAGAAGATTCATGAACGTGGAAGAGGCGAAGAATGTTTGCAAGGACAGAGTGGTGTGGCGCTCTATTCTCTCTGCCTATCCCTGCGGGGAAGCGGCGTGATGGTTGGTTAGTTAGTTAGTTTTAGTCTATAATATTTTTGTCCGCCTCCGTAGTGTAATGGTCAGCACGCTTGGCTACCGTTCTGGAGGTCCCGGGTTCGATTCCCAGGGGGGTCAAATAAATATAAGTGATTTTTTCACTGTAATATTTATTCAATATTACACTGGACTGGTACCTGAAACGGAGGGCTGATCACCTTTCCTTCATGTGTAAACGATCAAGATAACACTGCGTTTCTCTGAAGCAGTGCCCTATGCACCATTGGGGTGCGGGTAAGGGTTTTCGTTGTATTGTATTGTAAATTTGTATTGTAGTTTTTTTTATTATATTATGTTATTTTTGTATATATTCTGTTGGTTTCTGTTTTCCAATAATAAAAAAATAAAAATTCATACGATTTTTTTTAAATAAACTATTTCTCATATTATTATAGGGTTTTTTTTTATAAGACGTCAGTATTGTGAAAACATTCTAAAACGGAAGTGTTCCGCTTACGAACGCGCATTTTTCTCCTTTATTTACTATCCGTTTACAAAACCGCTATCGGAATATATTTAGTCGATATGGCAAATATCCGTTTGTACGAAATGCGTTCCGGTATCGTACTTCAAACACAACTGTTTATTGTCTTCGATAAGAAGCCGCTCGGCAATCATAACAGTACTCACTTTCACTAGCGGCGGGATCACAGATGGGCGATGCTCCTTATCGGCGTGGTCAAGTCGTAAAATTGGCGCGTTTTCTCAACCGCGCGGTAACCATAGCAAATGTTATCCTCGTCGTGTGGCAGGGTAAAGAATGAACATAAATGTTTAAACATGTTACATACATAACGCTCACTCCTTTCAAGAACGTCAAAAATCAAAAATCGTCAATTTTCAGTTGTGCATGTTTTCGGAATGCCCAGAAAATGTACTATATCTCAGCAAAAAAATCATATTTTTAACTTAATATTTACCAGTTACAGGGCAGAATGTGTTGTTTTTGCATTTTGAAGAAAAGATATTGTTTAATTATTTTTTTTTAATACACTAAATATTTTTCAAATGGAGAAAAAACCTTCAGGTTTTACCTTAAAAGATCTGTTGCACAGTAAAAAGTTCAATAAGTGGCTTGATATTTATTTTCAATACATTGTATTATGTTTTTAAACATTAAAAACGTTCTCCTGAAAAATCAAGTTTTTTGATTTATGACGTTCTTGAAAGGAGTGAGCGATAAGTCACATATATAATATTCCCGATGAGTAATTTCCGGGATTAAGACTAAAAAACTTATCCATTTTTAATTAATGTTTTACTTAGTAAATACCACTATTTCTTAAATTCTACTGTGACACGTGTTTCGATGCATTCCGCATCATTTTCAAACACCGTATGTGAAGCTAATTCTAAATTTTAGAGTTGGGTCCTTGGGACGTTGAAGGTTGAAGAGGGGGTAGTAGGTGTGTCTTATTTTTATATATTAATTTAATTTTTATTTTTTATTTGTATTTCTTATTTGGATCTGACTCGGGAGGATGCAAGGGAGCTGGCAGCCGACAGAAAAGCCTGGAGACAGTTTGTGGACTCCATATGCTCCACCTAGGGAGCGGATATGGTTATTATTATTATTTCTTATAACTGGGAACGTAGACAAGAATTCGCTAACCATTTAATAGATAATGATCACAAATTTAACCACAATAACGTAGAAATCCTAGATACGAAAAGCCATAAACTGCAACATTTTGAAACAATAGAAATTCATAAAAATAAAAATAACAATAAACCCATAATTAACAATATGACAATGACTAAAGCCTCTCCCCTTTTGTCTATTTGATAAAAAATTAAAATAAAAAATTAAAATTAAATTAATTAATAAAAATAAAACATCTACTACCCCCTCTTCGACCTTCAACGTCCCAAGGACCCAACTCTAAAATTTATAAGGTAATGGTTAAAAAAGTTCCCCGACCGCTGCCCTAAAACGATCCCTCCGATAACGCCTTATTTTTTTTTTTCAATTTATTCAACAACAAAAAAATAATATATACAAAACAAACAATATTCAAGGCGTATATATTAAAAGTAAGCAAGAAGACTTAAAGGTGTAGAAGAATCCCGCTTCGGAGAACAGATCAATATCCAATGTGATATATTTTTTTTTATCTGAGCCCACCATCCACCCGCAGCAGTTATAGAGTCCTGAGGGACTCTCTGTCAGCTGCACATAGAGGAAAATCTTCAAAATATTTCTGAAGCAATAAATATTGCTTTATTCAATTAATGAGGGGGGAGGAGGATGTACGGACAGAGGCCGACACTTCGTCCCCACCCCTCGGGATCCCCTCATTACCTCTTTTACTTTTAATAAAATAAAAACAATAAGAAAACAACAACAAAAAAATAACAATGTTTCCAAAAATAAAAAACAAAATACAATTAAAGACGAACACAAACAATGGCTTAAAGACTAAAGTAATAGAGAACTAGTAACTAATATTTTTTGAAAAAACACTGTTATTTACATTAAGAGAAGAAAAAAAAAACATTAATAAAGAAGGACTTCCTGGGTGAACAAAGGCAGAGGATATGTGATATTGTTCAACTTAGCGGTAGCTCTTCCTACAGGCATAACCATCGGCAGGTTGGTCCTGTATATAGGAATGGGAAACAATCTATGTCGACGCTGTCTTAGCTAACTATCGGAAACATACAGACCAATGTTCTGGATAATTTCAGGATTATTGATCATACCGCGCAACAGTTATATGTTATAGGGGATTTATTTTGAACATAATAATGATAATGTATGCAATTTTTATTACGCTTCTACGCGACCTTGGCGAGGTAAAATTAATTTCCCCGCGTTTGTGCGTTTTATTATTATTATTATTATTATTATTGACGAAAACACTGTTGAATAATTCACGGATGCGTTGCGTCGGCGTTGAATTGCAGAAAAGAGTTGTTCACTGCATGAATTAACATGAATTCAACGCGGAGTGAATTCATTTTCTCCAGTTTTGTCCGTTGGCGAAATTAGAGAACCTTCACTTTTGTGACCACAGTGCGTAAAGTTTATTAATGGTTGAATTTAAAATTGCCTTTTTCATTTTCAATTTCTACCCACGCACATACGTCGTTTTTCCGCATTGTCGTGCTCGCGAGAAATTATTTTTATTTTTATTTATTTCTTAAGTTAGCTTATATTACAACTAATATAAACTATTATTTACACTTAATTTAAATAATATATGTTTATACATATCTTTACAGTAAACAAAAAATTAATTTTTAAATTCTTTCAGACTCTTTTCATTCTTCATACATTCAGGCATCTCATCATACATTTTCAAACCCTAAATTAAAGCTATTTATTTTTTAATTTATATTTGAAGCACTTTGTGATTTTTTATTTTACAATTAAAATGTAACTTCGTATATTTTTTTTGACATCTCATAAGATGAAGAAGAAAATGGAATTTCATTATATTTATATATATATATATATATATATATATATATATATATATATATATATATATATATATATATAATATATATATATATATATATATATATATATATATATATATATTTATATATATTTATATATATATATATATATATATATATATAATATATATATATATATATATATATATATATATATATATATATATATATATATATATATATATATATATATATATATATAAATATATATATATATATATATATATATATATATATATATATATATATATATATATATATATATATATATATATATATATATATATATACAATATATATATATATATATATATATATTTATATATA